>NC_044399.1:73974747-74275581 GCF_006542625.1 Nomascus leucogenys
AATTCATTAGCAAAGAAAAAGCTATCCCTGGCCGGGCACGGTGGCTCATGCCTGTAATCCCAGCACTTTGGGAGGCCGAGGCGGGCGGATCACGAGGTCAGGAGATTGAGACCATCCTGGCTAACACGGTGAAACCCCGTCTCTACTAAAAATACAAAAAATTAGCCAGGTGCGGTGGTGGGTGCCTGTAGTCCCAACTGCTCGGGAGGCTAAGGCAGGAGAATGGCATGAACCAGGAGCTGGAGCTTGCAGTGAGCTGAGATCGCGCCACTGCACTCCAGCCTGGGCGAAAGAGCGAGACTCCGTCTCAAAAAAAAGGAAAAAGCCGTGGCTTCGGAGATCCTGAGGATTTCAGGAGTTGTATGCCAGGAAATGGGCTCGAAACCAAGGATGGTTCACAGTACTGCAGGGTTCTCGTGACGGTAAATGAAGTCCTTGTGCCAAGCGCCTGGTACAGTGCTCAGCACATGGTAAATACTCAGCAAATGACACCCTTAAAAGGAACCTCTCTGCCTCGGGTCTGCCGGACCCAGCCTTGGGGGGTCACGATCTCAGCATGTCCTACATGACTGGTATTTGCCCAGCTGTGGAGCTTCCCTCTGGGTGAAGCTTCCGTCTGGGTCCATCAGAGCTGCTGAAGACCAGGAGGGAGACCAGGCTACAGGCTGCCCAGTGGGGTGATCAGCTTTTCCATCTGAGAAACAGACCAGAGCTGCTCCTGCGTGCTTCCTGGTGGTCCTGCAAAGCTCCCGTGAGGGGCTGTACCACGCCCTCTCCAGGAGGGGTGCTGGTGGCCAGGCTGAAGCTCCCCAGACACCAAGACCAATAAGCCCATCTTGTTCTCATTTCCTCCCCACCGCTGGAGCCCCTCAAATGCAGCGTCGCCATCTCTCACCTCCTCACTAGTCTTCTAGTCTTGGTCCTACTCGGGAGGCTGAGGCAGGAGAATGGCATGAACCCGGGAGGCGGAGCTTGCAGTGAGCAGAGATCACGCCACTGCACTCCAGCCTGGGCGAGAGAGCAAAACTGTCTTAAATATATATATATTGGCTGGGCATGGTGATAGGCACCTGTATTCCCAGCTACTCCAGAGGCTAAGGCAGGAGAATCACTTGAACCTGGGAAGCGGAGGTAGCAGTGAGTCTCAAAAAAAAAAAGTTCCGCTGCCCTAAAAATCCTGTCCTTTACCTATTCATCTCTCCCCTTCCTTTCTCCCTTTGATAACGACTTATCTTTTTACTGTCTCCATAGATTTGCCTTTTCCAGAATATCATATTGTTGGAATCACACAGTACGTAACCTTTTCAACTCCCCAGGTGATTTTTTTTTTTTTTTTTTTGAGACGGAGTCTCGCTCTGTTACCCAGGCTGGAGTGCAGTGGTGCAGTCTCAGCTCACTGCAACCTCTGCCTCCCAGGTTCGAGCAATTCTCTTGCCTCAGGCTCCCGAGTAGCTGGGATTACAGGCGCCCATCACCATGCCTGGCTAATTTTTTTGTATTTTTAGTAGAGACGGAGTTTCACCATGTTGGCCAGGCTGGTCTCGAACTCCTGGCCTCGTGATCCGCCTGCCTTGGCCTCCCAAAGTGCTGGGATTACAGGCGTGAGCCACCGACAGCAGGGGTTGACATGAATAGCCCTGGTCTAGAATTTGGTAAAGAGAGGTGGTAGCTCTGAGGCTCTATGTTACTAAATCTAGTATGGGCAAAAGTCTCATTTCCTTTTGATATGTCCATCTGTCTGTCATCTATCCATCCATCCTTCAATATTTGTCCTGGGCTTCCTGTAACCAGGCTCTGAGTTAGACACTAAGCCAAACCATCACAGTTGCTGCTCTCATGGTTCTCGCTTTCTGCTGCAGGAGACAGACACGAATCAAGTTGCCATGCATGTGCTTGGATGATTTTGAAGCAATGGGCGCTTTACAGGAAAGGCCTGTGGTGAGTGGCTCTCTGCAAGTAGTTAGGAAGGCTTCCCAGAGGAAGGAAGGTTCCAGCTGTGATCTGAAGTTGAGACAGAACTCACTAGACCAAGGGAAGGAGGGAGAAGAAAGCTCTGAGCAGGGAGCCTGGCTTGTGCAAGGGCCTGTGGGAGGAGGGAGAATGGTGCTTTCCAAGAACTGAAGTGTTGATGCTGGGAGCGAGGAGAGAGTCGTGAGAGATGAAGCTGGAGAGCGGACAGGCGCTGCAGCATGTGTGCTGAAAAGACAGATCACTCAGGCCAGGCGCTGTGGCTCACGCTTGTCACCCAGGCGCGGTGCCTCATGCTTGTAATCCGGATGTGGTGGCTCATACTTGTCATCCCAGCACTTTGGGAGGCCAAGACAGGCGGATCACTTGAGCCCAGGAGTTCAAGACCAGCCTGGGCAACAAACTGAGACCCCAACTCTACATAAAACAAAAATTAGCTGGATGTGGTGGTGCATGCCTGTGGTCTCAGCTACATAGGAGGCTGAGGCAGGAGGATCACTTGAGCCCAGCAGGTCGAGGCTGAGGGAGCCAAGATGGCACCGTTGCACTCCAGCCTGGGCAACAGAGCAAGAACTTGTCTCAAAAAAAACCCAAAAAACAAACAACAACAACAGCAACAACAACAATGAAGATTTCTCTGGCTACAATGTAGAAGGATGGGAATAGAAGAACCAGAAAAACAGAGAGGGCAGTGAGGAGGCCGTGGCAGTGTCCACTCAAGGGATGCTAGTAGGATGTGGCCAGGATGAAAAGAGGCAGTCGGACATGAGGGATATGCGGGAGGCCAGAGTGACAAGACCACGCATGGGCCGGCCGTGCGGGTGGGAGAGGAAGGGGTCGGGGGGCCTCAAGCTTCCAGCCATGCCCACCTGGATCGACTGTGGTGCTGATCAGGGAGGGAGGGAACGCAGGAATAGACCCGCCTTGCTACATTCAAAGGAAGACGTCCAGGAGGCAGTTGGACGTGCGGATCTGGAGCTGGAGGGAGAGGCAAGAACCGGAAATGGAGACGCGGGGTCCCTCAGCATGTGGACAGCCGTGGAGTTGGAAGCCATGCGTGTGATGAGCTAGTCGAGGGAATGAGAAGAAAGGGGCCCAGGACTGAGCTCTGGCAGAATGCCACTGTTGCGGAAGCTGGAAGAACCTGCAAAGGCCCTAGGGCAGGAGTGGTGGAGAAAAAAGAAAACCACGAGTGGCATGATCACAGCAGAGCATGTGCGGTTTCGGGAACCGGGAGTGGCCCTCAGCGTCCATGATGCCGAGTGCTCAAGGGAGGTGAGGAGAAGATCGAGAAAGTGAGAGACATGGCCGGGCACGGTGGCTCATGCCTATAATCCCAGCACTTTGGGAGGCAGAGGGGGGTGGATCACGAGGTCAGGAGTTTGAGACCAGCCTGGCCAAGAGGGTGAAACCCCGCCTCTACTAAAAATACAAAAATTAGCCAGGCATGGTGGTGGCGCCTATAATCCCAGCTACTTAGGAGGCTGAGGTAGGATAATTGCTTGAACCCAGGAGGTGGAGGTTGCAATGAGCCGAGATCACGCCATTGCACTCCAGTCTGGGTGACAGAGCAAGACTCCGTCTTGGGGGTGGAGGGGAAGAAAGCGAGGGAGATGGAGAGAGGGAGAATGGAGAAGGTGAGGGAAGATGGTCCTTGCAAGAATTTAGCTATGGCCGGGCGCGGTGGCTCACGCCTGTAATCCCAGCACTGTGGGAGGCTGAGGTGAGTGGATTACCTGAGGTCAGGAGTTCAAGACCAGCCTGGCCAACATGAAACCCCGTCTCTACTAAAAATACAAAAAAATTAGCCAGGCATGGTGGCAGCAGCCTGTAATCCCAGCTACTCGGGAGGCTGAGGGAGGAGAATTGCTTGAACCCAGGAGGTGGAGGTTGCAGTGAGCTGAGATCCAGCCTGGGTGACAGAGAGAGACTCCATCTCAAACAAACAAACAAACAACAACAAAAAACAAAAAAAACAAAAAAACAAGAATTTAGCTATGCAGTGGATGTGGCACATAGATACAGTGCCCCCACCAGGGTCAGCTGCCTCATGACCTTTTCTTCAACCACGGAAACTTTTCCTTAATGACTGATGTGCACATTTTGCAAGGACAGACATGAACTGAGGAGTGTGAGGCGTGCAGGTCGCGGGCACCCAGCTTCCAACTGCACTAAAGAACATCCCTGCTTCAATCAGCAGGGCATCAGCTCAGGCCAGTGCACCAGGCTACCAGCCCTCAGGGAGCGTCCGATTTCTCCGGAGGAGCTTGCATTACCTTTCCGCGGCTTTTCCCTGTGCCACTCCAGGAGCGGTAGGGTTCCATTATTTTTATTCCCCTCCTTGCTGGGTAAGAGAGGAAAGGAATAAGCAGAGGGAGAGGGCTGGGTGTGGTGGTTCACGGCTATAATTCCAGCACTTTGGGAGGCCAAGGCGGGAAGACTTCTTGAGCTCAGGAGTTCAAGACCAGCCTGGGCAACATGGTGAAACCCTGTCTCTACTAAAAATACAAAAATTAGCCGGCCGTGGCTGGGCGCGGTGGCTCACGCTTGTAATCCCAGCACTTTGGGAGGCCGAGGCAGGTGGATCATGAGGTCAGGAGATCGAGACCACGGTGAAACCCCATCTCTACTAAAAATACAAAAAAATTAGCCGGGCGTGGTGGCGGGCGCCTGCAGTCCCAGCTAGTTTGGAGGCTGAGGCAGGAGAATGGCGTGAACCCGGGAGGCGGAGCTTGCAGTGAGCCGAGATCGCGCCACTGCACTCCAGCCTGGGTGAGAGAGCGAGACTCCGTCTCAAAAAAAAAAAAAAAAAAAAAAAAAAAAATTAGCTGGCCGTGGTGGCACATGCCTGTAATCCCAGCTACTTGGGAGGCTGAGGCAGGAGAATCGCTTGAGTCCAAAGGCAGAGCTTGCAGTGAGCTGAGATTGTGCCATTGCACTCCAGCCTGGGCGACAGAGCGAGACTCTGTCTCGATAAATAAATAAATAAATAAACGAAAGGGAGTGACCAATTTCAATGAAAGAAATCACAGAAAAGGAACCTTTTAGAAGAGCCTGTTAATATCCTCCCCGCCCTCTAGCCTACTTCTCCTGAGAGTTGTGTACACTGGCTCAAATCTCCCCACTTATGCGCCTTCCCCTTCAGGGACTGTGCTCTCCTCAAAGTCACCAATGGCCAACAAACCTCTAGACCCAAAACAAGTTCCATCGTGAACTTATGGTCGAACATGACACTTGATCACTCCCTTCTTAAAACTCTCTCTCCAGTCTGTCCCAATGTCCCATTCTCCTGATTTTCTCTGTTAATTAAAAATTATTGCCGGCTGCTGTGGCTCATGCCTGTAATCCCAGCATTTTGGGAGGCTGAGTCAGGTGGATCGCGAGGTCAGGAGTTCAAGACCAGCCTGGCCAAGATGGTGAAACCCCGTCTCTACTAAAAACACAGAAAGTCACCGGGCATGGTTGCATATGCCTGTAATCCCAGCTACTTGGGAGGCTGAGGCAGAGGATTGCTTAAAACCCGGGAGGCGGAGGTTGCAGTGAGCCAAGCTCATGCCACGGCACTCCAGCCTGGGCAACAGAGTGAGACTCCATCTAAAAAAAACATATATCCAGACTTTGGAAATAGGAAGAAGGAAAATGCCCTCTTGGTACTGTGCCAGGTGTTGTCTGCCTGGGGAACCACCTGATTCTCTACAGATGTGTAGCTTTGTCTGACTTCTTATGCACTATTGATTAGGGTATTTTACAAATGAGAGTAGAGGTTTATAGAAAATTCATAACAAGTGGCCGGGTGCGGTGGCTCATGACTGTAATCCCAGCACTTTGGGAGGCAGAGGCAGGTGGATCACGAGATCAGGAGATCCTGGCTAACACGGTGAAACCCCGTCTCTACTAAAAAAAAATACAAAAAATTAGCCAGGCGTGGTGGCAGGCGCCTGTAGTCCCAGCTACTCGGGAGGCTGAGGCAGGAGAATGGCATGAACCGGGGAGGCGGAGGTTGCAGTGAGCCGAGATCGCGCCACTGCACTCCAGCGTGGGTGACAAAGCGAGACTCCGTCTCAAAAAAACAAAAACAAAAACAAGTAAATAATTCTTGTCCAGTAGTAATGCAAATGTTTTCTGTCTGGTGGTAAAGGGAATCCCGGAGGTTATAGTTTCTTGCCTTATAGGACATTAACTTGCCTTGTCAAATTCATCTCAGCATTTCTTTGACTGACCAACCACATATTCATTCAAGCTCCCCTTCGAACTATTCTTACTATTTCTACTGGTTTCCTCATTTACTAGTGACTGGATAACAGCTTTGACGTGTTCATTTTACATCTGTTTGAGAGTCATGTTTTTTAACTTTTTGAAAATCAGCCCTTACCACCTTCCTAAATTCTCTGTCTCCAACTCAGCAGGCTGCATTGCGAACAGGAAAGGGGGTGGGAGACGGTGACTAAGGTGACCACAAAGAGCAAGGCACGGAGGGCTTTCCTGACAAGCGCTTAGGAGCCTTGATGTTTGCCTGATGTCCCGGCTTGTCCTGGACTCGTCATGTACCTGCCAGCTGGTGTGCCAGGGCGCTGGGGCTCTTCTGAATGGCACCGAACTGCAACACTGAATCCTCACCGAATTGCGTCCTCAAGCAACAACGCGCCTCCCCAGGAGGGAGAGGGACCTGCCCAGCTTTCTCTACTGGCCTCCTGGTGTCCATAGCTGAGGAGGGATTGCTTCCTCCTCTCCCATCCCCTAACCCCACAAGCCTAGTAATGGTGGGGGCTGTGACTGTCACCTATAGCTGGCCACCCCAACTATACATTTTGTTTGAAATTAAACACACACACACACACACTCACACACACCCACATGTATTCTATGTATGCATTGAACCCATTTTTTTTGTTGTTTTTTTTTGGAGACGGAGTCTCCCTCTGTCACCCAGGCTGGAGTGCAGTGGCATGATCTCGGCTCACTGCAACCTCCACCTCCCGGGTTCAAGTGATTCTCCTGCCTCAGCCTCCCGAGTAGTGCATGCCACCATGCCTGGCTAATTTTATTTTTTTTTTTAGTAGAAACATGGTTTCACCATGTTAGCAGGATGATCTTGATCTCCTGACCTCGTGATCTACCCACCTTGGCCTCCCAAAGTGTTGGGATTACAGGCATGAGCCACCACACCTGGCCTCAACCCAATTTTTAAAACTACTTTGTGTCCCATTCATCTAATAAAACTAGTCCTCTAAAGAGCTCTGTCTTGTGTTTATCCTGTGGTTTAGCCCAAATTTAAGAAAAACTGTGATGTACTGCTTCCCTTCTGTTGGACCCTGTATCTACATATAAACTATCACATTCAACCCTCACGACCTCCTTTGGAGGTAGGCAATGGTCCATTTTAGTGATGAAGGAACTGAGACTCCAAAGTGCTAAGCAGCTTGCCTAAGGTCACACATGGTGGATGGGGCACAGCCAGCCAACTCGAAACGCAGGTGTGTCTGATGCTGACCATGCTCTTCCTTGGTTTATCATTATTTGCTCCTCCATGGTCAGAGCTGGTAGGGCCTCAGGGCCTCAGAGACTGTAGGGTCTCACCTATGCCCTCCTCAGATGGGAAAACAGACCCAAAAACCTGTCCAAGTTTACCCAGGGAGTAAGATGCAAAATCAGGACTCAGGCCAGGTGCGGTGGCTCACGCCTGTAATCCCAAGACTTTGGGAGGCCAAGGTGGGTGGATGGCTTGAGGTTAGGAATTTGAGACCAGCTTAGCCAACATGGTGAAACCCTGTCTCTACAAAAAAAAGAAAGAAAGAAAGAAAGAAGAGGAGAGGGAGGAAGGAAAGAAAAGAGAAAGAAGAGGAGAGGGAGGAAGGAAAGAAAAGAGAAAGAAGAAAAGAAGAAGGAAGGAAGGAAGGAAGAAAGACAGAAAGAAAGAAAGAAAGAAAGAAGGAAGAGAAAGAAAGAAAAAGAAAATCAGGACTCAGAACAGCAGCTGATCAGTGACACCCTCGGGACGCATAGACAACCCCTCTCCTCCACCAGGCTCTCGTTAGAAATATCCGCAGGAAACTATGCTCACAGGTCTACAGTGGATGGCACCTTCAGGAGTGAGGAAATCGGCGTCCAAGTTCTGGCCTCTGGGCAGGTCCCTCCCTCTTGGAGTCTCAATTTTTGTGTATGTAACATGGGCCAATTTTGGGGAGACTTTTAAGAGACAAAGACTGGCAAGGCAAGTAACTTTATAAACCTACAGATTGCCCAGAGGTGATATATCAAGGCTCATTGTAAACTCTGGAAGACTTAGATCCAGCTTTTATCCCTTAAATGGCGTCACCTTGGGTCAATTTCTATGCCTCAGTTTCCTTATATATGAAATGGGGGTCATAATAGGATCTACTTCATAGAGTTGTTCTAAGGGTTCGAGAGCTTGGAAGTGTCTGTCCCATAGTGATCGCTCAGTAAAGTTGGCTTTTAGTACAGGTTTAGCCTCAAGGCTCAGCTACATTGTAACCCTTGACTACTCCGGTCTCCTCCAAGCTCCGTCGCTCCCGCAGGCCCCGCCCCCGTCTCAGCTCAGTCCCGCCTTCTCCTCCCCAGGTCTCGCCCGCGCAGCCCGTCCGGTTTCCTCCCGCCACTAGGGGGCGGCGGCGCCGAGGGCGGCCTTCTGGCCGAAGCCGGCGACGCTCTAGGTAGCTGCGGCAGCTCCTCTGTGGCCAGTGGCAGCGGCGCTCTAGCCGGCGGCCGTGAGGGGCGGGCTCTCAGTGGTGCGGCCGGCAGGCAGCGATGGCGGCCGTACGGGGCCTGCGGGTGTCGGTGAAGGCGGAGGCCCCGGCGGGGTCGGCCCTGGGGCTCCCGTCCCCTGAGGTGGAGTCCGGTGTTGATCGTGGCGAGCCGGAGCCCATGGAGGTGGAGGAGGGCGAGCTGGAAATCGTGCCCGTGCGGCGCTCGCTCAAGGAACTGATCCCGGTACGGGCGGGGGTCGGGGGGCATGGAAGAGGTCGCGGGGCTAGTGTCTAGCGCCGGAGGGGGCCGGAAGGGGCGGTGGCCGGAGCCCCAGCCGGGGAAGTCAGGGGAGCGGGAGAGGAGGGAGCCAGCCTCTTGGGGACGGGGACGCCGGGCTGGAGGAGGGAGTCGGAGCGAGAGAAAGGACGCCGGGGCGCCGGAAATGGGTGTTAAGTGGGCTGGAGGGGGTGGCGGAGAGCTGGGAGAGAGTTGAGGACCCCCCTCCGCTGCCCCCTCTGAGCCGTGCTGTGCAAGGGGGTGAGTGAGGAGGGGCTGGAAGGATGAGAGAAAGGGGGAGCCCTGGGCGGGAACAGAACCAGGGGCAGCCCAGAAGGAGCTGTTGGGTGGCGCCAGCAAGCAGGTCTCCTTGTGGGTCTTACCCCGGAGGAATTTGTATCTGGGAAACATGGCACTCGCTCTTTGTCTTGAGAGGGCTGCATTTGTCAGCAGCAGAAACTCACCGTTTCTGTCGTGACTTCAGGGTCATCTTGCCCCCCCCGCAGCTCCAATGGCACCTACACCGTGGCCCCAGTATCTAACTCTTAATGAAAGCAAACTAGCAGACCACCAGTAGACATCCTTGGTCCCTCCTTTACCGCGCTGGGGATGGTGAGAGGTGTTTTGCCTGTGACTTGGTGGCTGTATATCCAGTTCTTAGAGCTGGTTTCAGGCCTGGATGACTCCTCTTAATTTCTCACCTAACATGAACTACTTTTGACCACATGTCAACATATTTAGACTGAAGTTACGGAGAAAGGTTAAGGTATGATCGCTAGAGATGGCAAACGTTATGATTATGATTAACAACTGCTAATACAGTAGCATTTACCATTCACTACCTTGTGTCACTTAAATATACTGGCGGTGCACGCCTTTAGTGCCAGCTGTTGAGGAATCTAAGTTCCAGACCAGCCTCAGCAATATAGCAAGACCCCTTTGAGTTCCCCCCTTTCCCCTCTCCCCATCTCAAAAACAAAACCAAAATAAATAAACATCACTGCAGTTGTGAAGTAGATGTTATCATCCCTTTAGTCATTCAGTTCAACATGGTTTTTGTTTTGTTTTGTTTTGTTTTGAGACGAAGTTTCGCTCTCGTTGCCCAGGCTGGAACGCAATGGCATGATCTCGGCTCACCGCAGCCTCCGCCTCCCGGGTTCAAGCGATTCTCCTGCCTCAGCCTCCTGAGTAGCCGAGTGCAATGGCGCGATCTCGGCTCACCGCAACCTCCGCCTCTTGGGTTCAAGCGGTTCTTCTGCCTCAGCCTCCCAAGTAGTTGAGATTACAAGGATGTGTCACCATGCCCGGCGAATTTGGTATTTTTAGTAGAGATGGGGTTTCTCCATGTTGGCCAGGCTGATCTCAAACTCCTGACCTCAAGTGATCCACCCGCCTCTGCCTCCCAAAGTGCTGATATTACAGGCATGAGCCACCGTGCCTGGCCAACATGTATTTATTGCATCCCCCACTATGTACCAAGGCACAGCCCTAGGTGCTTGATCAAGCTCAACCTCCCTCCTGGAGTTGATGTTCCATATAAACTCTAAATGACAAAAAGGAGCCAACCTTGTGAAGATTGAAAAGGAGTTCCCCCAGCAGGGCCAGTAACAAGCACAGAGGCTCTGGGATGGGTCCAGGATTGTTGGAGAGTTCGGTAGCACTAATGGAAGGGCAGTAAAAGAGGTCAGGAAAGCAGGTAGATACCACGTAGGAAAGTGAGACCCAGAGAGGTCAAGGAAACTCTACAGTGTCCTGTAATTAGTGACCATCAGAGCTGAGGCTTCAGTCCTCGCTTGGTTTCCAAATCCCATCCCCTTTGCATTGCACTGTGCTGTATTTGCCTCAGGAGTTCTAGGTGAGGCTGGACCTTCTGCGTTGAGGTGGATGGTTGTGCTCCACCTGGTGGCTGGGCATGAGGAATTTGTTCAGACTGGGTTGGGGAGCTAAGTGACTGTGCCTCATCTTTTGACGTTTTCCACAAAAGCCTTTAGATTTTCTTTACATGGATACTTGCAGTTGATGGAATCACTTCAGTTTTTGGACAGGCTCTGATCTTCTTATTGGAGTGGTTGATTGATACCATGGAATCACTGGGATGGGGCTTCTAAATAAAAGGTTGTCAGGGGTGGGGAAGGGTTTTGAAAAGAACGACTATTCAAAAAGAACCAGACTGGCCAGGTGCGGTGGCTCATGCCTGTAATCCCAGCACTTTGGGAGGCTGAGGCAGACGGATCACCTGAGGTCAGGAGTTTGAGACCAGCATGCCAACATGGTGAAACCTCGTCTCTACTAAAAATACAAAAATTAGCTGGCCGTGGTGGCACATGCCTGTAATCCCAGCTACTCAGGAGGCTGAGACAGGAGAATCGCTTGAACCCAGGAGGTAGAGGTTGCAGTGAGCCGAGTTTGTGCCACTGCACTCCCGCCTAGGTGATAGTGAGACTCCATCTCAAAAAACAAACAGAAAAGCAAAAAGAACCAGACTGGTTGTGGTGGCTCACGCATGTGATCCTAACACTTTGGGAGACTGAGGCAGGAGGACTGCTTTAGCCCAGGAGTTGGTGACCAGCCTGGGCAACATAGGGAGACTCTGTCTCTACAAAATAAAAAAAAAAATTAGCTGGGCATGGTGGCATATGCCTGAGGGCCCAGCTGAGGTGGGAGGATGGCTTGAGCCTGGGGAGTCGAGGCTGCGGTGAGCTGTGATCATTCTACTGCACTCCAGCCTGGGCAACAGAGCAAGACACTGTCGCAAAAAAAAAAAAAAGGAAAAAAGAACCAGCAGCTATCAGGCCGACTTTTATCATAGGTTTTTCCTCAATTGCTGTCTGAATGTCTCTCCTTCCCCTTTGTGTTAGGACACGAGCAGAAGATATGAAAACAAGGCTGGCAGCTTCATCACTGGAATTGATGTCACCTCCAAGGTAAGACAGGCTATGATTTATTTATTCAGCTTGATAAGCAAGTGAACTTAATGAACTTGATCCCTAGGACTTAACAGTAAATATTTCCTCTTTTCTTTTGTTGCTGGATTTAAATTTTTTTTCTAAAAAAATGTGTGTTATTGGCCAGGCACACTGGCTCATGCCTGTAATCCTAGCACTTTGAGAGGCCAAGCAAGTGGATCGTTTAAGCCCAGGAGTTCGAGACCAGCCTGGGCAACATAGTGAGACCCTGTCTCTACAAAAAATAAAAAAAAATTAGGCTAGGCATTTTGGCTCATGCCTGTAATCTCAAAACCTTGGGAGGCTGAGGTGGGGGGATCACTTGGGACCAGGGAGGAGTTCGAGACCAGCCTGGGCAACATAGTGAGACCCGTCTCTACAAAAGATACAAAAATTAGCCGGGTGTGGTAGCACAGGTCTGTAGTCCCAGCTACTCAGGAGGCTGAGGTGGGAGGATCGCTTGAGCCTGAGAGGTTGAGGCTGCAGTGAACTGAAATCGTGCCACTGCACTCCAGCGTGGGCAACAAAAAAAATGTTTGTGTTATACAGCGATGTCTTCATGCATCCTGAAACGGTCCAGGCAGCATTTGTGTGTTCTTACAGCCATGAAAAGATAAAATCATTCTACCTAAATACCTGTGTTGAACCATTTCCAAGAAAATGTCCAGGACTGGAAATGCTTTTTTAAATGGTATGTCCATTTCTAAAAAAATGTGTACTGTTTCCACTTGAAATGAAACAAAACATGAAAAGCGCCTGGCAGATAGTAGGCCCCCCATTTTTAGATGGAGTCTTGCTCTGTTGCCCAGGCTAGAGTGCAGTGGTGCGATCTCGGGTCACTGCAACCTCCACCTCCTGGGTTTCAGTGATTCTCCTGCCTCAGCCTCCTGAGTAGCTAGGACTACAGGCTCATGCCACCATGCCCGGCTAATTTTTGTAATTTTAGTAGAGACGGTGTTTCATCGTATTGGTCAGGCTAGTCTTGAATTCCTGACTTCAGGTGATCCACCTGCGTCAGCCTCCCAAAGTGCTGGGATTCCAGGTGTGAGTCACCGTGCCGGCATAATAGGCCCTTAATAGTCTTTATTCCTCATTAGCTGCAGACCCAGAAAAAGAGGACTTCCAGATTGCCTGGCTGTCTAAAGTCTGAAGCCCAAGTCAAGTGAATTATTCTCACTACCTAAGACTATTGCCTTGTATCTAATAGATTGCTATTACCAGATTACCACCTTCATTGTAACACCTCATAGAGTCAAGCCTATTATTTTCCTTATATATAGTCAATACCTGTAAGTTGCTTTAATCAGTGATGTTCCGTTTTAGACATTTTTTCTGATTTTAATGTGTGCAGTTAAGTTTGGAACAGAATTTTGTATTACATTTCTGAATAATAGTATATATTGCTATATTGAATACATAAAAGCAAAAATAAAAATATATTTCATGCCTGCCTTTTTATAGTGGTTTTTTTTTTTTTTTTTTTGAGACAGAATCTCACTCTGTCACCCAGGCTGGAGTTCAGGGGTGCAATCTCGGCTCACTGCAACCTCTGCCTCCTGGATTCAATTGATCCTTCTGCCTCAGCCTCCCGAGTAGCTGGGACTACAGGTGGATGCCATCATGCCCAGCTAACCTTTTTATGGTTTATCTGTGTCTCTGTGTGTTTCCAATCACTTAAAGGCCCAGAAAAAAAAAGAGAATTGGTCATCTTTTAGACAAGAAAAGAGAATAAAGTGAAAATCTTTTCTTACTGTAATTGAAAAAGTAAACTATTCATAATCTTACACTGTTTGCCATTATATGAAACAGGTATATGGGAAAACGGTGATAGTCTCAGAGTTAGTACTTTGTTTCTAAAGGAAGGTAAATTGTTGTTTGTACTCAGAAGACATCAGTGAAGAAAATGAGCGTGACTATTGAGAAATAAGAGAAGTGTTGCAACTTTACCAATCCCCACAAGCTCTCTATAGTCAGACCTTCAATTAGTGTGGCAAAGTCAATATATGATTAGTGAAGGGGCCTGGGCACGGTGGCTCACATCTGTAATCCCAGCACTTTGGGAGGCCAAGGCAGGCGGATCACAAGGTCAAGAGATGGAGACCATCCTGGCCAACATGGTGAAACCCCATCTCTACTAAAAATACAAAAATTAGCTGGGCATGGTGGTGCGTGCTTGTAATCCCAGCTACTCAGGAGGCTAAGCAGGAGAATCTCTTGAACCTGGGAGGCAGAGGTTGCAGTGAGCTGAGATTGCGGCAGCCTGGCGACAGAGTGAGACTCCGTCTCAAAAACAAGAAACAAACAAACAAAACCAATTAGTGAAGGGCTCCTAAGAGCCATCAGAAACCCGCAGTTGGACCTGGGTTTATTTTAGCTCTTAGAAGAAACTTAACAAAGCTGATTATTTTTTCAGTGAAGCGTCAGTGGTTCTTATCACTTAAAGATGAAAACTGGTGATTCCATGGACACGAGGCTGGAAGAGGAGGGAGAGTTTCTTTGCTTCGGTGTTATTTTTAAACAGACTAGCTTTAGGGAGTGGACTGCTCAGGCAGATATAATGTGGAAGAGCATGATAGGTGTGATTACCATTGCCCACAGACAATGTGAAATGGTTGTAGGTGGGCTTCTAGAAATAGCACTGGAATCAGATCTGCTTGCTTACTAGCTGAAGTATCTCCAGCAAACCTTTTTGCTTTTTTGTGCCTCCATTTCTGCACCTGGAAAATTGGGATGTTGAAATTGTTTAGTTGTAATTTGGTGGCATAGTTGATAATAACAAATGAAGCGTCATATAACTTCATAAACTGTAAAGGACTATTCATTCAGTCAGCAGATACTCACTGAATTCCTACTACGTCCCAGGCACAGTGATAGGCTGTGTTAGGTTGGAGATGGTTGCAAATTACAGCAATATTAACGTATCCCCCCAGTCATTGAGTGTGAATATCCAGGTCTCTGCAAAACTTATTCAAGGTGTAGTGTTGCTTATTTCTTCTTTTTTATTTCAGGTTTGTCACTGACACATCATGATGCATTTGTCGTTTAACTTGCCTTCTCCACATTTTACTACTTTCACTTTTTCTGTACTTTCTAGGAAGCAATTGAAAAGAAAGAGCAGCGAGCCAAGCGCTTCCATTTTCGATCGGAAGTAAATCTCGCCCAAAGAAATGTAGCCTTGGACCGAGACATGATGAAGAAAGGTACAGGGTGTTTTGCGGGAAATTTGTCCACATTTCCCCAGAGTGACTTTTCCCTGACATCGCCTCATGCTTCTTGCCTTGCGTGTCCACTCCTTATCCAAACACTCCTGTGAGAAGGGACCTGTGAAGGCTCCGTTTCTGAGGTCACCTGTTTAAAGTTCAGATGCTGTCAGCTGGCTCAGATGTTAGAGCTGGGGAATAAGAGATTGTCTTTTCTGAGGAGGCCCAGAAAAACCAGTTAGTGGCAGAGCTGAGATTCGAACCTGTGCTTCTAAGGACCCTTACTCATTTTCTGCTTTTATCATAGAGGTGTTAACTTTTCTTTGCCTTTAAGTGTAATGAAAGTGTATCACAGTGAGACCTTCTTTTCGGGGAGTTAGAGCAATTTTGAGATTCGTGGGGAAAAGCCATTAACACTTTTGTTGATAATCTGAATCTGTTGGCCAGGTGTGGTGGCTCATGCCTGTAATCCCAGCACATTGGGAGGCCAAGGCAGGTGGATCACTTGAGGTCAGGAGTTTGAGACCAACCTGGCCAACATGGTGAAACCCCGTCTCTACTAAAAATACAAAAATTAGCTGGGAGTGGTGGCGGGCGCCTGTAATCTTAGCTACTCGGGAGGCTGAGGTGCGAGAATTGCTTGAACCCGGGAGGTGGAGGTTGCAGTGATCCGAGATTGCGCCACTGCACTCCAGCCTGGGCAACAGAGGGAGACTGTCAAAAAAAAAAATTCTGAATCTATTGATAATCTGAATATCTGACATATATAAACCACTCAGTAATATCCTGTTGTCAGAGAAAGCTAAACTAATCCTGCCCTGAGTTTTAAGCCTGTGCTTACAGTTGGACTTGTGATTTGATTTGATCTTTGTATTTTGTTGGGGTACTTTGCTCCCTAGAACTCACCCCGAATTATCATATATAGTAATCTGCCACAGTTTTCTAAAGCAATTTATAAATAAAAGGAAAAATTACTAGTTTTTTAGTGAGTCTATGTTCTTATTTATTATTCTACTCTAATATAAATCCATGAATGCAGAAGGCTTCCCTCTGTGGTATTTGCAAATTTGGGTGTTCGTAAAGGGTTTAGTAGGCAGCCTTCTGAATGCATGTTAAAGGCCTGTGCTGTATTGTATGAGCTTCTCTAGCCTTGTTTGGTTGATAAAAGCAAAAGCTCTGTAAATATATTGAATGAATGAAAGAATAGCTGCTATTTGTTGTGAACTTGCTTTTTTACCACTCTGTTAAGCACATTACGTATTTCTTTCTTTTTTGTTGCTCACAACAACTCTATGAGGAATATATTTTTGTCCGTATTTTATAAAGGAGGAAGCAGGCTCAAAGAAGTTTAATAAATTGCCCAGGGTCATGTAGCTAGTAAAGGTGGAGTCAGGATTCACACCCAGTTTCTTTGACCCTAAAGCCTTGCCCTTAACTCCTTCGCTCTGTTGCTGTGTAATGTAGGATGTGGTGCTATCGACTGATATTGCGTCCCTCCTCAGTCAGTTCTAATGGGCACAGCAGTGTGGATGCAGAGCTGAACTCTGGAAGCTGCTTCACTCTATCCTGCATGACCAGTTCAAGTCAGAAACACGACCTCGCTTCCCTCGTGGGCGGGGTTTCTGTTTGAGGAGAAGTCCTGTGAAGGCCAGGTGTGGCTTGACCTTCATGTGCCTGCACAGCCGGGCGCAAGCATCCCTGTGAGTCTCTCTCACAACTCTACCGCGAGCGCGTCATAGCTTTATCACACCTGTCGACTTCTGGTCCTGAGAGCATTCCTTGAGGCGGCTTGCCTCTGATACGGCTCATGCCTTTCATTCTGCGCATTTGCCCTTCCTTGTCCCAGGCTTTATCTCTGGTCAGGTGTCACTTTCCCCATGGAGCATCTCTGCTCACCCACTTCAAGTGTTTTCTCACCTCTGTTGGAGCTCTTTAGGGTGCGAAAACCTCGTAGAATCTAGTCTCAGTTCCTTTGTGACTGAGGACAAGTTCTTGAGCCTTGTTAGTTTCAGTCTCCTTGTCTGTAAAATGGAAATAGGATACTTACCTTAATAGGATCACTTTTGGGGTTAACTTTTAATTTAAAAAAATTTTTTTTTTTAAATACAACTCCAGTCTCACGGTTCTAAAGATATTCCTAAAAAAGGCAGTAAGGTCGGCCGTGGGATGTCAGCTGGGGAAGCTTGCTTATTTCAATCAATTCTTTGTCCAGGAGGCGGCATGGCCTAGGATAGTGTTCCTGAGCCCTGGGAACCCTGCTGCCCATCTCAGACCACTTTATATCAGTTGGAGTTGGATAGGTTCCAGGGATAGTTACTGGTTTTGTTGTTGTTGTTGCCCAGGCTGGAGTGCAGTGGCGCAATCTTGGCTCACTGCAACCTCTGCCTCCTGGGTTCAAGTGATTCTCCTGCCCCAGCCTCCCGAGTAGCTGGGACTACAGGCGCGTGCCACCACACCCAGCTAATTTTTTGTATTTTTTAGTAGAGACAGGGTTTCAATCTCCTGACCTCCTGACCTCGTGATCCACCCGCCTCGGCCTCCCAAAGTGTTGGAATTACTGGTGTGAGCCACTGCCCGGCCTTTTTTTTTTTTTCCTCTCTGTCGCCCAGGCTGGAGTGCAATGGCGTGATCTCGGCTCACTGCAACCTCTGCCGCCCAGGTTCAAGCGATTCTCCTGCTTCAGCCTCCTGAGTAGCTAGGATTACAGGCACCTGCCACCGTGCCCAGCTAATTTTTGTAGTTTTAGTAGAGATGGAGTTTCACCATCTTGGCCAGGCTGGGCTTGAACTCCTGACCTTGTGATCCACCCGCCTCAGCCTCCCAAACTGCTGGGATTACAGGTGTGAGCCACTGTGCCTGGCTGATAGTTACTCTTTTTATATCTTCTCAGGTAATTTATTTATTTATTTATTTTTTTGAGAAGGAGTCTTGCTCTGTCACCCAGGCTAGAGTGCAGTGGCACGATCTCGGCTGATTGCAACCTCCGCCTCCCGGATTCAAGTGATTCTCCTGCCTCAGCCTCCCAAGTAGCTGGGATTACATGCACACACCACCATGCCCAACTAGTTTTTTGTATTTAATAAGAGATGGGTTTTCACCATGTTGGCCAGGCTGGTCTTGATCTCCTGACCTCGTGATCCACCCGCCTCAGCCTCCCAAAGTGCTGGCGTTACAGGTGTGAGCCATTGCGCCCGGCCATCTTTTCAGGTACTTTTAATGTGCAGACAGGATTGAGAACCATTGGTTTCATGGTTATGAGCATGAGCTCTGAAGCCCAGTTACCTGGATTCAAATCTTAACTTGTTACTTTCTAGCTCTGTGGCCTCGGGCAAGTTATTTAGCCTCTAAAAATTTCAGTTTCCTTATCTGGAAAGGCAGATGACAGGAATTTTTTTTTTTTTTTTTTTTTTTGAGAGCCGGAGTCTCACTCTGTTGCCTAGGCTGGAGTGCAGTGGTGCAGTCTCGGCTCACTACAACCTCCGCCTGCTGGGTTCAAATGATTCTCCTGCCTCAGCTTCCTGAGTAGCTGGGATTACAGGCACCTGCCACCACGGCCAGCCAATTTTTATATTTTTAGTAGAGACGGGGTTTCACCACGTTGGCCAGGCTGGTCTCGAACTCCTGACCTTGTGATTCACCCACCTTGGCCTCCCAAAGTGCTGGGAATACAGGCGTGAGCCACCGCGCCCGGCCAATGACAGAAATTCTTATAGGGCTGCTGGGAGACTCTAACAAAATGTTACAGTCCATAGAGTGGCGCTTGGCACATGGCGGGTGCCCAGTTAATGTTACTTATTATCATCATCTGGTATTCTCCATCTTCCCAGCTGTCATTTAAGTGACCTAGCTTCTTGGGCGAGTGAGGAAATTGGAATAAGCATGTTGACTCCTGCATCCACACTAGGCGTCAAGTTCAAGTTATTTGTTATTAATACCAACAACAATAATAAAAGATAACATTTGTTAAGTGCTTACTATGTGCCAGTCGCTCTGCTGTGTAATTAACTTATCCTTTCAACAGCCCTGTGAGGCGAAGGTGTTGATTATTTCCATTTCACTGAGGAGAAAATTAAGATGCTGAGAGGTTGGGAAACTTGCTCATAGTCCCACAGCTGTGTGAGTAGCAAGGCTGAGGTTCAAAGGCTGATCTGACTGAAACCTGTGCTCCTAACTGCTCTGCCAGCATTCCAACAGTTTGGGATGTGACACACTAGACTATTCTGCATCAAGAGTGACTTGCTACATTTGAATGATTCAGTGTCAAAAAGCTTCAGTCTCTTTATGCCCAAGATTCAAACTTTCATGGTTGGAAGAGACCTCAGAGGTCATCTAGGTTAACCTTCTGCCCAGCCCTGCAGGCCTTTTGGCAAACTTCCTAATGGTCTTTTGGCGGCTGCCTGAATGTTTCTTAAGTGATGGTGTGAGAACTATTTATGAGGCAGGCAACTTTATTTTTGGATACTTACTTGTGTTGAGCATTGCCTTCTAGTAATTTCTGTCTGTCAGTTACTGTGTGACTGTGAGGTTCTTTCATACAGTAGCCCTTCGGGTGGTGGAAGCACAGGCTTGCCTCCCATTCGCTCAGCGTGGCTTCATGTGTCGCGACTTTCTGGTCTCCCTTCTCTAAACACTTTGCTGTTGCTGAATGTTCTTCCTGAGGCGAGATATGGATTCCGGTTATGGTTGGATTCCCGAGAGAACGGCAGGACTGTTCCTCAGCGTTGTCTCTGTCTCAGCCACTTCAGTGTTGCACTCATCCTGTATGCAGCCAAGGCACTCTGGTCTTCTCCCCGGGAATTGTGCCCGTCAGAACAGCCTTTCTCATCATGTACTTGAGGAACTTTTTTTTTTTTTTTTTTTTGAGATGGAGTCTCGCTCTGTCACCCAGGTTGGAGTGCAGTGGCACGATCTTGGCTCACTGCAAGCTCCGCCTCCCGGGTTCACGCCATTCTCCTGCCTCAGCCTCTCCGAATAGCTGGGACTACAGGCGCCCGCCACCACGCCCGGCTAATTTTTTGTATTTTTAGTAGAGATGGGGTTTCACCGTGGTCTCGATCTCCTGACCTCGTGATCCGCCCACCTCGGCCTCCCAAAGTGCTGGGATTACAAGCATGAGCCACCGCGCCCGGCCTGAGGCACTTTTTTTAAAAAATTGCTTTTAAATGTATTCCTATTAAATTACATCTTGTTGATTTCAAACCTCTGCTTTCAATCTGTTGAATACATTTTCATCAAAACTCTACCTTTCAGCTCCTGGCTCTACTCCTCAGCTTCTTGCTCTCCATTGTGTACGTGCGGCTTCTGTTTCTTCATCCGGTGGTTGGTGAAGGGTGGGCAGTGTCTTCCAGTATCATGAGTCTTATTCTATTACCATAAGGCCCACAGTTCATGTTACTGTCGTGAGGAACTGGATTACATGCCTTAATGAACTTGAAATAGAGCACCATCTATGTATTCTCTCAATTTCTTGACCTGGAAACCCTACCAAAAAAGAAATGAGGTTAGTGTGGCTTTCTTCTTTTTGTTTTTGTTTTTTTTTTGTTGTTGTTGTTTTATCCACAGGCTTGGAGCTTGCTTCTTACGGAACTGTTGTCATTTCCTGTGGGAAAAATTTGGTTATTTATTTATTTATTTATTTTTTAGAGACGGGTCTCACTGTGTTGCCCAGGGTGGTCTTGAACTGGATTCAAGTGATCCTCCCGTCTTAGCCTCCCAAAGCACTGGGATTACAGGCATGAGCCACAACGCCTGGCTAATTTTGTATTTTTAATAGAGACGAGGTTTCTCCGTGTTGGTCAGGCTGGTCTTGAACTCCCAACCTCAGGTGATCTGCCCACCTCGGCCTTCCAAAGTGTTGGGATTACAGGTGTGAGCCACCGCGCCCAGCCTGCTGTCAGCATTTTTGATGAGCCTGTTCTCTCTGGACTCTAATCTTTTCTTCATTAGCTCTTTTACAAACAGTTCATGCTCACCAAAGAAAATTTGGAACATAGAACAGTAAGAAAAGTTGCCTACAGTCTACCATCCAAACCCAGTCATTGTCAACATTCTGTGTGTTTCCTTCTAATCTCTTATGGCCGTGAACTTTTGTTTTTCTCCTTTGTAGTCACACTGCTTTTTTTCCATTCCTGGACAGTCTACGGTCAGCATTTCCATGTTACTGTATAGCCTGGCATTAGTCGTTCAGATTCGTGCCATTCTCATTGTAATCTGTCTCTCTCCTACATGTGTGCCTTGGCGAGTTGTGCTCACCTGAAATTCGCTACCTTCTCTTTTCTAGGGAACCCCAGGAAATCCTTATTAGTGACCGGCAGTGCAATCGTGAACAGAGGCCTAAATGCGGATAAGGTTTATTGAGTCCAGGGGCCTTCTAGGTTCTTGGAATTAAAAGCCATGACTTTGGAACAGAAAGAGCCTAAGGGAAGTAAAGAGGTGGTTTCCTAGAAGGCAGCAGAAAGCAAGGAGAGCCCCAAGTGATAGTAGAGGAAACAGATTGAGGATTAGGGAGAAAACATTGGGAAGACTTGTTGATCTGACAAAATAGTTAATTTTAAATGAGACTAGCATAGAAAACAAAGACCAAAAAATGACAAAAATAATTATCAAGGGCATCATAACATTGTTCTAATATTACAACATTAAAAAAAAACCTACAGGTGAAGAAATATTTTAAAAGCAAACAGGAAAGAGTGTAAGGAACAAAATTTCTGGCCTCAGATGTCTTTTAAAAAAAAAAAAAAAACTGAGAAGGTCTCACTGTGTTGCCCAGGCTGGTCTCAAACTCTTGGGCTCAAGCAATCCTCTCATTTCAGCCTCCCACGGTGCTGGGATTACGGGCATGAGCCACTGCACCCAGCCTCACATGTCTATTTTAATTTAGGGAAAGTCGTACACATCAAAACTTGGGCAATGGATAATCCTGTTCAAAAGAAGCGGGTAAAGATACAAAGAACAAAAAAAGAGAGAGATGCAGGCGCTGGGTGCAGTGGTGCACGCCTGTAATCCAGCACTTTGGGAGACCGAGACAGACAGATCACTTGAAGTCAGGAATTCAAGACCAGCCTGGGCAGCATGGTGAAACCCCATCTCTGCAAAAAATAAAAAAATTTGCTGAGCATGGTGTTTTTTTCTTTTGAAACAAGGTCTTACTCTGTTGCCCAGGCTGGAGTGCAGTTGTGCGATCATGGCTCATTGCAGCCTCAACCTCCTGCACTCAGGCGATCCTACCACCTCAGCCTCCTGAGTACCTTGGACTATAGCTGTATACCACCACACTCAGCTAATTTTTTAAATTTTTTGTAGAGATGGGGTCTCCCTGTGTTACCCAGGCTGGCCTCTCGAACTCCTGGGCTCAAGCAGTCCTCCCACCTCAGCCTCCCAAAGTGCTGGGATTACACGCGTGAGCCACCATGCCCACCTGGATTCATAAATCTTCATGGTATCTTTATCTTTTTAAATCTGGGATGTCAGGAAAGCACTCAACTGAGTTAGTCTGGCCACACTCACGTGGGCTCCTGTTAAACCCATCTCTTAACTCTTTGAGATTTAGAATTATTATGTGTTTAAAATTATTAAACACATTTTTTGTTTGTAAAATTTTTTTTGTTTTTAATAGAAGTAATAGCATATATCTGCAGAAGAAGGATGGGCTAAAAAAAAATTTTAAATTTTGTTAATAGCATGTAAAAACATGCTTGGTAGTAATGGACATTAAATTCTTTTTTTCTTTTTATTTTTTATTTTATTTTATTTTATTTTGAGATGGCGTCTCGCTCTGTCGCCCAGGCTGGAGTGCAGTAGTGTGATCTCGGCTCACTGCAACCTCCGCCTTCTGGGTTCATGCCATTCTCCTGCCTCAGCCTCCTGAGTAGCTGGGACTACAGGTGCCCGCCACCCCACCTGGCTAATTTTTTTGTATTTTTAGTAGAGACAGGGTTTCACCGTGTTAGTCAGGATGGTCTCGATCTCCTGACCTCGTGATCCGCCCACCTTGGCCTCCCAAAGTGCTGGGATTATAGGCGTGAGCCACCGCGCCCGGCCATTAAATTCTTTTTTACATTTTTTTTTATTTTAATTTTTGTGGGTACATAGTAGGTGGGTATATTTATGGGGTACATGAGATGTTTTGATACAGGCATGTGACGTGAAATAAGCACATCATGGAGAATGGGGTATCCATCCTCAAGCTTTCTTTTTTTTTTTTTTTTTTTTGTGATGGAGTCTTGCCCTGTCGCCCAGGCTGGAGTGCAGTGGCACAATCTCGGCTCACTGCAACCTCTGCCTCCCAGATTTGAGTGATTATCCTGCCTCAGCCTCCCAAGTAGCTGGGATTATAGGCACATGCCACCACACATGGCTAATTTTTGTATTTTTAGTAGAGACGGGGTTTCCTCATGTTGTCCAGGCTGATCCCGAACTCCTGACATCAAGTGATCCACCCACCTTGGCCTCCCAAAGTGCTGGGATTACGGGCATAAGCCACCGTGCCCGGCCCCCTCAAGCTTTTGTCTTTTTGAGTTACAAACAATCCAATTACACTCTGTTATTTTAAAATTTACAATTAAATATTATTGACTGTAGTCACCCTACTGTGCTATTAAACAGTAGATCTTATTCATTCTTTCTATTTTTTATGGACCCATGAACCATCCCCTTGACAGAATTGCTTCAGAGAAGGAAGGGAAAGAAGGGATGTGGAGAGGTAATATGGGCCCCAGTTTCATATGTCATGTTTTGTGTGCCTGAGATCTTATAAGGAATTAAGCATAAAGCTAGGTAGTAGATATGTAGATATTTTAAATTTACTTTTTCTTTTTTTTTTTTTTGAGATGGAGTCTTGCTCTGTCGCCAGGGTGGAGTGCAGTGGTGCGATTTCGGCTCACTGCAAGCTCCGCCTCCCAGGTTCACACCATTCTCCTGCCTCAGCCTCCCAAGTAGCTGGGACTACAGGCATGTGCCACAATGTCCGGCTAATTTTTGTATTTTTAGTAGATGCAGGGTTTCACCTTGTTGGCCAGATGGTCTCGACCTCTTGACCTCGTGATCTGCCCGCCTCCGCCTCCCAAAGTGCTGGGATTATAGGCATGAGCCACCGCGCCCGACCTTAAGTTTATTTTTTATTGATATATTTACATATTTTGCAATTAAGATGAAAGGAGATAATGTACTTAAAATATGTAGTTTAAAAAGCTGGGTACGGTGGCTCATGCCTGTAATCCCAGCACTTTGGGAGGCCGAGGCAGGTGGATCACCTGAGGTCGGGAGTTCGAGACCAGCCTGACCACCATGGAGAACCCTCGTCTCTACTAAAAATACAAAATTAGCCTGGCGTGGTGGCGCATGCCTGTAATCCCAGCTACTTGGGAGGCTTAGACGGGAGAATAGCTTGAACCCGGGAGGCGGAGGTTGCAGTGAGCCGAGATCGCACCATTGCACTCCAGCCTGGGCAACAAGAGTGAAACTCCATCTCAAAAAAAAAAAAAAAAAAAGTACGCAATTGGCTGGGTGCTGTGGGTCACACCTGTAATCCCAGCACTTTGGGAGTCCAAGGCGGGTGGATCACGAGGGCAAGGGATGGAGACCATGCTGACCAACATGGTGAAACCCCACCTCTTAAAAATACAAAATTAGCCGGGTGTGGTGGTGTGTGCCTGTAGTCCCAGCTACTGGGGAGGCTGAGGCAGGAGAATCACTTGAACCCGGAAGGCGGAGGGAGGGTGCAGTGAGCCGAGATTGTGCCACTGCACTCCAGCCTGGCGACAGAGCAAGACTCCATCTCAAAAAACAAAAAAAGTATGCAGTCCTGATAAGGCTAAGTTTCTTTTTTGACCATAGCGTTCAACCTTTCTGCCTCCTCAGAAGTAACAGCAGTTATCAGTGTGACTCATACTGGCCTTTTCTAAGTGTCTGTGTACATAAATATGTACCCTTAGTAAATGTCTGGTATTGTTTAATGTCATCACCTTGCATGTAATTTTTTACGACTTGTTTTTTCACTCTGTGATGCATCTCAGAATCTTTCTGTGGTATATAATTATCTCATTTTTCACCACATAATATTTTGTAATGTGGATAAAGCATAATTTATTACCCTGGTAACTACTGGGTTATTAGAAATAGTGCCTTAGCAAGCATCTTCGTGTGAGCTACTTTGTGAACCCACATGTATGTGTTTGTTTAGGGTCAATACTGAGGAATAGAATTCCTAGATCTGTAGGGCATGTGCAAAATTACGTTTTTAATAGACCCTTCCAGTTTGCCCTTCAGAGTGACAATGCCCACCAGCCGGGGAAGTAACTCTTTCCCCTACTTACTGCCAACATTTCACACTAAAAGATGTAAGATATCTCGATTCAAGTACCAGAGACGCAGGAAAAATAAGATGTAAAATCTGGTCCGTGAAAACTGATATCTTCTTGTTTTCATGTGCATGTTAATGATTGGTAATGAGGTCAACCCATCTCCTCATATATTTATTGGCCTTTTGTATTTCCTTCTATGTAAATTGCTTACTCATGTCCTTTGCCCATCTTATTTTGGGTTGTCTTTTTTTTCTTAATTGACTTATAGGATCTCTTTAGTTTCATGGTTTGACATCGTCACGGGCAGCATCTCTTCTCTTTCAGAATTGTCTCCACTACTGCACGTTTTTCTTTAACATGCGTTTAAAAATTTTAGAATCAGCTGGTTAACTTCAACAAATACTCCTGTTGAGCTTGATAGTGCTCTGATTGCTACAGATTAATGTGGGGAGAGGTATCACGTATTTTATCAACACCCTTTGTTTAATCTTTCTGAGCCTGATACGCCTGTTCTGAATTAATCCTGTTGTTGAGTGATAAAAATTAAGATAGTTTACCTTACTGTTATGTCTTGTGCTCTTTTGAAATAATTGTTGTTTCTCTCAGCATGTTTCTTTCTAAGCTCATGTTGTCTGAACTGTTAGGAAGGAGTGCGGATGGGATGTGCAGTTGCGGGCAGGAAAATTCTATCATCTTTTCTGTGTCTTGTCTTTCTAGCAATCCCCAAGGTGAGACTGGAGACAATCTATATTTGCGGAGTAGATGAGATGAGCACCCAAGATGTCTTTTCCTATTTTAAAGAATATCCTCCAGCTCACATCGAATGGTTGGATGATACCTCCTGTAAGTACACCCGAGTTTCCTGTGAATATGCTTTTGCTGATGATTTTTCAAGAGTTCTTGCCATCAGAGATGGTGAATGATTCTGGCCCATGCTATTTGTTTATGCCTAACTTCTGTTAGTCCAGGAGAGAAAAAATTGTCGAGCAGTGAAACCCAGCATGTCCTTACCAGTCTGCCAGCTCATACCCCATAGTATCCCACGTCAGCTGAGAGGTGGTGGCCAGGGCTCTAGGAGGTGGGTTACTGGCATCTGAATCTGCCGTTCTTGATTGAGGCCTCTTTAACCCTCACCTTTTCCCAATAAAGGAGAGGATCCAACTGCATAGACTTGGGGCTGCATTTTCAGAGCCTTGGACTTTGTTGTTACTGCCTTCTGTACCGTTACTCAGAGGGCTGACTCTGCCTGTGTCTCTGACCTAGAGATAGACCAGAATAGACACTGGACAGAGTGTCATTCTGAATAGACAGAATGACCTAGAGCTAAACACTCGACTAGACCTCTCATTTCTGCCTGCCTTGAACTGTGTGTTCTAGAATGTCACCTGCTTGCCCTAACCCATGAGCTTTCCAACTTGTGGGCCAACTGTAATTTTTCACTTGCCTGCTTACTGTAAGTCTGGCCTGACCTCTTGTTACTGCTTTGCTGGCTTCTTGTCTTGACTCACTTCTAGTCTGGCTTTACTTGCTGCCAGCTGGCTGACCTGCTAGGTGGCACCCTAGATGGCAGCCTGGTTTTCTTAGCTGCTATCGTAGGAAGATATTTTCATTGAAAGACAAACATGACTGAGTGAAACATTTTTCTCCTTTTTTCTTTCTGCTTAACTTACACTATCCAAATCAGGAATTGGCAAACTTTTTTCTTTAAAGGGCTGGAATGCAGATATTTGAGGCTTTGTAGGCTTAACAGTCTCTGTCACATCTACTCAGCTCTGCTGTGATAGCATGAAAGCAACTATAAATAATACATAAACTATGAGTCTGGCTGTTTTCCGGTAGAATTTTATTTACAAAAACAGGCGGTAGGCCGGGCACAGTGGCTCACGCCTGTAATCCCAGCACTTTGGGAGGCCAAGGCGGGAGGATCACTTGAGATCAGGAGTTCAAGACCAGCCTGGCCAACATGGCAAAACCCCGTCTCTACTAAAAATACAAAAATTAGCCTGGTGTGGCGATGCACGCCTGTAATCCCAGCTATTCAGGAGGCTGAGGCAGGAGAATTGCTTGAATCCGGGAGACAGAGGCAGCAGTGAGCCAAGAAAGTGCCACTACACTTCAGCCTGGGCAACAGAGTGAGACTCCATCTCAAAAAGAAAAAGAAAAAAAACAAAAACAAAAACAGGTGGTAGATGTGTGTAGTTTATTGTACATTAATTATACCTAAATAAAGCTGGTACAAATGTAAATAAACAACAGGTGGTGGGCTAGATTTTGCTTGCGGGTTATAGTTTACTAACCCTGATTTAAGTCATTAAAACTGTGGCTAAGGTATATTAGAACGGGGGGGGACTCTCAGAATGATGTGGTTCACCTGTCTTGTATTATTTATCAGAATGTGAGAAACAGAGGAGGGAACATATTTGCCTAAGGCCACATGGCACATTAGTAACAGAAGTGAGAGCCTCAGACCTTCATTTCCCAAACTGAGGTACAGGGGACATATAATTTTGGGAAATACTCTTTTAAACAGAGTTAAAGAGGTTTATTTTCTATAAGATTTCTCAAAGCCCTTTTGTTGCTAAATTATCTTCCTTAAAGGGGCACATTAAATTAGTTGCTACAAAGCCAACTGGCTGTCATGCCTCCATTCTACATACCCCAGGGATGCCTTCATCACCCACATTTTCCAATGGGAATGATGAAGGGGGAATTCGTTTAGTATGTCCTGACAAGGAACAGCAAAGGGCTTCCCTGTAGGGGGCGGTAGCGTAAAGGACAGTCCCAACTTATTTGACAGTTATCAAGAACTGCTAATACTTACATATTAAATGTTTAACTACCTGTGTTCTCTTCCAAGTAGTTTTAATGTAACAACTCTTTTTCATGGAATACTTAAGTTATTTTGTGGAACCCAGTTTGGAAATGCAGCTCTAGGCTAATTTCATCAGAGAGGTTTTACTACCCTTTTCTTTCTTTTCCCTTCCGCCTTCCCTCTTTTCCCTTCCCCCTTCCCCTTCCCCTTCCCCTTTCCCCCTTCCCTCCCCCCTTCCCTTTTCTTTTCTTTTTTTCTTGACAAGGTCTCACTCTGTCGCCCAGGCTGGAGTGCAATGGCATCATCTTGGCTCACTGCAAGCTACGCCTCCCAGGTTCATGCCATTCTGCCTCAGCCTCCCGAGTAGCTGGGACCACAGGCGCCCACCACCACGTCCGGCTAATTTTTTGTATTTTTAGTAGAGATGGGGTTTCACCGTGTTAGCCAGGATGGCCTCGATCTCCTGACCTCGTGATCCGCCCGGCTCAGCCTCCCAAAGTGCTTTCTCTCTCTCTCTCTCTCTTTCTCTCTTTCTTTCATCTCTCTCTGTCTCCTTCCTTCCTTCCTTCTCTCTTCTCTCTTTCTCTTTCTTCTTTCTTTTTTATTTATTTTTAACTTTTCATTTCTTTTGAGACAATCTCTTCCTGTTACCCAGGCTGGAGTGCAGTGGTGTGACCTTGGCACACTGCAGCCTTAATATCCTGGGCTCAATCCATCCTCCCACCTCAGCCTCCCAAGTAGCTGGAACTACAGGCTCATGCCACCATGCCTTTTGTATTTTTTGTAGAGACAGGGTGTCACTATGTTGCCCAGGATGATCTCACTCCAGGCGAGTCTCCTGCCTTGGCCTCCCAAAGTACTGGGGCTACAGGCGTGAGTCACCATGCCTGGCCTATATTTCTCTTCATTAGTTGGTTTGTATATTTACTGATGATTATCTGTTGCTGGATGAGGCTGTAGTGATGAATGCGACGCAGAATCTGCTCTCAAGAAGCTTACCATTTGCATGCCATGTAATGTCTTGTTTTACATTTTATTTTAGGTAATGTAGTTTGGCTGGATGAAATGACAGCCACACGAGCACTTATCAATATGAGCTCCCTGCCTGCACAGGATAAGATAAGAAGCAGGGATGCCAGTGAGGACAAGTCAGCTGAGAAGAGGAAAAAAGGTAACTGAACACAAAGGAGGGAACTGGGGTCTGAAAGTCCTCTTCTTTACACAGTCCTGTTTCTGAGCAGAGCTCTATATAGCATCTCATCACCAAGTGTTTCTGAACTAATCTGTGATGCTTGAGATCATCAGGAAATAGGAGAAAATACTGGACTTTTAAAATTATGTGATAGTTCATCCTGTATCTCATTATATGAAATATTTTATCTTGTTTCATCTTGTCCTTCACATTCCATTTTAGACAAGCAGGAAGACAGTTCAGATGATGATGAAGCTGAAGAAGGAGAGGTTGAAGATGAGAACTCAAGTGATGTAGAGGTTAGTAATAGGGGAAAGATAGATGTAAAGTTATTGTAAAAAATTGCTTACTGTCTTTTTAAATGAAGCTTAAAGACTTAGTTAAGTTGTGTTTTTTCTCTAGCTTTCACCATTAGACCTTCTGAGGGTGCACCAGGCTCTTGTCCTTTAAGTTCATGTGGATATAGCGATTCACCTTGAAATCTTAGAACAGTACTCATGCTTCTACAAAAAAAGAAAATAGTTTTATTGAGAAGTACTTTGAAGTGTTATCTAATCGGTAAAATGAAGAAACAGCAAGTAATGGCATACTTCCTAATGGATTATGTACTATTGTTAAAAATATTAACATGCATTCATTTAAAAAATATTTACTGAGTACCTGTTATATACCATATTCTAAGTGCTAGGGATATAGCTTCAAGCAAAACAAAGTCCTGGCCCTCTCGGAGCCTGCATTCTAGTGGGGAGTGCAGAGGATACGCTGATGCACAGATACCTCATACTGTGTCAGGTGGCGATGAGTGTTGTGAAAAGAGTAGGGGATAGAGAATGATGGAGACTGTTCTTTTAGACAAGGTGGGCAGGGGAAACCTCTGAGTTAGAAATTCTATAGCGGAACTAGTGCTATAATGCTTGGAAGTACTCAAGGTAGAATGCTTTTCTTAATGGTAGCTTTACTACTGAAGAAATATCAAAAGGACTTTAATTTTTATATTAAAAATACTCTTCTTTCTTAAGTTGGACACGTTGTCTCAGGTAGAAGAGGAGTCTTTGTTAAGAAATGATCTTCGTCCAGCTAACAAACTTGCTAAAGGAAATAGGTTATTCATGAGATTTGCTACAAAAGGTAAATGTAATATTTGGTATTGTTTTGTATTTTCAATCAAAATGATTTATTATGGAGTGACATCCTTCTTTTTTGAATAGAAGTTAGATCAAGTAATCTCAAAGTTCCCTTCAAACTATAATATTCTGCGCTCATGAAATAATTGCTTTGTCACCTGAGTTGGAATTTCTGACTTTAAAAGTGAATATTAACTATTTGTATATTTCTGTGACTTCTGGCTAAAGTTATTTGCTGTTGAAACTGGTTTGCCTCATATATTTTCAGCCAGTTACCATCTGAATTATGAAAACTTTAAAATGAACCTTTATCTATTCCAGCAACATCCTCCTGAACATTGCCAGTATACCGTTCAGTTCTAATTCCCTTCTCATAAGATTGTTTACACACAGTGACTTTTGGTGGGCATTTAAAAATGTGTGTGTATGTGTGTATATATATATATATACACATATTGTTTTTTTTAATCATTTGAGAGTTAGTTGAAGATAAAAACCCATCACCCCAAATGTATTCCAAAGAACAAGAACATTGTTTTATACATAGCACACTTAACAAAATCAAGAAATTAACATTAATACAGTACTGTTACCTAATCCGTAGTCGATATTCAAATTTTATCAGTTGTTCCAATAATGTCCTTTATATATTCCCCGCCCAGCCCCAGGTCTAGGATCCATCCAGGACTGAGTGTGTAAGTATGTAATGTTTCCTTAGTCCCCCATAAGTTGAAACTACTTTTGTCCTCCCATGTTTTCCCAGAGTATAGGTTTACTATTTTCTAGAATGTCCCTCAGTTTGGGTTTGTCTCATGACTTCTCCTGATTGAATTTGGGTTGTGCATTTGAGACAGGCGTGCCACAGAAGCGATGTCATGTCATTTCCAGAGCATCATGTCAGGAGGCCCTAGATACTTACTCGTCCCAACCTAGGGACGTTCACTTTATTCACTTGGTTAAGGTAATCATCAGTATGTTTTTCCGCTGTAAAGTTACTATTTTTCCATTTGTAATTTAAAAATTGGTGAGCTGGCAGGATACAGTGGCTCATGCCTGTAATTGCAACACTTTGGGACGCTGAGGCAGAAGGATCACTTGAGCCCAGGAGTTCGAGACCAGGCTAGGCAACATAGCAAGACCTCATCCCTATTTTAAAAAATAAAAAAATGAATAAAATAAAAAATTGGTGGGCAGATACTTTGAGATCATGTAAATAGCCTGTTGCTCATCAGGGCTTCATGCAGTAGGTTTAGTATCTGTTGATGCCTTTCTGACTATATCATTTCTTTACTAGTAGACAGGTGCTGTAAGGAAGAGCTTTCTGTTTTTACCTGTTTGTTTGTTTACATCAGTTTAGAATCATGGATTCTTTATTCAGTGGGTTATCATCCATTAATATCAGTATTTTATTTTATTTATTTTTTTGTTTGTTTTGAGACGGAGTGTCGCTCTGTCACCAGGCTGGAGTGCAGTGGCACGATCGTGGCTCACTGCAACCTCCGCCTCCCTGCAACCTCTGCCTCCTGGGTTCAAGCAATTCTCCTGTCTCAGCTTTCCTAGTAGCTGGGACTACAGGTGCATGCCACCATGCCCAGCTAATTTTTGTATTTTTGGTAGAGACGGGTTTCACCATGTTGGCCAGGATGGTCTCGATCTCTTGACCTTGTGATCCGCCCACCTCAGCCTCCCAAAGTGCTGGGATTACAGGTGTGAGCCACCGCGCCTGGCCTAATATCAGTATTTTAATTTACAAATTGTCTTGGATTTGGCCAGTAGAGCGCCTTCAAGCTGTTGTGACATACTCCGTGATTCTTTAAGCACTTTCTTTCTTTATGGCACAACAAAACATCTTGCTTTTCCAGACTCATTTTGCGTCTTACCTGCTCCACATCTGGAATCAGCCATTTCTCCAAGGAGCTGGTGGGCATGGTTTGAGGGGTTCAGGGGCTGGGGGCTATACATACTGGTTTGTGTTGTCACGTTTACCTACAGCACTGGATATATTTAGAGTGGTGTTTGTTCTTTACAGTTAGAGTGTCCAAGAACTGTGGAAGGTCTTCGTATTACTACTTTTGACAAAAATTTGTGATGACTGACCACCTTTCTTTCCTGTTAACTGACATTTCAACTTGACAAATGTGATCTTTACCACATTTACTCATTTGAGTGGCTGACTACATTCTACGTGTATAGTACTATGCTGTTTTCTTTAAGCCATTTTGAGGAACACAATAAGCTGGAAAAATGATTTACCAAATATATGGAATTATATGTAGTCTGTTTCCTTAATCCTGATTCTGTGTTGTTGGCATGTGATCCTTCAGAAGTGAGTATCATCTTTCATGGGGTGGCAAAAATGCCACTATTTTGAGAAAGTCTTTTTGATTCCTGGGTACCTGTAATGACCTAAAGCTCTTTTATGCCTTTTGGAACCTTGTATCTTGTAGTGTTTATTTTTGTTTTCTCCATTAAGTCACCTGGCTCCAAACAGCAGTTTTAACCTCATTCGTCTCTGTATTTTGCTTTATCCCCTCTACACTGCATTGCTGTAGTGGGCACTCAGAGTGTGAATGTTGGTAGTGGATTTTTACTTTTTGTTGGCAAATTGTGCTGATCTGATTCCAGCTATGGAAAACATTAAAAAAAAAAATTCAACATTGTCTTCACACTCACAGGAAATCCTAGGTAACTATTGTCATTAATTTTTAGACGACAAAAAGGAACTTGGAGCAGCCAGAAGAAGTCAATATTACATGAAATATGGGAATCCAAATTACGGAGGCATGAAAGGAATTCTTAGCAATTCATGGTGAGCCCAAAACCTTCAAATGCAATAGTATTTAAGTTTTTCTTAATCCTTCAGTTGGTATTCTGTGGTGAAATGTCTGAACTCTGTGTAGACTGGAAGGAAGACAAGAGGGAAGAATTCAAGATTCTTAGATGTGGTAAATGATGGGGAATGCTGAATTGTAGTTACATTTAAAATATCTGTGTTAGGACCTAACATTGTGTCAATGTGTAGTTGAAATGAATTAGTGAGCCCGGACGCGGCGGCTCACGCCTGTAATCCCAGCACTATGGGAGGCTGAGGCCAGCAGATCACCTGAGGTCAGGAGTTCAAGACCAGCCTGGCCAACATGGTGAAACCCCGTCTCTACAAAAATTAGCCATGCATGGTGGTGGGTGCCTGTAATCCCACCTACTCAGGAGGCTGAGGCAGGAGAATTACTTGAACCCAAGAGGCAAAGGTTGCAGTGAGCTGAGATGGTGCCATTGCACTTCAGCCTGGGAGAGAGATTGAGACTCATCACAAAAAAAAAAAAAAAAAAAAAAAAAAGAAAAAGAAATAGTGGATTTCAAGGTCCTTCCTATCAGTTTTTGATTGTGTGCTTATTTTGGCATTCTTGCAGGAAGCGAAGATATCATTCCCGTCGTATTCAGCGGGACGTGATCAAGAAGAGAGCCCTGATTGGGGATGACGTTGGCTTGACGTCGTATAAACATCGGCATTCTGGTAGTTGCCTGCTCAGCTCTTGGGTAGACACATGTTTGGCTCCTGAAATCATATTTTTATTCTTAATGCAATCTTTTAAGGTTCCAAACTTTATCATCCTCTCTTCCTTGCCCTCACCCTCTGCCAACATATAGGAAAGTAAGTCAAGTCACAATTAATTTTAAGTTGCCCAAAGAAGTCAAATGATTTTATAAAAGCTGTCAAAAAAGGCAAAATGTGACATAAGAAAAATTAAAACAAAACTTTCCTTAGGATCCTAATTTTTCTACTATTAATATCAACAGCTGCATGAAAACAATTTTTTTAAGACGGAGTCTTGCTCTGTCTCCCAGGCTAGAGTGCAATTGCTTGATCTCAGCTCACTGCAACCTCTGCCTCCTGGATTCAAGCAATTCTCCTGCCTTAGCCTCCCGAGTAGCTAGGACTACAGGCATGCGCCACCATGCCCAGCTAACTTTTGTATTTTCAGTAGAGATGGGGTTTCACCATGTTGGCCAGGCTGATCTCGAACTCCTGACCTTGTGTTCCACCCACTTCGGCCTCCCAGAGTGCTGGGATTACAGGTGTGAGCTGCCACGCCTGGCCAAAAACAATTTTTGAAATTATTTTGTCAGATGAACTGATTGTATTTTTTTTTCTGTATTAAAAATAGGCTGCTGTGTTGAGTGCTTTGTGCTTGTTGGTTTGTGCGTGTGAATGCCTCAGAAGAGTGGGATATCATGACTTGGGTTTCTTTCTTCTTTTTTTGGTGCTTATTGTAAAAGAACCATTTTATTTATGTTTTATAAAGAATTGTTCTTGTTTTGAGCCTCATCTATGGAATCTTCTACCTGCCTAATAGAACTAGCCAAGTCAGCATACAAAATAACGTACACACACATTTATCATCGTAATGGGGACAGAAAGGGATGAAGTCTAGACATTTAATGTGTATATACAAAATTGTATATTTGAGATCTACATGTTAATAATACACATAGGATGGGAACAGTGGCTCATACCTATAATCCCAGCACTTTGGGAGGCCAAGGCAGGAGGATCACTTGAAACCAGGAGTTTGAGACCAGCCTGGGCAACATAGTGAGACCTTGTCTTTACAAAAAATTTAAAAATTAGCCAGACCAGGCATGATGGCACATGACTGTGGTCCCAGCTACTTGGGAGGCTGAGATTGCCTGAGCCTGGAAGGTCAAGGCTGCAGTGAGCCAAGATTGTGCCGCTGTATTCCAGCCTGGGCGACAGAGCAAGACCTTGTCTCAAAATAATAATAATAATATTACACATACTTTTCTGTTACACGGTTACACTTTTCCAATTTGAATTACTTTAAAATATTTTCATCATATACTTTTTATATCCATATTAAGGAAATTAAAAAGCAAATTGCCCCTATTTCTAGTACCCTGTATGATGACTGAGTTCATCTTACATTTTTCCCATTTGTCTGTTTTCATAATAAATAGTATAACTCTTGTGAACATATACTTTATATTCTACTTCTTTCGTTTACTGTATTTTTCCATTTTCATTATTCATGGTGCTTATGTTCTATAAAGTCACTGTGAACACTGAATTAGCAAATACTGAATCGTACATAGCCTCTGGCCACATCATTTTTGTCAGTTGATCAATATGTAACCTTGTTGTACATATGTTTCTCTCTCTTTTTTTTTTTTTTTTTTTTTTTTTGAGACAGAGTCTCTCGCTCTGTTGCCCAGGCTGGAGTGCAGTGGCACGATCTCGGCTCACTACAAGCTCCGCCTCCTGAGTTCACGCCATTCTCCTACCTCAGCCTCCCAAGTAGCTGGGACTACAAGCACACACCACCATGCCTGGCTAATTTTTGTTGTATTTTTTAGTAGAGACAGGGTATCACCATGTTAGCCAGGATGGTCTCGATTTCCTGACCTCGTGATCTGCCCGCCGCGGCCTTCCAAAGTGCTGGGATTACAGGCGTGAGCCACCGCGCTGGGCCCATATGTTTCTCTTTAAAGACACCTTATTTAAGACACATTGTTGATTCGTTAACGTTGAGTTCACAGCCAATAGCCCTATAACTCATGCCTGAATGCCTTACCTGACATGGTATTTTTCCACAAGGCACATCACAGCCCCCTTGCATCTAGGAACGCTAGGCAGTACTTCAGCACGACACTCAGGGCCATTTTAAGCAGTGAAATCACTAGCAGCAGGCACAGAAGTGTAAAAAATGTGGCACTCGGCGGACTGAAACAGACGCTTGTTTACAGCATGAGATGAAACAGGAAGGCAGAGTGTTACTTTGTTTGACCTCTGCTGGGAGTGTGCGTGCCTGGTGACTCAGATTTTTTTGCCACTCTGTGCGTGCCAGCAAATGACCATGGAGTTCAAATAAATTTGTATTCATTTTGGAGTTACACATAAATTTGGTAAATTTGCAAATACAAAATCTGTGAATAATAAGGGTCATTTGTATTTTTAATGACTTTATGGTATTTGATTAGGCTGCTGCATCATACTTTACCTAGCCATCCTCCTGTTGCAGTATCAGAGTAATGTCCATTCAGCACTATTATAGATAGTGCTCCAATAAAATGTCAGGGATGGGAACCCCACCTTTTAAAAAGGTCACCGATGTAGAGTAGAAAATCATACTTGTTAATTTTAGTGCTTTTCCTAATGTTTTCTGGTTAAATTTCTTCAGGGCTAGTGAATGTTCCCGAGGAACCCATTGAAGAGGAGGAAGAAGAGGAGGAAGAGGAAGAGGAGGAAGAAGACCAGGACATGGATGCAGATGACAGAGTGGTAGTAGAGTACCACGAGGAGCTCCCGGCTCTCAAGCAGCCCCGGGAGCGGAGCACGTCTAGACGATCCAGTGCCAGCAGCTCAGACTCAGATGAAATGGACTATGATCTAGAACTGAAAATGATTTCCACGCCTTCACCAAAGAAAAGCATGAAAATGACTATGTATGCTGACGAAGTGGAATCTCAGTTGAAAAATATTAGGTAAAAATTTGTTTTATCAATGCTAGCTTTTAATTTGATTTTAAATACTAATATAACTTCTTAATTCCTCCTAATTTTATAATATCTTTTATCTATTCCGATTTCAGTCCCTTGTAGGAGTTTAATAAACGCATCCAGTATTTCCTCTATACAAGCAGTGATTCTTGTTATAAAAACAAAAGACAACATAGAAAGTGAAAATCATCTGTATTCCCATTCTTTCCCAACAATAACTACTGTTAGCAATTTGGCAAATAACCTTTCAGCTATTTTTTGTGTGTGTGTGTGTGTATGTGTTTGTGTGTGTGTGTGTATGTATATATATGGGGAAAAACTATAGATATATTTGTATAAAAGTATACTTTTTATAAAAATGAGGTTATGCTATTTATAGTTTTGCATTGTGCATTTTTCACTTAATATATTGTAGACATTTTTTTCAACTGTATATAATCTGTTGTTTGAAAGTATCATGATTTATTTAACCAATTCCTTTTTGATGGACTTTAGGTTTCTATTTTCTTACAATTGCACTAACTAAATAAATTCCTCAAAGTCCAGTTATTACACAAAACAGTATGTGTTTAAAAAGATGGTAAGTATTGCTTTATTTTTTTCCAGAAAGGTTTTTTGTGTGTGTGTGTGTTTTTTTTTTTGAGATGGAGTCTCGCTCCGTCGCCCAGGCTGGAGTCCAGTGGCGCGATCTCGGCTTACTGCAAACTCCGCGTCCTGGGTTCACGCCATTCTCCTGCCTCAGCCTCCCGAGTAGCTGGGACTACAGGCACCCGCCACCATGCCTGGCTAATTTTTTGTAATTTTAGTAGAGACGGGGTTTCACCGTGTTAGCCAGGATGGTCTCGATCGCCTGACCTCGTGATCCACCCGCCTCGGCCTCCCAAAGTGCCGGGATTACAGGCACGAGCCTGTTCACATTTTTATTTTTAGTTTTCAGAGAACTTTCTGGTAGAGAATGCTGCCGGAACGGTGCTGGCACCTAGCATGGTAGCATATCTTTATGAAAGAGAAGTCTGCCCTTTAAAGAGAGAGACTGTAGACTATACTGTGTGTTGACTACGGCCAAACCACAGCATGTGTGAGTGGAAGCCCCAGTCTCTTTGTAGGCTTCTACTTAACGTTTGTCCCAGAAAAGGGGGACTTGTAGTTATGTGCTCTGTAATAGCGCATACACATGTGGAAACCACCTTCGAAAACCTGCTCACCAGGACCAGTCTCTTTAGAGCAGGCAGATCATGGTTTCCATAAGCAAATAATTATAAGTTTATGGATTTGTAAGTGAATGTTGGCCATGTAAGACTGGATTTCTTAAATTGTTTCCTGCAAAGTATGAGATTGTTGTTTGGGCCTTGTCTCACAGTTGAAGTTGGTTAACTGTGCCCTGTCCTACCCCCTTTTTAAAGGAACTCCATGAGGGCAGATAGTGTATCTTCAAGCAATATCAAAAACCGAATTGGTAACAAATTACCACCTGAGAAATTTGCAGATGTCCGACATCTATTAGATGAGAAACGTCAGCACTCCCGTCCACGGCCACCAGTCAGCAGTACTAAATCAGGTACTGTTCTTCACTTGGATTTCTGGCTGGATTCTGAGCTCCAGAAAGAACACTGGGGCAGAGATAGGTTCCTGAGTAAAACGTGCGATGTGTGAACTGATGTAGCTGTCCTGGTTCATCATGTCTAAATTGTGGGCTAGGTGTTGGAAATTTAGGAAATGAAAAATAATCAGACTTCTGAAAATCTAGCTTTAAATATTTTTATTCCAAATTATTACAGTTGTTCCTTGGTATCTCTGGGGGATTGCTTCTAGGACCCCCCCGCCCCGTCCCCCTACAGATACCAAAATCTGCAGATACTAAAATCCATTGATGCTTAAGTCCCTTATATAAAGTGACATATTATCTGCATATAACCTACACACATCCTCTCATATGCTTTAAGTCATCTCTAGATTATTTATAATACCTAATACAGTATAAATTCTTATCCTGTATTTTGCAAAATTTGTATTATTTTTTGCTGTACTGTTTTATTTTTTTTTCCACATATATTCGATCAGCAGTTGGTTGAATCTGTAGATGTGGAACCCACAGATGAGGAGGGCCAACCATATTTTACTGTGTATGACACTGGCATACTTTATATACAGGAATAATAGAAATTAAGTTCCATGGTTGTCTGAACGGTTAAGAGTTTGAACTAGATCATTTCTATGTTCAGACACTGATTCAGCAGGTCTTTAGCCGTACCTGCTATGTGCCAGACCCTGGGCTAGGTGCTAGGAATGTGAGAAGCCTTTGGAGGAGACGCAGGGCCTTCATAGATCTACTCGGGAAATTGTGAAAGGCTTCTTAGAGAAAGTAGCGTTAGAGCCAGGCCTTGGAGAGGGTAGGATCTCTGTTGGCAAACCTGATTTTTTTACATGAGAAGTAACCTGATCTTATATCTATTTTAGAAAGATAACTTGAGGGTGGAGTGGGGTGGGGTAGAGAGTTAAAAAAGTAACAAGAGCCTGAACTAGGTCGGTGGAGACAGAATGGATAGAGAACAGGAGGTCTTTGAAGGAAGACTCAGTGCTAGGAAGTGTTGGAGGAAAGGAGCTCAGGTCTCAGTGGCCAGAGAGAACAGGGTGCTGCTCTCGAGAGTAGCTAAAGGGAGAGGAGACCTCGGCACAGGGCCTCACCCATGAATGTGTTTCTGTCGTTGCTGCAGTTGTTGGGGGAACTCAAGAGGACAGGTGGATTTCTGGGGGGATTGAGGGAAAAACACAGTTGATGCTTTGCCTTTTCCAGTCTCTTTATATTTACTGGTTAAATGTAATAAGTTTATTGGGAACTACTTATATGTTCAAAGATTGTGCCTTCCGCTTTCCGGGAGCTCACAGGATTTTTTGTTCTCTGAAACTTTTGTAAATTATTTAGTCTTCTTGATTCTGCTAAAAAAAAAAAAAAAAAGATTGTTTCTTCAGAAATTTAGTTCTGGAGCAATCAGTTGAGGATTTTTCCTCTGACAGCCCCTATGTCCGAATTTTCCTAGAGAAGTCCAGACTGATTACAAAGGAAGAAGGAAGCATACTTAGCAGCCTGATTGTCAGCCCCTGTGTCCTTGGGGCGGGGGTTAGTGCCAGATCCTTTAGAGGTCTCAGGCGGCTGCTGCCGAGCATGAAGCACACACGTGGTCACTGGTGCACTGTTTCTCTTTTTTTCAGATATACGCCAGCGATTAGGAAAAAGACCACATTCTCCAGAAAAGGCTTTTAGTAGTAACCCAGTCGTTCGGAGAGAGCCCTCTTCTGATGTGCATAGTAGGTTAGGTGTTCCCAGGCAAGATATTAAAGGCCTCTACGCTGATACTCGGGAGAAGAAATCAGGTTGGTAACCCTTAAAACTGATGGGAATGGGGATTCAGTGAGAGCAGAGGACAATGGGTGTATTGGAGAAATACTTTCTTAGCAGAAGGCAAGAAACAGCCCATGCCAAACATAAGTGATTATTCCTTTTCCATTATAGTTATCATCAGCATCAGCATCATCCCAACAGTAAGGAACGCTTAGAAAATAGAAAAAAATAGCACACTCCTGGCTCTTTCTGTTTGGCACAAATCTTTTTAGTTTGATGTGAGCTATTCCAGTCTTTGTCCACATGCAAATCCTACTTTTTTCATATAGCATTTTATCGTAGTTGTTTGCCACATTTTATAATCTTTCTAAATAAAACTTTTAGGCCAGGCATGGCGGCTCAACACCTGTAATCCCAGCAATTTGGGAAGCCGAGATGGGGGATCACATGAGGTCAGGAGTTTGAGACCAGCCTAACCAGCATGGTGAAACCCCGTCTCTACTAAAAACACAAAAATGAGCTGGGCGTGGTGGCGGGCGCCTGCACCACTGCACTTCAGCCTGGGCAACAGAGCAAGACCTTGTCTCAAAAACAGAAACAAAAACAACTTTTAATTGTCTTATAATGTGGCTATCCACAAAATTCTAAACACGTATTTCTCTATTGCTGAATTTTCATAAAATATATTTCAAAAATTAATGGAAGGGATCTGGGAGTGGCCTACTCCTGGCAGAATGGATTGGCACACAGGGTGGTGTCTTGGCAGGGAAGGGCAGGAGTAGGAGGAAACAGCCTCTCAGGTGATTCTGATGTGTCTGGTGACAGGGAGGAACCTGACCTGTCCCCCACGGTGAGAATCCCCTGCTGGGTCCAGACCCTTCTGTTTGCAGGCAGGGGGCTGCGGCCTGGGAAATGAGATTTTACCTACCCAAGGCTGCACTGTGGTGGCAGGTGCCACAGACTGCTGGCGTTTCCTGCACAGCAGGTGTTGGCAGTGCTGCTGCCCCCTCAGTACTACCCTGGTTCTTAGTGCTGACTGCGAAAGTGAAATGCCATCTCATCCAAACAGGTAATTTATGGACTCGCCTAGGATCTGCACCCAAGACCAAAGAAAAGAATACGAAGAAAGTGGATCACAGGGCGCCTGGCGCTGAGGAAGACGACTCCGAGCTGCAAAGGGCGTGGGGGGCTCTGATTAAGGAGAAAGAGCAGTCTCGCCAAAAGAAGAGCCGGTTAGATAACTTACCATCTCTCCAGATTGAAGTTAGTCGGGAAAGCAGCTCTGGTTCAGAGGCAGAGTCCTGATGCCCCTGGGGCCTATGGCAGCTGCCCTAAAGCCTGACATTCTTGCACAGGGTGGGGCGCGCAGTAGGACCCTCCCCCGCAGGAGCTGGCGCCCTCTTGCTCCTGCTCACACGGTCACCCTCAGCTCTTGCTGCTTCGGCAAGACATCTTAAGAATGTGACACATTTTCAAGGGCATCTCTATCTTTCGCTGCAGAGTTGTAGTTCTGGGCCCTCGATTCCTTTCCCACCACCCCACAGGCTTTACCCTTTGAGAAAAAGGCAGCCCTCCAGATTTTGTAGACATTTTTCTTAATATTTTTAACATTGTGTCTTTTAAAAGAAATGTTTTACACAGTTCATCCAAAGAGCAGAGAACTGAACTTCTCACTATTGCCTTGGCCCTGACAGCTGTTACCAGCACCCTTTTCCCAAGAAAAGTCAATTCCCAGGTGCTTATTGGACATCCTTCGAGGGGGAAGAGGAGGGAAGCGGCCAGCTCACCCTTCCGGGACCCTAGTGTGGGGGCGAATCTCACGGACCTGACCTCAGAGGTGCACCAGTGCCGCCCAGGTAGATAAGAGCTGCAGCGTTGACTGTGCTTCCGTTCTTCCCTCGGGGATTGCTCATGTCATGGGCCTCTTACTTGCTGTCAGCTTGATGTGAAGATCAAGTTCAGTGCTGTGGGATTTTTAGGAACAAAAAACTGTGACGTCTGGATTTGGGGTTGATTTTTGTGCTAGGGGTGGGATTATGGGTTAATGTTGAAGAATTTTTAAGTCTGTATTATGTTTAAAACATGAATGATTTGAAAGTTTAAATTTTTAATTTTTATATGTGGAAATTCTTCCTGTTGGCTAAAGGGGAAGCTCAAGTGGTGTCTTCTTTTGTGCTGTTAAATATATATTCTATTCTTTGGAAGAAGGCAGAGAGAGGAGTCTTATTATTTTTAAATGCTCCTAGTTGTATAGTCTGTCTGTTGTACATAGAGTTCAGCTTGTTTTTTGGCTCCAGTAGGAAAAAAATCCATCCATCTGAGATGGGGTCCTGTTGTTTATTATCACTCTAGAAGTTATACATTGATATTTATTCTTTCTGTCCCCAAGTTGTGGCACCTGAAGACATCTTCAAAATTGGCAGTAAAGATAATAGTTATAAAAATTTTAGTTCATTTATTGTTAAACTCCTTTCGATTATTTCACCATTAGGAGGAGGTAGATGGTTTTGTCTTCCTGTCAGATTTTTGTTTTGTAGTGTTTAATTTTTATTCCTCTGCAGTTTTAAGAAACAGTGTTTTGCTTCGGTTTGCTGGAACATGGGAGTTAGAGATGGTAATAAGCCGTGGTCCTTTTTGCGATGTCACATCTCTTCACCTGCCTGGGCTGTTGCGCACACAGTGCAGCCTGGATTCTGTCGATCTTTACTTGTGGCTGAGCTAATGGTCACATTGATAGTTGATTACACTGTGGCACGAATTAATGCAGAACACTGTTATTAATAAAGGAAGTAAAGGGCTGCAAGATTTGAGAGCTGCAACAAAAACTGTATTGTCCCATATTTTGTTGATTAACCTGCTTTTTCTCCCTCCCTTTAGAGAGATTGATTAGAGGATATAACCATGATATATTTCAGCTTCTTAATAGGATTCTAGGAAGGAGATGGTTCTGGTTTCTCTGCCAGTTGAGACTTAAGGCATCTGAGATTTCTCAGCTTTTCTTTCCTTGTGAAGCATACGGCTGAGAGCCAGGTTCTTAGGAAGGGTCAGGGTTTGGGGAATTGGTAGAGTGAGAAGTGCGGGGGCCTGAGAATCAGACATCTGGATGCCAACCCCCGGCTCTGCTCCATGGACTTGGGCCTCAGTTTTCCCGTCTAGCAGTTGAGCAGGCTGCCACCAGAATTCCTGGCTTTGTTGGTGCGTCTCAGTGGCGGTTGATTCTTCCTAAACTGTGACGGCAGTGGGCTCGCCAGCATTAATTTCTATTGCAGGTGGAGGAAGCGCCAGGCAGACAACTGAGGGCATGTATGAGGTGTAGACGGGCTCATTCCCATCCCAGCACAGTCTCTGCTTCTACTAATGGGGCAAAGATGTCTTGTGGTCAGGGTCCCAGCTGGCATGGCCTCTGCAGGGTGTAGAATATGCTCCTTCACAGACTTGCCTTTTGCTTTTCCACCAGCAGCTCAGGTCCATTTGTTCCATGGCCCTTCAGCACTCACCAGTCTCCTGCTGGAGATCAGCAAAGACATTCTGGAAGGAGGTGGCGTGCAGTCAAAACTGGGTCTTTGATCTAACCGAGAAAAATACACACTTGAGTAGCCTTACAGTTTTCACAGACACACAGAGAGAACCCAGAAAGGCAGCTTTAAAGATTTTTGCTTCTCAGAGTTACTGGCCTTATTAGCCTCTGTAACCCTCCTGCCCACTCTCAGAGAGTTACTGGTCGTTTTAGCCTCTGTAACCCTCCTGCCCACTCTCAGAGAGTTACTGGCCGTATTAGCCTCTGTAACCCTCCTGCCCACTCTCAGAGAGTTACTGGCCGTATTAGCCTCTCTAACCCTCCTGCCCACTCTCAGAGAGTTACTGGCCGTATTAGCCTCTGTAACCCTCCTGCCCACTCTCAGTCACTCCGATCTTGCAACATCTCAAGTGCGTCCTGAATGGTGAGGCCTTTTCTTTGGAGTTCAAGAGTGAGAATGGAGAGTCAGGACAGGCCCCTGGCAGGCAGCTGGGCGTGCTTTTACCCTGGACGCTCCCCACACATGTGGGCACAGGGCTGCACACTGTGTGTGTTCCTCTTAGTCTTATGTGTAGGAGATTTTACATACATGTTTGCTGCTTGATGATAATTGCAGATACCTCATTTGTTTCCCATTCTCCTCTCTGGAGAGTTACCAGGTACCCAGGATAATTTGTGGCATCCTCAGGATGTAGTCTCATCCTCTGGCCCCCTTGTAGTCTGATCCTGTGAACCCCTCCCCGTTCTTCAGCCACTGCCCTTTCCAGCTGCATTTGTACAGCAGCCTCTTCGCTGGTCTCTGCCCTGTCTCCATTCTGCACACTGCAGCGGGATGAACCTTTGTTGTTGTTACCAGCTTAATTTAGATGTAATTTGCATACAGTTCAGCCATTTAAAGTGTACACTTGAGTGGCTTTCAGTATATTTGCAGAGTTATGCACCAGCACTGTAATCAATTTTTTTATCACCCAAAGAAACCCTGAGCCCATTAGCAACGCTCCCTATTCCCTCTTCCCTCTTAGCCTCTGGCCACCACTGATCTTCCTTCTCTCTCTGTGGATTTGCCAATTCTGGACAGTTCATATAAATGGGATCATATACTATGTGTCTATTTGTGACTGGCTTCTTAACATATTTTTGAGGTTCATCCATGTCATAGCATATATCAGTATTTCATTTTTTAAAATTGCCAAATAATAGTCCATTTTATGGGTACACCACATTTTTTTTTGTCCACTCATTGGTTAACGGGCATTTGAGTTGTTTCTACTTTAGGGCTATATATATATATTTCTATTTCTATTTCTGTAATTTATTTTTGAGACAGAGTTTCGCTCTTGTTGCCCAGGCTAGAGTGCAATGGCACGATCTCGGCCCACTGCAACCTCCGCCTCCGGGTTCAAGCAATTCTCCTGCCTCAGCCTCCAGAGTAGCTGGGATTACAGGCATGTGCCACCACGCCTGGCTAATTTTTTGTATTTTTAGTAGAGATGGGGTTTCACCATGTTGGTCAGGCTGGTCTCGAACTCCTGACCTCAGGTGATCTGCCCACCTCATCTTCCCAAAGTGCTGAGATTACAGGTGTGAGCCACCGCACCTGGCCGTACTTTTTGGCTGTTATGAATAGTGTTGCTACGAACATTCCCGAACAAGTTTTTGCACGGACAAGTGTTTTCATGACTCTTGGGTGTATACTTAGGAGTGGAATTGCTGGGTCATAATTATCTTTAACCTTTTGAGGAACTGCCAGGTGGTTTTTCCAAGGAGCTGTATCATTTTCCATTCCCACCAGCAATGTGTGAGGGTTCCAGTTTCTCCACATCTCCACCAACACTCATTATTTTCTGGTGTGAAGTGGTATCTCATTGTAGTTTTTTATTTTTATTTTTTCTTTTTAAAATACATTTTGTACAAATGGGGTCTCGTTATGTTACCCAGGCTGGTCTAACACTCCTGGCCTCAAGTGATCCTCCTGCCTCGACCTCCCAAAGTGCTAGGATTACAGGCATGAGCCATCATGCCTGGCCCTCATTGTGGTTTTGATTTGTATTTCCCTAATGACTAATGATGTCGGGCACCTTTTCACATGCGTCAGGATGAACTTTCTTAAATATAAATCTGATTCTGTTATTCCTCTGCTTGAAACTTTTCCAAAGCTTCACTATTACCCTGAGAATAAATTCCACACTCCGATCGCATGAGTCCAGGAATTCAAGACTGCAGTGAGCTGTGATCAAGCCACTGCACTCCAGCCTGGGCAGCAGAGCAAGACCTGTCTCAAAAAATACATACATACATAAATTCCACCCTTTTTGATAGCATGTTATAAGGCTCACCAAGGTCTGTCCTCTGGCAGTATCCCTGGCTTGTTCTCCCCATCTCCCCTGCCCTGTGCTCACCAGTTCCCCAAATGCATCTTGATCTCACTAGCCCTACAGACTGTGCACAGAGCTTTTTCTACCTCCAGCGACATACTTCCCCCCAGGCTTCTCCCCCTCCCGCCTCAATCTTCCCCTCACCAACTTAAGGTCTTAGGGGCCCTTCTAGGAGGCAGTCCCCAACTTCCAGAGCCGGGGTATAGGCTACTTCTATGTGTCCCATGGTACTGCCACAGAAGAGTCAGCTCTCTCCAGGATTCAGTTCTAAGGTCAGTGCCTAAGATAAAAATGGAGTGTAATTAAAGTTCCTCTTAGAAATCTAAGGAAGGTGCCCTATTGAAGACCAACATCTTGAGGTCCCGTGTAGTCATTTCTTGCCCATGTGGGAACAGATTATTGTTTGGCTGAGTACCAGGTGAAGTGACTGGCCTGCAATTAGGGCTGCGTTGTGCAAAAATCACTTGTTTTTGGGTATTAGAACCATATTTAGGCGAGAAGATCACTTTTGGGGAGCTTGGGAACTGAGGCAGGCCACAGGTGCAGCAGACACATGAGCTTGCCCCGTCCCGCCCTCCTGTCTATGCTCATGGAGTGAAGGAGGGGCCAGCGGAATGGCCCAAACAACTGATTTGTTTTTCTTTTTTTAAATCTTTTTCAGACAAATACCGTTGTGTTTAAGTGAAATGTGTGTATAATGCCAAATCACTGTACCCCACAACCCCGCACACCTCTACACTGGACTGTAATTTCTTGTTCCTAGTTTGTCTTGCTAGACTGTAAGCTCCGTGAGAGCAGGGACCGTGTCTGCTTGTTCAGTGGGCTTTTCCCGGTGCCTACCAGCATGCCTGGCATCTAGCAGGTCTTCTGTAAAGATGGGATGAATTTGTAAACCCTCCAGCCTCAGGAATGGCTCCATCCTCTGAGGCTCTGGGGCCCTCTGACAGGCTAGTCATTTTTCTGCCATGTACGTACAGTGCTTTATTTTCATGTTGTATTTTCCTTTCTAGCCAGTAAGCAAGCTCCTAATGAGCAAGTTTCTTTGTGGTGTTATCTCTGTATCCTTTCGTCAGGCCAGCCCAGAGTAAGTAGTGCTTTGAAAGTGGTTGGTAAATGAATGAATTATGGTAACCCAGCCCAGCTCTGGCATCATTGTCTGCAGGTTAGTCTAATTCTAGATGAAAGCCCCAGATTCAAAAAAGGGAAGATTATTCAGAAGTGCATATGGTTGTATAAGGAAAAAAAAAAATCTCATTAAATAGACCTGAGTAAACTTCAAATTTTGATGATCTGGCCATGTCGGAGCTGAAGCTTACCCAGCTCTTTAAAGCATTTGCTAGGGAATCATGCAGATGGTCCAAAATATTTTTTTTTTTTTTTTTTTTTTTTGAGACGGAGTCTCGCTCTGTCGCCCAGGCTGGAGCGCAGTGGCACAATCTCGGCTCACTGCAAGCTCTGCCTCCCGGGTTCATGCTATTCTCCTGCCTCAGCCTCTCCGAGTAGCTGGGACTGCAGGCGCCCGCCACCACGCCTGGCTAATTTTTTTGTATTTTTAGTAGAGACGGGGTTTCACCGTGGTCTCCATCTCCTGACTTCGTGATCCGCCCGCCTCGGCCTCCCAAAGTGCTGGGATTACAAGCGTGAGCCACCGCGCCCGGCCGGTCCAAAATATTTTTTAGAAAAGCATTCATCTGTCCCAGGATAGAAGTAGAAGAAGCTGGTAGGCAGGCGCTAGGCCCTAGGCCCTAAAGAAGTACTGCTGAGCCAGTTCTTAAGCCTGTGGTCCTATTGGTGAGGAAAGTGACAGCAGTCCAGAGCACATGAAAAGAGCGGAGCTCATTCCTGCGGTGGCTCTTTTGCCTAAAGCAGCATTCCTCAAACTTCTCACTCGAAGCATTAAGTTACAGTGAGATGCTAACACGCACTTTAGACTTAAGTCAAAATTTACTGTGAAGCCACAGCAAACCGTAGCTTCACAGATGAATTAGTTGCTACACAAATAAGTTTGGTACGTAAGTACAGTAATTACTTTTAAATCTTATAATAACAAGAAGTAAATTAGAAGTTAAACCATGTTTTTCTTTTACAAACTGAAAGAAGAGAATGCTTTTGATACTGAGAATCGCACACTGTGTCAAGGCAGATTGTTCTTGCATAACCAGACCCACAATAAATATCTAGAACTTTTCTTACATGTTTATAAAATAAATCTTAGAAGAAAAAATATTGTAGCTTTTTCTTTTTTTTTCAATGAAACTCTATGAACATTTCACAGAACTTTGTTCCTGGGAGTAGTTAGGGAAATGCTGCTTCAAAAAGCCGATTTTAAGTAGTTGTGAGGCATCAGAGTGGAATTTGGCTGCACTATCCATAAAACTCGAGAGTATAGGTGGTACTTCACCTACCAAGGTCAGTACCCTGCCTCAGGATTCTTACCTGTTCATTTGAGCAATTCCAGGGGCCCTCTCTGGATGACCAGATTCTTAAATAGTTGAGACTTTGTGTTATCTCAAATTGTCACCAACACCTCTGGGCCAGTGTGGGTTAGTGAGGTCGAGAGGCCCACACCATTGGCAGAAAAGAATTCTCGGGCCGGGCGCGGTGGCTCATGCCTGTAATGCCAGCACTTTGGGAGGCCGAGGTGGGTGGATCACCTGAGGTCGGGAGTTCAAGACCAGCCTGGCCAACATGTTGAAACCCCATCTCTACTAGAAATACAAAAATTAGCTGGGCATGGTGGTGGGCACCTCTAGTCCCAGCTACTTGGGAGGCTGAGACAGGAGAATTACTTGAACCCGGGAGGCAGAGGTTGCAGTGAGCTGAGATCGCGCCACTGCACTCCAGCCTGGCGCCAGAGTGAGACTCTGTCTCAAAAAAAAAAAGAATTCTCACCTTCCTGTCCCTTCCTAGGATTTTTGTGGTAGTGTTCAATCCTATGATGTGGCCATCTTCTCCTCCAGGCCTGTGAGAGGCAGGAAGCATCTTTAGCTCAGGTAGAATGCCTGTTGGGGAAAGTCAAATAGGATGGCGGCTGGGGCCAGGGCCCTGGGGACTCCTTCTGCCCCACATACTCAATTGGAAAGACTGAGCAAGTCCCCTCACCTCCCTGGGCCACAGCTTCCCTGTCTGTCAAATGGAAGGCTCAATTGGGATGAGCTCCAGTTTCCTTCTAGTGCTAATGTGTGTTCGAGGACCCTTGCTCTCCTTTCCAGGGAGCATCAGGGGTGTGGGCTAGACAGCAGGAAAGAAGTAGGGGTTTGTAAACAAGAGATCCAAGCCCCTGGACCCTTGGTCCCAGCAGCCCGTGCAGCCCTCCCCCTCCCAGCCCCTTCCTTAGAAAGGACAAGAGAATCCACTCCTTGTTCTCTCCCTGTCCCATTACCCCCTCAGTCCCCCACAGATCTGAGGCCAGAGGACGCCAACATGGTGAGCACCCTCTTGCTGTCTTATTCACGTAGGCTTTTCTTGGTGCCTGCACAGGGCCCTTGTAAGGCCGCCAATCTTACTGGATTATGACCTCATTTAACCTTAATTACTTCCTAAAAGCCATATCTCCAAGAAGAGCCACACTGGGGGTTAGGGCTTCAACATATGAATTTGGAGGACATTTACAGTTCAGTCCACAGCACCTGGTCATGTGGAGATCCCAGTCTGCATTTGTGGGATGAAATCTCTGCTTTTTTAAAGTTTACACACCACCTAGCTGGGCACGTGGCTCATGCCTGTAATCTCAGCACTTTGGGAGGCCAAGGTGGGGGATCACCTGATGTCAGGAGTTTGAGACCAGCCTGGCTAACATGGTGAAACCCCGTCTCTACTAAAAATACAAAAATTAGCCGGGTGTGGTGTCAGGCGCCTGTAGTCCCAGCTACTCGGGAGGCTGAGGCAGGAGAATCGCTTGAACCCAGGAGGCAGAGGTTGCAGTGAGCCGAGATTGTGCCACTGCACTCCAGCCTGGATGAAAGAGCAAGACTCCATCTCAAAAACAAAAATAAAAAAAGTTTACACACCAAAAGAGCTGAAGGCAGGAGAGTTTGTGGTGGTTCAGAGTCCTGATTCTGGGGGAAACAGACCTGTTTGGAGTCCCAGCTCTGCTCCTCACTAGCTGTGTGGCCTCTTGGAGCAGTCATCCTCATCTGAGAAATTGGGTTGACCTTGTAGGTGACTGAGAGGCTCAGACGAGTGCTCGCCTATGAGGCCGTGGCACTAAGCAGGCACTCCTACTGAGCGTTCAAAGGTCGTGAGTGCCACTGCTCTGCAGCCCTGGGCTCTGGTCTCAGCAATGTCATCGCTGTTTCTGGCTTCCTAAGACTCAGAAGGCAAGTGGGGGAATAGAACCATTTCCTGCCTCTGAAGGCTGTGCCTTAGTGCTTTTGACTCACTCTGAAGACAGCAGGCAGCCCTTTCTGTTTCTTTTGAGATGAAGTCTTGCTCTGTCACCCAGGCTGGAGTGCAGTGGCGCAATCTCGGCTCGCTGCAACCTCTGCCTCCCAGGTTCAAGCAGTTCTCCTGCCACAGCCTCCCGAAGCTGGGACTACAGGCACACGCTGCCATGCCTGGCTACTTTTTGTATTTTTAGTAAAGACAGGGTTTCACCGTGTTGCCCAGGCTGGTCTCAAACTCCTGAGCTCAGGCGTTCTGCCCACCTCGGCCTCCCAAAGTGCTGGCATTACAGGTGGGAGCTACCACGCCCAACCCACAGGCAGCCCTTTCACCTCACACCGAGCACTTATCCTCCAGCCATGAACATTTTGCAACTTTTTTTAAAGAGACAGGTTCACACTATGTTGTCTAGATTGGACTCAGACCCCTGGGCTCAAGCTTTCCCAAGTAGCTTGAGCCTCTCAAGTAACAGTGACTGCAAGTGCACCTGGCCTTTTTTTTTTTTTTTGAGACGGAGTCTCGGTCTGTCGCCCAAGTGGAGTGCAGTGGTGCAATCTTGGCTCACCGCAAGCTCCGCCTCCTGGGTTCACGCCATTCTCCTGCCTCAGCCTCCCGAGTAGCTGGGACTATAGGCCCCGCCAACACATCCGGCTAATTTTTTTTTGTATTTTTAGTAGAGACTGGGTTTTGCCGTGTTAGCCAGGATGGTCTCGATCTCCTGACCTCGTGAACTGCCCGCCTCGGCCTCCCAAAGTGCTGGGATTACAGGCGTGAGCCACCACGCCCGGCCCACCTGCCCATTTTTTAAAAACTTTATTCTTCCTGGTATCAAGGAGAGAAAGAAAAAAGATTTTTAAAAATGTCTAAAACTTTATTTTGAAATAATTTCAAAATCACAGCAGTTTCAAGGGTACAACAAAGAACACTTTGCCACATTTTATCCTTTATTCATTCCCTCCTCTTCTCCCTCACCCCTTTTTCTTCCTATCCTCTGAACCATGAACCATTTGAGGGTTATTTGTATACATCATGCTCGTTTATCCATAAGATGTTTTAGTGAACATTTCCCAAGAACAGGGACCGCCTCTCACATGCCCATGGTACAGTTCTCAAACTCAGGAAATGTGTAATATTCTCTGATCAGCCCAAGAGTCGCTAATTTGTAGTTCCTGTTTCAGATTTGCCAACTGTCCCAGTCATGATTTTGAAAGCCGTTGTTTTTCTGGTCCAGGATCCAATCCAGGATCAGGCGATGCCTTTCATTGTCCTCTCTGCAGCCTCCTTTCATTTGGAGTAGGTCCTGAGCCTTTCTTTGTCTTTCATGACATTGATGTGTGTGAAGAGTACAGTGCAGTTTCTGTTGTAGAATGTCCCTGAAGTTGGTCCTGGAATATTTGTTTAAAGTGAGTTGGGAAACCACATTCACATGTCTTTTGTTTATGTGTATATTCGCCAAACACCCGGCCTTGCCCTGGGTGCTGTGATGGGGGGCATTGCTCAACAGAGCCTGGCCCTGACGCTGGGGATATAGTTTGGGTTTGTGGGGAAAGCAGCTACCGCCAGGTGGGCTTTACGGACCCCTATGTGTCTCATGACTAGAGGCACTGACGCTTGGATAGATACGTATTGGATGGATGCAGGATGAGTCAGCATTCTAGAAGTCTGCAAAGGTACAGAAATGGCCCTGCTCCCTGTCCAGCATCCAGTCATCAGCTTTCCCTGGCTTCCCGAGGCACCCTGACGTTCACACTCGAAACACAAAGTCTTCTCTCAGGAATCTCGAGTGAGCTGCAGTCTGGGTTCCAGCCCTGCCCTACCAGGGATCTGCTCAGTGACTGGGCTGCCCGCTTCCCGCTTTAGGCCAGTGCTGGGGAGAGGAGTCCCCTGTGACTCTCCCCAGTGCCCTTGGAGCGCAGAATGAAGTGAGGGGAGGAGGAGGGTCACGAGCCCTGGAGCGCTGGGAAGACAGGCTGTGGGCCCCAGGCCCCGATGCCGCCTGGGACCAGGTTCAACAGAAGTAGGACGGTTTCCTCATGACCTGGCAGGAAAACCACCAGACCTGGAATTTTGCTTTTACAACTGTGTAACTCCTCTGCTGTTTAACTTCTGTTTCATACAGGATGAAAACCGGTGAATTGTAATCTCACATAACCGAGCAAGATCTAGTAGTCATAAGCATTTTGTCAGAGCAAAGCAGACAAGGCAGAGTGTTGGAAATGTCATCGGATCTTCACAGAACCTTAGCCAAGCAACCTTGCAGTGCGAGAAACAAAATCACATGGATTTTTATCTAGTAATCAAGTCAACACCATTGTCCACTCTGTGTTAACACATTCACATTTCAGAGTGAGTGGGGCTGCAGACACTCATGTGAGAGAGACTTGGAATGTCCTGCCTTTTTACCTTTAATTAAAATTAAATAAAATATATAAAATTCAGTTCATCAGTTGTTCTAGTGACATTTTAAGGGTTTAGTACCATATGTGGCTCATGAGTACCATCCTGGACGATGTCGACCTAGAACAGTTTTCCATCCCTGCGCAGAGTTCTGCTTGACGGCACCGCTGTGCACTTCAGCAGCCTGGGGAGCAGGGGTGCAGGAGAGAGTTCCTTCCGTGTCACAGACTTGGTCACACAGTACAGATCGGACAGATCAGCACTTAGATACGACTGCAAACTGTCAACGGCGTGTTCTGTGGAATGCTGGGATGCATCAGAGGTATGCTGGAAGATGTATAGAATTTTACTTCTTCTGTTATTCTGGTAACTCAGAGTCCTGTTCAGTCAGTTTCCGCGTCAGGATGCTGTCCTGGTTTTAAAGAGAATGAACGCAGCCAAAGTTGAATCGAGGCAGTGACTTCACTCAGTGCGTTGGGTCTTTCCACTCACCTGGCCCTCCAGAACCCCAGGGCCTTGAGTGCATGGGCTGGTACAGGAGTCCAGTTTTTGGCTGGGGGGCACTTCCTATGGGAGGGGGACCCCCGTCTCAATGCTGAGGCAACCACCACCGAGGACCCTGGGCTGGAAGCTGGGCTGAGATGCCTGGTGGTAGGTTCTGAGGCAGGACAGGGGACCGACTCAAATGGATGATACGGGCGGCAGGCTGGATTCTCGTTGCTCCTGCACCTCCAGCATCTGCTGAGGATGCCTAGAACTGTGGCCCTGGCCAAAACTCAGCTCCCCAGTCCATGAAAGCGTGGGTCAAATTATCAAAGTATGGGGGGTAGAGTGGGGCCGACAGTGGCCCCTAAGCTCCCAGGGTCCAGCCCACAACTGAGGAAGCCACATGGCTGGTTGTGTATGAGCCGGAGTGTCTCTGTTTGATTGAAAGTGCCTGTCTGTGGGTCCTTGCTGGTGTGTGTGCTTCTGTCCCCGCCTCCTGGCCTCCTGGCTGAGGGGAAGCTGAGTGGGCCACGGCCCGTGTGTCGCACTCGCCTCGGCTCCCACGCAGCTGCCTCTGCTCCAGCGAGGATGTGGCTCTTCCACGCTCTGCTCTGCATGGCCAGTAAGTCCTCTCACCCGCTGCCTCGAGGGGCTGCTGTGCCCTCAGCCCCAGCCGGGTGTCTGCAGACCACAGCCTTGACTGTCTGTGTCTCATGGGGCTCAGTTAGAGCCAGAGGTTAGAGTGGGAGCTCCTCCAGGAAAGGGGCCTTGCCCGGTGGGTCAGATCCCCAGGCTTGTTGGGAAGGGCGGCTGAAGCTTTGTGTTGCCAGTTCTGACAGCCAGGGGCTTTGGACTCCAGGGCTCTGCCGTTCTCTTCCTCCTCCAGCCAGCCTCCCCCGCCACCGAGGCCCTCTCCCCGTGGCACCCACGTGGGGCAGGTCCTTACCTCTGTAGTTTGTTCTCTGAGTGTGAGGGATCCGCCTGGCAGAGCTCCCTTCTGTTAAGGGGTTGGGCTGATGAGGGTGAGGACCCTGTGAGAGTGTTGACGAGACACTGGGGGCAAGTGTCTGTATGGTAGAGGGTGAGCGTGTTGGCGGGGAGCCTGCTTCCTGTGTTGTCAGGCCCAGGGTGAAAACGAATGTGGGGTGGGGGGAGGCACTTCTGCTGCCTGGGGGGTCCCATTTTAGCCTTTAACTGTCCCATGGAAGCCTCTGGGCAAGCCAAGCCATGAATCCTTTCGTGGGCCCCCGGTGATGAGACAGCACGGTCAGGTGAGCCCCTGGAGGCTGCTAAGATCAAGCCGGAGGGCAGGGTGGTCCTGCCTAGTGATCTGAGCAGACTTCCCATGGGTCGCCTGCCCCCGCTCCGGAGGTTGGCTGGAGAATTGGATGGGCATCAAGCTTATGTGGATGGAAGGCTCCTGGTAGCTGAGTTCTCCCTGAAAGATGGGCTGAGGCTGTGCTGGGAGGGGACTTGGGATTAGCATCCCACCTGGGGCCAGATCACCCAGGAAGCAGGCCACAATGTGTAGGGTACCAGCGAGGCACACGTTTTTGGACAGATTTTAATATGTTTCATTTTATTTTTTGAGACAGAGTCTTGCTGTGTCGCCCATGCTAGAGCCCAGGCTGGATCTTGGCTCGCCGTAACCTGTGCCTTCCAGGTTCAGGCAATTCTCCTGCCTCAGCCTCCCGAGTAGCTGGGATTACAGGCGCCTGCCACCGTGCCTGGCTAATTTTTGTATTTTTAGTAGAGACGGGGTTTCACCATATTGGTCAGGCTGGTCTCGAACTCCTGACCTCAGGTGATCGACCTGCCTCAGCCTCCCAAAGTGGTGGGACTACAGGCATGAGCCACCTTGCCCGGCCTAATATTTTAGATTTTAAACACATCAGAATAGTCACCATGGAAAGGTCAACAGTTTGTTGAACTTCCCTTATTTTACAATTTAGACTTCTCTGTTTTTAGTTACATGTGAGGTGTGGAGAGAGTCTCACTCTTTTTATGGCTTGTGGCTTTGATCTCCCATTACCAAGAATATCTGGAACAGATGCTTAAACTAGACTCTCGTCTACCCTCTCCCAGTACAGAGGAGGTGACTGGGGCACAGAGCGGGCAGTGACTACCCAGGCTTGCAGGCAACTGACAATAGACACGGGGCTCAAGTCCAGGCCTCTGTCCTGCCTCCCAGCTCCAGAATACTCGCGTGGCTCCAGAATATTCCTGTGGCTCATCTGTCTCCTGCAGCCTCTGAGGCCACCACCCATCACCTCAGTGCCTTTTCCAGCAGGTGGCATTGATCACACCTCTTTTGAGGCCTAGGCCCTTCCCAAGCTGATGGGCAGCGGAGAGCGATGATGGAGCAGACTGGCCATGAGACCACTTAGCCCACAGCTCAGCTCAGCCACGGGAAGGGGACGAGAGCAGGGCCCCAGCAGCTCCGGTGCGGGTGGCGGAAACGAGGCTGCTGCCGTTCTGCTCCATGCTGTGAGGTCCTGAGACTAGGATGGGCCCGTCCGGGAGAGTTTCCTGGAGGAGGTGAGGTGGCGTTGAGTCTTGGGCGCTGAGGAGAATCTGAGAAAGAAAATGGCCAGGAGTTGCTGGGAGGAAGAACTCCCTCAGACTGTGGCTCCGGGCCCAGCGCCCTGTATCCCGTGCCGGGCTGGGCCTCCTTAGGCTGGAGAGAATCCAGGACTGGCCTGGCCCTGACCTTCCACCCTCTCCAGGCCACCCACTCTGGGTGATGCCTGCTTGTTATTCGTGGCAGCAGACAGAATAATAGCAATTGTCTAAGGGAGATTTTAGAAGCGTCGGGTGCAGACAGACACTGAAACCCTGGAACTGTCCACACCCTGACCACCAGCCCCATCATGCCCTCTTACCCTGTGGCCTGCCGTCCCCAAGTCAGTCTTCACCCCTGACTCACTCTGCAATCACATCAACTCACCCCTCCATCCTGGGTCTCAGAGGTTGAGTTTCCTCCCTTGCGTGAAGAGGCCTGTCCTGTCAGCCTACAACACCTTACAGGGGTGAAGAAGAAGGAACCAGAAGTCCAGGGCCCGCTCTGCTGGTGGCACGCACTCCGGCTGAGGCCTGGGGCTCTGCTGGGGCATCACCCGGGGCCTGTGCGTGACAGAAAACCTCAGTCCTTGGGGTGTGGGAGACTGTAGCATCTGAGGTGGGCTCTGAAGGATGGGGAGGCCCTTGGCAAGTACAGGCTGGGGGCGAGCAAAGGGGCCTTCTGTGCAGGGGGAATAGGAGGGACCCAGCCCTGGGGTGTGAGGAGTCTGGTTTGTAGGAAGATGGAGGCGAAGTGTGAGTGGGAGCAGAAGGCGGTCTCTGGTGTAGCTTTCCCTTCTAGCCCCGCCCCCAAGTCGGGATATGCTGGGCCCTGGAGGTGCGGGCAGTGGCGAGGCTACCCCTATCCTGGCCCCCTGTGTGAAGAGAAGGCAGGTTGTGCACACAGTAAGCCTCCCCAGCCCCAGCAGGGTCTCACAACACGGGGGTAGGGAAGGGGCACTCCAGGCAGAGGGGCAGCCCAAGCAAAGGTGAAATGCCGGCGGAGTGCAGTGTGTGTGGGTGAGCTGGCTGGGGATGTGTGGGCCGTGTGGGAGCCCCACATCCCTGCCCTTCTCTGGGAGGTCTGCATTCGTGGGGCAGGTGTGGTGTGAGTGGAGGGACACAGGCATCCAGGCCCGAGAGGCCCACGGTGGAGGTGGTGAGGAACGTGGGGACCTGAGTGCTGGCCTGGGGGAGCTTGGAGCTCCTGCTAAGGGCAGTGGAGAGCCACAGAAGGTCTTGAGCAGGGTGGCGACGGACTTGTATGTTGTGTGGTAGTTGGAATCTGGGAGAGAGGGGAGGCAGAGAGGCCCGTGAGGAGGCTGCTGCCTTGGCCCCATCCGCGGGTGTTGGGGAAGGCGGACGTGGGGAGGAGGACACACTCATGAGAAGTGTTTAGTTTCCTGGCTGGGTGCGGTGGCTCACGCCTGAAATCCCAGCACGTTGGGAGGCCAGGGCAGGCAGAGCACTTGTGATCAGGAGTTCAAGACCAGCCTGGCCAACATGGTGAAACCCCATCTCTACTAAAAATACAAAAATGAGCCAGGCATGGTGGTGCGCACCTGTAATCCCAGCTACTTGGGAGGCTGAGGCAAGAGAATCGTGTGAACCCAGGAGGCAGAGGTTGCAGTGAGCCGAGATCGCGCCATTGCCCTCCAGCCTGGGCGACAGAGCGAGACTCCATCTCAAAAAAAAAAAAAGAAACGTTTAGTTTCCAGCACACAGTAGTGCTCAAGGCCTGTTGGACATTCTTGTTATTAGGGAGATGAAGGGTGAGGGAGAGAGATGGGCTCAGCTGACTGTGAGGTTTGGGGTGGAGTTGATGAGGCTCCGTGTAGAAGATCGAGGTTGGGGGACTGCGGCTGGCTGCAGATGGCTCTGGGGCACATTCCTCCCACGAGGCCCTGCTGGGGGTTCTGGGCGGGGTGTTGGGACCCCTGCATCTAGTCCCACTTCTGCAGCTCCTGGTATCAGTGTGGGCAAAGCATGCCCCATGGGCCTCGGTTTCCTAAATTGGGAATAATGGTACTTATTGTACTGTGAGAATATGTGTTTAAATTGCCCAGTGTGCTGGAGGAGACGGTTGAGGGGAGACAGTGGTGGCTGACAGGATGGAGGGGGATCTCGGTCTGACTCAGCAGGCCTCCATGGCTGGGGACAGCTCAGAGAGGTGGTCCTGTGGGTAGTGTGGTGACAGACACTGGTGTAGCTGTGTCTGTAAGTCAGACAGCACACGAGGGGGGCTTGAGAGGGAGGGCCAGCCCTCGCCTGTGGTTATAACTCTCCAACCTCAGCCTCCACGTGCTGAGCTTCCTGCGTCAGACCTGGGGCTGCGTGTCGCCCCATTTGATCGGCACAGCCCCATGTCCCAGAGGGGAGACGGAAGTGAGGTGCCAAGCCCAGGGTCCTTCAGTGACTCCGAGGCAGTGAGGATTTGAACTCAAGACCATCTACCAAGACAGTGCTGTGTTCTGAGTCCCGGTGGGAAATGCAACAGGAGGTGGTTTCCTGATGGAGGCGCAGCTCAAAGGCGAACTGTCGGGCCTGAGGCGAGTCCAGTCTGAGGAAACAAGCTGAGCCAGGCCTGGCAGACCTGGGCACCAACTGGCTCTCAGGGAAAGCCCAGCAAATACAGCAACCTCCCCCCCACACACACACACACGGCTGCGCACACACACGGATGTGCACACGGATGCACACACACAGATGTGCACACACACACAAGGCTGCACACACACACGGATGCACACACGGATGTGCACATGGATGCACACAGATGCGCACACACACATGGATGCACACACACAGATGTGCACACACACACAAGGCTGCACACACACACGGATGCACACACGGATGTGCACATGGATGCACACAGATGCGCACACACACATGGATGCACACACGGATGTGCACACACGGATGCACACACGGGTGCATACACACGGATGCACACACGGGTGCACACACGGATGCACACACGGATGCACACACGGATGCAACACGGATGCACACACACGGATGCACACATGCACACACGGATGCACACACATGCACACACGGATGCACACACACGGATGCACACACGGATGCACACACACGGATGCACACACACGGATGCACACATGCACACACGGATGCACACACACGGATGCAGACACACGGATGCACACATGCACACACGGATGCACACACGGATGCACACATGCACACGCGCACACACACACGGATGCACACACACAGATGCACACACGGCTGCACACACACTCATGTAAACAGTTTCTCATGCCACCGTGCCTCTGCAGCAGGCTCTTGCTGACCTAGTTACCAGCCCTCTAAGCAGAGGTCAGCTCCAGCTCGGTGAGCCGCCAGCACAGCAGGAGCAGCGCCCAGCTTCTTGAGGCCATTTGTGACCCTGCCCTCTCTGTTTACCAACCCCTCAGTGCCTCCAGCTTTTACTAAAGGCTTTGGAATCGGGCACAAACACAGAAGCTGAGCCCCAGACACAAATATTCAATCTTCTGATGGGCCATGCGCAAACCACACCCCTCTCTGAGCCTCAGCACCTAGCGTGGTGCCTGGAAGGCAACAGGTGCTCTGGGGGAGCGGAACCCTCAGTTGAACAAGATCTCTCTGATGAACAAAGTGAACACAGGGGTGGGGTGGCGTGAGGAAAGGGAATATCTGGCCCACTCTGACATTTTTAGAGCACCTCTTTTGGGCCTGGCCCTGTGCTGAGCTGGGCTCTGTGGCTGGGGGTGTTGTGTGTGACTCAGATCACATCACGGTTCAGGGGAGACAGACTGAATCACAGATCACCCTGATCCAGACAGAATTTGGTCAGAGCCAGACAGAACACAGGGTGCTGAGGGGGCTCAGGGACCCGGGAGTTACTCTGACAGAGTCTGATTGGCTCCTGGCTCCTGGCTGGCTGAGGAGGGCCAAAAAAGGCGGCTTTGCAGACAGAGGTGGAGGGTGGCGAGCAGGCCTGCTGGGTGGAGGGAACAGCTGTGTCGAGGCCTGGAGGCAGGAGTGTGCAGAGGGTGCACTGGGCAGAGCGGGAGGGTGCCACGGATGCCCAGGAGAGGAGACTGGACTTAGCTCTGTGGTCTCCACTCGTGCCTTTCAGTTATACCGACAGTGAAATGGGGGGAAGAAGGCCCCCCACTCACCCCTCATAAGGTGTTGGCAGCTTGCACTTTTTAATTCTCCTCTAGGCAGTTTGCTGACGTCCTGTTTCTCCCCCAGAGTGACTGACCAGGAGGCACAGGGCTCAACGTGACGTGGGCCCCAGGGCTGGAGCCCAAACTCCCTACTGGGCATCCCTTATCTCAGCTCTGGATTTGTGGCGGGGGGGGGGGGTGGGGGGCAGCGGGAACAGTACAACCTTCTTCCCTGCCTGGGGGTCTTGATCTGGAACCTTTGAGAGTCTATGTAGGCTGCAAGCGGCCACTCTCCCAGCTCCCGAGTGTGGGCCACCATGCCAGGCCCTGAGATAATGTGGCAATCGGGGCAGATGCAGTGTGTGCCCCCATTGGACTCACTGGTGGCAGGGGCAGTCACTGGCAATAGGAAACAAGGAAGGCTGAGCACAGTGGCTCACTCCTGTAATCCCAGCACTTTGGGAGGCCAAGACTGGAGGATCACTTGAGCCCAGGAATTTGAGTCCAACCTGGACAACATAGCAAGACCCCCGTCTCTACAAAAAATTAAAAAAGAAAAATTAGAGGCCAAGCACAGTGGCTCACGCCTGTAATTCCCAGCACTTTAGGAGGTCGAGGCGGGTGGATCACAAGGTCAGGAGTTCGAGACCAGCCTGACCAATGTGGCAAAACCCCGTCTCTACTAAAAATACAAAAATTAGCTGGGTGTGGTGGCGGTGTCTGTAATCCCAGCTACTCGGGAGGCTTAGGCAGGAGAATCGCTTGAGCCTGGGAGGCGGAGGTTGCAGTGAGCTGAGATCGTGCCATTGCACTCCAGCCTGGGCGACAAGAGCAAGACTCCATCTCAAAAAAAAAAAAAAAAATTAGGATGAAGAGGAAGCCAGGAGACAGGCTGAGGGCAGAGCACTTCAGGCAAGGGGAGGATTTTGTACACGTACACTCAGGGGATCAGGAAGGGCTCCAATGTTTCCATCAGATTCTCAAAGGGGACCGGGTGTGGTGGCTCACACCTGTAATCCCAGCACTTTGGGAGGCCAAGGCGGGTGGATCACGAGGTCAGGAGATCGAGACCATCCCAGCTAACACGGCGAAACCACATCTCTACTAAAAATACAAAAATTAGCCAGGCATGCTGGCATGCGCCTGTAGTCCCAGCTACTCCGGAGACTGAGACAGGAGAATCACTTGAACTGGGGAGGTGGGGGTTGCGGTGAGCCAAGATTGCACCATTGCAGTCCAGCCTGGGTGACAGAGTGAGACTCCAACTCAAAACGAAGAAAAAAAGCCTGGACGTGGTGGCTCACACCTGTAATCCAAGCACTTTGGGAGGCCAAGGCAGGCGGATCACGAGGTCAGGAGATGGAGACCAGCCTGGCCAACATGGCGAAACCCCGTCTCTACTAAAAATACAAAAATTAGCTGGGCATGACGGTGGGCACCTGTGGTCCCAGCTACTGAGGAGGCTGAGGCAGGAGAATCTCTTGAGCCCAGGAGGCGGAGGTTGCAGTGAGCTGAAAATTGTGCCATTGCACTCCAGCCTGGGCGACAGAGTGAGACTCTATCTAAAAAAAAGAAAAAAGAAAAAGATTCTCAAAGGGATCCATTACCCCCGAACAGGAGCGTCTGGTCTGGTTATGTTTCCTGTGTTTTCTACTTCGGGGCAGTGGCAGGGAGGACACAAATCACAGTTGTGGAAAAGCTGGGCTGCAGGGATGTGTTCGTGGTGTTCTCACGAAGGACCCTTAGGGACAGTTGTTTTCTGATTTGAATAACCGGACTGGTTGTGCTTTGCCTGGAAGTGTTTTGTTTTTTGAATTTTGTGGACACCGCATGGCATTAACTGATCTTTTTCATGTTGTTATCACCTTCAAGAAAGCTTCATTCATTCATGTATGCGTTGAATCAACAAATGATTTTATGAAGTCAAAGGATTTTAGGAACACTTCTGTGAGGCAGCGCTGCGTTCAGAGCCAAAAGTGGGGCACGTGATAGAAAGTGCTGGCACTGCGTGATCTACGTGTTATAGCTGGTGGCCTCCTTCCTGGCTTACTGTATCCCCCTCTTTTTAAACCATCATTTTCCTTCTGTCCTTTTTTGCCTGCCCCATTACTTTAAGCGAGTTTTATCTTACCTGTATTATGTATTTTTATGAATCACCACAAATCATTCCAGGCAAGGCAGAGGTATAAAGAAAAAGGAATGAAATACAGATATCAGGCCGGGCGTGGTGGTTCACGCCTGTATTCCCAGCACCTTGGGAGGCCAAGGCGGGCAGATCACCTGAGGAGTTCAAGACCAGCCTGGCCAATATGGTGAAACCCCATCTCTACTAAAAATACAAAAATTATCCAGGCGTGGTGGTGCGCACCTATAATCCCAGCTACTCGGGAGGCTGAGGCAGGAGAATCACTTGAACCCGGGAGGCAGAGGCTGCAGTGAGCCGAGATGGTGCCACTGCACTCCAGCCTGGGCAACAGGGCCAGACTCCATCTCAAAAAATAAATACATAAATAAAATTAAATATCGATATCTACTTTGTGCCAGACTCAGGGAAATGGCCTGGAAATGCAGGGATGAGAGATGCAGAGCCCTCTCCCCAGGCTCCTCCCCCTCCTCAAGTCTGGAAGGTTGATTTTTGGACAATAAAATTTTAAGCATGTACACAGGTAAACGAGATAACTTTAACAAAGCCAGTATGTCCATCAAGCAGATGACACAATGATCAAGATCCTGCCACACAAGCTGAATTTATTTTGTGCTCCCTTTTTCATTTTTGTTGTCAAGGTATTTAAAGCCTGGCTGCTCAAAATGTGACCTGAGGACCAGCCGTGAGGGCATCGTCTGGGAGCTTGTTGGAACAGACTCTCAGCCCCTTTCTGATTCATTACCTGCTAAGTCAGAATCTGCATTTTAACAAGATCTCCGATGATTCGTTTGCATGTTAATGTTTCAGAAACATTATTTTAAACCAAACCCCAAACATCGTGTCATTTCACTCCCCAAAAGCATGGACATTTTCATTTCTAAAGAACATGAAGGGCGGGCACAGTGGCTCGTGCCTGTAATCCCAGCACTTTGGGAGGCCAAGGTGGGTGGATCACCTGAGGTCAGGAGTTTGAAATCAGCCTGGCCAACATGGCGAAACCCCATCTCTACTAAAAGTACAAAAATTAGCCAGGCATGTTGGCACACCCCTGTAATCCCAGCTACGCAGGAGGCTGAGGCAGGAGAATCACTTGAACCCAGGAGATAGAGGTTGTAGTGAGCTGAGATCGCACCACTGCACTCCAGCCTGGGTGACAGAGTAAGACTCCATCTCAAAAATAATAATAAAGAAAGTGGACGTTTTCTTAAATAGCCACAATGTTCTTACCACCTAACTAAATTAATTATTTGGTATCATCTAATACCAAATACTTAGTCTATATACAAATCTCTCTGTCTCAAAATGTCTTTTTTTTTGAGACAGAGTCTCGCTCTGTCTCCCAGGCTGGAGTGCAGTGGCGTGATCTCTGCTCACTGCAAGCTCCACCTCCTGGGTTCACGCCATTCTCCTACCTCAGCCTCCCGAGTAGCTGGGACCACGGGTGCCCACCACCACGCCCGGCTAATTTCTTTCGTATTTTTAGTAGGGACAGGGTTTCACCATGTTAACCAGGATGGTCTCGATCTCCTGACCTCGTGATCTGCCTGCCTCGGCCTCCCAAAGCGCTGGGATTAGAGGCGTGAGCCACCGTGCCCGGCTTTTTTTTTTTTTTTTTTTTTTTAAGATAGAGTCTCCTCAGTATCCCAGGCTGGAGTGCAGTGGCACCATCTCAGCTCACTGCAACCTCCACCTCCCAGGTTCAAGCAATTCTCCTGTCTCAGCCTCCCAAGTAGCTGGGACTACAGGTGCCCACCACCACGCTGACTTATTTTTGTATGTTTAACAGAGTCAGGGTTTCACCATGTTGGCCAGGCTGGTCTTCAACTCCTGACCTCAGGTGATTCACCCACCTCCGCCTCCCAAAGTGCTGGGATTACAGGCATGAGCCACCGCGCCCGGCCTCAAAATGTCTTTTTAACAGTTGGTTTGTTCAAAGCAAGATCCAAACAAGGTCCACACATGACATGTGGTTGCTGTGGCTCTCTCCGTCTAGAGTGCACCCCCATCCCCATTTTCTGCTTTCATGTCTTTGATTTATGGCAGAGTTTGGTCACGTGTGTTGCAGAATATCTACGTTTAGGATTTGTGTGTTTGCTTCCTCTTGGTGTGATTTGTCTTTTTATTCCCCAAATTGCCTAAAAACTGGAGGTTTAACGTCAGGTTTCAGTTTTCTGGCGAGCATACTTTAAGCAGTTGTGAGGGTTTTGCCCTACTTCCTGCAATTATTTCACCTCTTTTTCTTTTTTGTGTGTGTTTCTTTGTTTGTTTGTTTAAGACGGAGTCTTGCACTGTCACCAGGCTGGAGTGCAGTGGCGTGATCTCGGCTCACTGCAACCTCCCCCTCCCAGGTTCAAGTGAGTCTCCTGCCTCAGCCTCCCAAGCAGCTGGGACTACAGGCGTGTACCACCACGCCCAGCTAATTTTTGTAATTTTAGTAGAGACGGGGTTTCACTATGTTGGTCAGGCTGTTCTTTTTTTTTTTTTTTTTTTTTTTTTTGAGACGGAGTCTCGCTCTGTCACCCATGGTGGAGTGCAGTGGTGCGATCTTGGCTCACTGCAAGCTCCGCTTCCCGGGTTCACGCCATTCTCCTGCCTCAGCCTCCCGAGTAGCTGAGACTACAGGCGCCCGCCACCACGCCCGGCTAATTTTTGTATTTTTAGTAGAGACGGGGTTTCACCGTGTTTAGCCAGGATGGTCTTGATCTCCTGACCTTGTGATCCGCCCACCTCAGCCTCCCAAAGTGCTGGGATTACAGGCGTGAGACACCACGCCCTGCTGGGCTGGTCTTGAACTCCTGACCTCAGGTGATCCACCCACCTCGGCCTCCCAAAGTGCTGGGATTACAGGTGTGAGCCACCGTGACTGGCCCTTCTTTTTCTTTTCTTTGCTGAAGTGTTTTAAAGCGTTAGTACTCAGAATGTGGTCTGAAGACCAGCAGTGTGGGCATCCCTTAGAAGCTTGTTGGAAATGCAGAGTCTTGGGCCCTTAGATCCTTCCTAGAGTGTCACACCAAGAAGGACTTATGCCTGGGAGGCCCACTCCTAGGGATGCTAAGATTGACTAGTGGGCCCAGGTGGTGTCAGCCTAATTGTAAAGTTAGTCTGTCAGACTCTCATTTAGAAGTTTTACCTATTGACGATCCTGGCCTGAATTAATTATTGTATTTCATTAGGGCTCACAAAATAGTTTGGTTCTATTATTCTTCCTACATTTATTAGTAATAATTTATCCATAAAAAAAGACATTTTTCTTGCCATTTTTATAAAGGCCAGATGAACAAATGAAAAATAAATTTAAGGCTGGGGGAGGTGGCTCACGCCTGAAATCCCAGCACTTTGGGAGGCCAAGGGGGGCAGATTACTTGAGATCAGGAGTTCAAGACCAGCCTGGCCAACAGGGCGAAACTCCGTCTCTACTAAAAATACAAAAATTATCTGGGTGTGGTGGCGCATGCCTGCAATCCCAGCTATTGAGGGGGTTGAGGCAGGAGAATCGCTTGAACCTGGGAGGCAGAGGTTGCAGTGAGCCAAGATCGCACCACTGCACTCCAGCCTGGGTGACAGAGCGAGACTCTGTCAAAGAACAAAAAACAAAAGACAGAAGAAAGAGAGAGAGGGAAGGAAGGGAGGGAGGGAGGAAGGAGGGAAGGAAGGAGGGAAGGAAGGAAGGAGGGAAGGAAGGAGGGAAGGAAGGAAGGAAGGGAGGGAGGGAGGAGGGAGGGAAGGAAGGAAGGAAGGAAGGAAGAAAGGAAAATTTAAAAGATAAGAAGTACTTTTTCTCATTAACCAGGATGATTTGATGACCCTGAAATGCACTTCATATAGGAAAGGCAAGAAAAATGCTTAATACTTTTCCTTTAATAGTCAGTTTTCAGAGTAAAGAGATGGTGCCCTTTTTACTTCTATTGATAACAAATTTTCTTTTTCTTTTCTTTTCTTTTCTTTTCTTTTTTTTTTTTTTGGAGACAGTCTTGCTTTGTCACTCAGGCTGGAGTGCTGTGGTGCCATCAAGGCTCACTGCAGCCTCAACTTCCTGGGCTCAAGTGATTCTCCCACCACAGCCTCCCAAGTAGCTAGGACCACAGGCAGGCGCCACTGTGTGCAGCTAATTTTTTAATTTTTTTGTAGAAACGGAGTGTCACTGTATTGCCCAGGTTGGTCTTGAACTCCTGAGTGTAAGTGCTCCGCCCGCCTCAGCCTCCCAGAGTGCTGGGATTACAGGCGTGAGTCACCTTGATTTCTTGTATTTTTCTCTCTCTTGTAAATATCATGAACTTATGACAGTTTTATATATTCAGTGTGTTTCACATACTTGTAATTATTATTCTAAATAATATTATTTTAATTATAATTATTTTTAAATAATTATTTTAATAATAATTATTATTTTTAATGTAGACTTTTTAAAAGTACAGCATACAGAAAAACAAACAAATTTAGATCAGTAAATTTCCATATTAAGTCACACCCATATCAAGAAACAGAACAGGCTGGGTACAGTGGCTCACACCTGTAATCTCAGCACTTTGGGAGCCCAGGGTGGGAGGATCACCTGAAACTAGGAGTTCAAGACCAGCTTGAACAACACAGTGAAACCTCGCTTCTACAAAAAAAAAACAAAATTAGTCAGGTCCGGTGGCACAGGCCTGTAGTCCCAGCTACTCGAAAGGCTGAGGCAGGAAAACCACTTGAGCCCAGGAAGTCGAGGCTGCAGTGAGCTGTGATCACACCACTGCACTCCTGGCTGGGCAGCAGAGTGACAGCCAGTCTCAAAAAGCAAAACAGAAAGAAAACATACAATGTACAACCTTGGGGGCTAAAAAAAATTTTTTTGAACTTCATTAAACTTCAGAACATCTGTTTATTAAAAAAAAAAGTGAAAAGGCAAACCACAGGGTAAGAAAATATTTGCAACACAAATTGATAAAAGATTAACTTCAGAATATGTAAAGAATTTCTACAAATCAATAAGAAAAAGGCATGTCACAAACAGAAAAAGGAAGTTTCACAAAAGAGATTATCAAAATAGTCAGAAATCATGTAAGGAGACTTCAGACATCAGAGAAAGGCAAATTAAAACCGGGCGTGGAGCCTCACACCTGTAATCCCAGCACTTTGGGAGGCCGAGGAGGGCAAATCACGAGGTCAGGAGATGGAGACCATCCTGGCTAACACGGTGAAACCCCGTCTCTACTAAAAAATACAAAAAATTAGCTGGGTGTGGTGGCGGCCGCCTGTAGTCCCAACTACTTGGGAGGCTGAGGCAGGAGAATGGCGTGAACCCGGGAGGCGGAGCTTGCAGTGAGCTGAGATCACGCCACTGCACTCCAGCCTGGGCAACAGAGCGAGACTCCGTCTCAAAAAAAAAAAATCCAGATGGACCAAAGTTTCAAACATAAGAAATTAAAGAAGAGGCCAGGCGTGGTGGCTCATGCCTGTAATCCCAGCACTTTGGGAGGCCGAGGCAGGTGGATCACTTGCAGTCAGGAGTTTGAAACCAGCCCGGCCAACATGGTGAAACCCTGTCTCTACTAAAAATACAAAAAATTAGCCGGGCATGGTGGTGGGCACCTGTAATCCCAGCTACGTGGGAGGCTGAGACAGGAGAATCGCTTGAACCCAGGACACAGAAGTTGTGGTGAGCCAAGATTGCACCACTGCACTCCAGCCTGGGCGACAGAGCAAGACCCCGTCTCATCAAAAAGAAATTAGTAAAAATAAATTGCTGACTTAAGTATAATTCAGCTCTAAACATTTCAGCATACATATCAACAAAATGTGTTTGTACTTCTTCTTTAAGGTAATATTTACATACAGTGACATGCAGATTCTACGTGGACCATTCATTGAGTGTCTTTTGACACATGCACACCTTGGTAATTCAAACATCTATCAAGATATAGAATATTTCCATCATTCCAGAAAGTTCCTTCTAGCCCCTTCCCAGTTAGTCCCATCCTCTCAAGCATTTTTTTTCTAACTATAGATTAGTTTTGCTGGTTCTGGAACCTCATATAAATGGAGTTATACGATATGATTTTTGTTGCCTTAGCTCAACAAATCTGCTGTGCTCTGTTTGAACTCCCTTTCCCTGCATCGGGGTCATAAAATTCCTCCAGAAAGAAAGCTGAGGGTAACGATAGGGCTCATGTTATTTTGTCCATGTTTTCTAGAGATCACTGTCCTGCTCTGCTTGTTGTCAAATGTCTGAAAACGTTTTATAGGTTGTGTCCAGTATTCCAGTTGTTTATGGTGAAAGAATTAATCCAGTACCAATTATTTCTTCATGGAAAGGCCAAATAAGGGACAGTTTGAGAACCAATATAGTGATAACAGATTATAACCATTGAATAACATAGAATTCACGACCCTATTCTGCTGTAAATTAAAAAATCACAGAAATGAGAAGAAGAAAGACGTAAGGCTTCTGTCGCTCAATATAATGATTTTTGTTGTTGTTGTTTTGAGACGGGGTCTCGCTCTGTTGCTCAGGCTGGAGTGCAGCGGTGCAATCTCGGCTCATTGCAACCTTCGCCTCCCAGGTTTAAGCCATTCTCCTGCCTCAGCCTTCTGAGTAGCTGGGATTACAAGAACGTGCCACCGCGCCCGGCTAATTTTTGCGTTTTTAGTAGAGACGGGGTTTCATCATGTTGGCCAGGCTGGTCTCGAACTCCTGACCTCAAGTGATCCGGCCGCCTCGGCCTCCCAAAGTGCTGTGATTACAGGCATGAGCCACTGGCGCGGCCAGCATAATGATTTTTGGGATTCATCATGCTGCTGTATCTGTTGTTGATTCCTCTTTGGATTCTACTCTAGGAATATACCACAGTGGGTTTTTCCAGTCTCCTGTTGATGGACATTCGGGTCGTTTGCAGTTTGGGGCTCTTCCGAATAAAGCTGGTATAAAACATTCTTGTGCAGGCAGTTTTAGGGATACATGTTTTCTCGTGGGTTGCTTGAAGGGGGTACATAGAACATATGCAGGCCCTCTTCCTGGGGCTCACAGTCTACTGTAACTTCGATACAAGATGCGGTGACGTGAGTACGTGCTGTGTGTCAGGTGCGGAAATGACAGTAAGAGGTGTGAGGAGGTGGGAAGTGCTTCTTCGGGAAGAGCTGGGGCGGCTTCTTAGAGGAGGGGGGCTCGGGTACTGGTACAGCTTGGTTTAGTAGGAGGATCAGAGGCTCTGGGTCAGATACACCTGTGTCTAGTCTTTCTCTCTTGCACACACATAAAGATCCTTGGGGAGTCTCACTTTTCTCAGCTGTAGAACGGGGTTCATGACGCCACAGGATTTGCTGGAATAATGGGAGTAAAAGGCCTCTTTCATTAAATGCTCCTTTTCCCCGCAGGCCTGGCCCTGCTGGCCGCTTTCAATGTGGATGTGGCCCGGCCCTGGCTCACGCCCAAGGGAGGTGCCCCTTTCGTGCTCAGCTCCCTTCTGCACCAAGACCCCAGCACCAACCAGACCTGGTGAGTAGGGCCGGTGGGCAGGAGGCTTTCAGACTGAGGGGGCTTCCGGGGAATCTGAGATGGGCCCCAGAGACGGCCATGGCACCCCACCCCACCCCACCCCACCCCACCGTCAGGAGAGGAACTCCTTTCTCTTTCAGAAGGGCATGCAGGAGAAAGAGAGAAGGCGTGAGAGAGGCTGTGGGCATCGGGACAGTCTGTGGGGTCCATGGAACCCCAACCTCATGCCTCACTGGGCCTCTCCCTGGTCCATTGCCTAGGGGGAGGGTGGACTTAAAGACAATTTTAAAATAAAGCATATTAAGGCTCTTTTGTTCCTTATGGAAGTAACACGTGTTCAATCTAGAACATTTGGAAACAAAAAATAACAAAGAAAAAAGTGGGCCTGGCACCGTGGCTCAAGCCTGTAATCTCAACACTTTGGGAGGCTGAAGCTGGAGGATTGCTTGAGGCCAGGAGTTCAAGACCACCCTGGGCAACATAGTGAGACCCCAACTCAAAAAAAAACAAAAACTATCTGGGCATGGTGGTGCCCGCCTGTAGTCCCAGCTACTCGGGAGGCTGAGGCAGGTGGACCACTTGGGCCCAGGAGGTCGAGGCTGTAGGGAGCCGTGATTGCACCATTGCACTCCAGCCTGTGTCCAGAACAAAAACCCTGAAACTACGAGGCACAAGAGTGTAGTGGGTAAGAGGCAGGCTGTGGTTCTGGCACCCAGGGTTCAGTGGCAGCTTCACTGTGTATTTGCTGTGCAGCCTGAGCAACATGCTCAGTTTCCCTTCTCTGCAATCAGCGTGGGGATTTACCTACTTCACAGGATTGTCGCAAAGACTATTTGAGATAATGCATGTTAAGGGATTAGCACAATTTCTGCTGGGTGCGGTGGCTCACGCTTGTAATCCCAGCACTTTGGGAGGCTGAGGTGGGTGGATCATTTGAGGTCAGGAGTTCGAGACCAGCCTGGCCAACATGGTGAAACCCCGTCTCTACTAAAAATATAAAATTATCCGGGCGTGGTGGCACACGCCTGTAGTCTCAGCTGCTCGGGAGGCTGAGGCAGGAGAATTGCTTGAACCTGGGAGGTGGAGGTTGCAGTGAGCCAAGATCATGCCATTGCACTCTAGCCTGGGCAACAGAGCAAGACTCTGTCTTAAAAAAAAAAAAAAAGGGCTTAGCACAATTTCTGGCCACATTAATGCTCAATAAACATTACTTTACATTTTTTAAATATCATCTATACCCACCTATTAGATAAGAAAATATAAAATCCGCCAACATTGCTGGTAAGGTTGTGGTGAAATAGGGACGTGTAGGAGTGTGAATTGCTATCACCAACTTGGGGGGCAATTGTGCCATATCTGGTAAAGTTGAGGATGCACGTGGCCTCTGACAATTCCACTCCCCGATCCCAGCTTTAGAGAAATTCTCAGACACATATAAAAATGTTTGTGTGCCGCGTGCAGTGGCTCACACCTGTAATCCCAGAATTTTGGGAGGCCAAGGCCGGTGGATCACTTGAGGTCAGGAATTTGAGACCTAGGCTGGCCAACCTGGTGAAACCCCGTCTCCATGAAAGATACAAAAAAAAAAAAAAATTAGCTGGATGTGGTGGCGGGTGCCTGTAATCCCAGGTTCTTGGGAGGCTGAGGCAGGAGAATTGCTTGAACCCAGGAGGTGGAGGCTGCAGTGAGCTGAGATCGTGCCATTGCACTCCAGCGTGGGTGACAGAGTGAGACTCTGTCTCAGAAAAAGAAAAACAAACAAAATGTTACCAACAAAAAATGTTTGTGGTAGCATTGTTTGGAATCATGAAAGACTGACAAATATTCCTCATTAGGAAAATGAGAAAAATACTGATATGACTCATACAATGTGATACTAAAAGCAGATCCCCTGAATGAAGTCAGTGCAATGGTTATTTACCTGGATCCGTCTAGAAACATACTGTGAGTTGAAAAAGGCAAGTTGTAGAATTTAATATACAAAGGTTGGCGGGTGCAGTGGCTCACCTGTAATCCCAGCACTTTGGGAGGCCAAGGCGGGTGGATCACATGAGCCCAAGAGTTCAAGACCAGCCTGGGTAAGAGTGAGACCCTGTCTACAAAAAAAGATTAAAAAATCAGCCGGATGTGGTGGCTTAAGCCTGTAGTCCGTCCCAGCTACTTAGGAGGCCGAAGTGAGAGAACTGCCTGAGCCCGGGGGGGTTTCGAGGCTGCAGTGAGCTGCGATTGTGCCACTGCACTTCAGCCTGGGTGACAGAACGAGACCCTGTCTCAAAAAAAAAAAAAAGTAAGTAAAATATGCATTCCCTCAGATGGCGATGGTGGCCGTGTGCATCAGATGTAGGAGTATGTCTATAGTTAGGAGAAGCTCTGGTGTAAAGGGTCATGAGATCTGAGGCTCATTTCAATTTCCCATGTTGTCACCAAAATGACTTTTATTTATTTACCTATTATTTATTTATTGGAGACAGAGTCTTGCTCTGTCACCCAGGCTGGAGTGCAGTGGTGCAATCTCAGCTCACTGCAACCTCCGCCTCCCGGGTTCAAGTGATTCTCCTGCCTCAGCCTCCTGAGTAGCTGGGATTACAGGTGCCACCACCAGGCCTGGCTAATTTTTTGTATTTTTAGTAGAAACAGAGTTTCGCCATGTTGGCCAGGATGGTCTTGAACTCCTGACCTCAAATGATCTGCCCACTTTGGCCTCCCAAAGTGCTGGGATTACAGGCATGAGCCACCGCACCCGGCCCCAAAATGACTTCTAGAGCTGTGTTGTTTTAAAGCCAGATCTGGTCAAGGTTTATGTGTTATGTATTGCTGTTATGTCTCTGACATTGATTTCAATCCGAAGCAGTGATTTCTCCCCCCTTTTTTTCTGGGTGGTCATAGGGCTTTTCCTGTGCATACTGTCCCACTGAGCGGGCCCAGCCTAGGACGGTTACCTCCTCATCCCACCCCAGCCCACCCGATTGCTTTGCTTCTGGTCAGTGGTCAAGGGTTTCCTTCATACCCAGCACCCAGGAGCAAGTGAGCCCAGGGTTCAAACAGGCACGGGGGCAGAGCCAGGTGAGGAGCTCAGGGTTCCTGGCTGGGCAGGTCAGGAGCTTTGCTTGACAGATGATGGGTGGGCAGTGGTGGCTCCTGAGGCAGCTTCATAGGCCCTGGGACTTCGGCCTTGACCCTGACAGCCAGGCAGACTTGGATCCTGTGATACTGTGAAATGTATATTTGGCATTCCAAGACTGAATATATGTTTTACAATATAACAAATAAAAATATATTTGGTCTCAAAATAAACATTTGGTCCCATTTTCTGGCATACACACCTACAATCTTTGGAATCTCCAAAGTAATAAATGTCTTTTTCTTTGTTAATGAGTTGACAGGGGACTGGCAGCCCCCAGATAGCTTCAAAATGGGGGCTGGTCACTGGAGAGAACCAGGCAGGATGAGAGGGTTGGGACTTCCAGCCCCACACCCCTCTTCTGGGAGAGGAGAAGGACTGAAGGTTTAGTTGATCACCAGTGGCCAATGATTCAATCATGCCTATGTAATGCGGCCTCCATAAAACTCAAAGGACAGGGTTTGGGGAGCTTCTGGGTAGCAGAACATGTGGAAGTTTCTGGAGGGTAGCCCCCAAGAGGGCATGGAAACTTTGCCCCTCACCCCCACTCTGCCTTATGCATCTCCTCATCTGTATCCTTTGTAATATCTTTTTTTTTTTCTTTTTGAGGCAGAGTCTTGCTCTGCCACCCAGGCTGGAGTGTGGTGGCGCACTCTGAGCTCACTGCAACCACTGGGTTCAAGCGATTCTCCTGCCTCAGCCTCCCTAGTAGCTGAGATTACAGGCGCCCGCCACCACGCCCATCTGAGTTTTGTATTTTTAGTAGAGATGGGGTTTCACCAATGTTGGCCAGGCTGGTCTCGAACTCCTGACCTCGTGATCCGCCCGCCTCGGCCTCCCAAAGTGCTGGGATTACAGGCATGAGCCAAGGCACCAGGCTTGTAATATCCTTTATAATAAACCAGTAAATGTAAGTAAGGGCTTCTCTGAGTTCTCGGAGCCACACTAGCAAATTAATCAAGCCCAAGGAAAGGGTCACAGAAACCCTGATATATTTGTTTGGTCACAAGGACAGGTAAAATAACTGGGGGCTTGTGATTGGCCTCGGAAGTTAGGGGCAGTCTTGTGGGACTGAGCCCTCTACCTGTGAGGTCTGATGTCACCTCCAGGTGGAGCATGTGGGAATTGAGTTGAACGTGAGGACCCTCAGCTGGAGCTGGCTGCCGAAGGACTGCTTGCCTGGTGTAGAGGGAAAACCCCACCCACCTGGGGTCCCTGGACTGTTCTGTGTTGTGACAGTTGCAGGGGAAACAGAGCTCGATGCTTCCTACATCATTAGAGAGTCCTTTCTGGATCCTGGTTTCATCTGTGCAGTCACAAGTCTGGTCACTGCCAGGCGCGGTGGCTCACGCCTATAATGCCAGCACTTTGGGAGGCCGAGGGGGGCAGATCACTTGAGGTCAGGAGTTTGTAATCAGCCTGGCCAATATGCTGAAGCCCCGTCTCTACTAAAAATACAAAAATTATCAGGGCGTGGTGGCGCACACCTGTAGTCCCAGCTGCTCCGGAGGCTGAGGCAGGACAATGGCGTGAACCCGGGAGGCGGAGCTTGCAGTGAGCCGAGATCGTGCCACTGCACTCCAGCCTGGGCAACAGAGCGAGACTCCATCTCAAAAAAAAAAAAAAAGAAAAAGAAAAAAAAAGTCTGCTCACCATTAGATTTAAGTGGTAAGGATGGGGCCAATTCATTCATTCATTCATTCATTCCTTCATTCATTCAGCAAGTATTGATGGAGCATTTACTCAGTACCAAGCAATATTTGGGGAATAAGAGGGAGACATGGTCACTGCCTTCATGAGGCTCCTGGGCTCATGAGGGAAACACAAGCTAGACGATGACAAGAGTGACAATGACCCCACCAAATAACAGCTCCGTTGGGGGACGTCTGAGGTACAGGGGGTGCATCAAGGCAGGTGTGTTCATCAGCATCTACTAGGATTTGCAGGGTGACTGGGAATTAGCATGAGAAGTAAAGGGAAGGGGATGGCAGGCACAGAGAACAGCTTGGTCAGAAGCCTGGAGGCCGGCTAAGGTCAGGAAACTGAGAAAATGATGTGTGGCTAAAGCTGAGAGTGATGAAAAGTAAGCTGGGAAAGCGGGGCGGTGCCTTGTCACCCAGGCACTGAGGGTTTGGAGGAACTAGAAGGTCTGAAGCCGGGAGGGGCGGTGAGGTTTTCAGGGAGTTTTATGTTGCAGGAAGATGAATTAAAGGTCAAGATTGTGTTTGGTTTGGGTAAAATTTTATCAACATATGCCATACAGAAGAATGCACACCCGGCTGGGCGAGGGGGCTCACGCCTGTCATCCCAGCACTTTGGGAAGCCAAGGCGGGTGGGTCACCTGAGGTCAGGAGTTCGAGACCAGCCTGGCCAACATGGTGAAACCCCCGTCTCTACTAAAAATACAAAAATTAGTCGGGCGTGGTGGCGGACGCCTGTAATCCCAGCTACTTGGGAGGCTGAGGCAGGAGAATCGCTTGAACCCAGGAGGCGGAGGTTGCAGTGAGCCAAGACCACACCATTGCACTCCAGCCTGGGCAACAAGAATGAAACTCTGTCTCTCCAAAAAAAAAAAAAAAATAGAAAGAAGGAAAAGTGCACACCTCATAAGCATGCAGCTCAGTGAATGTCCACAGAGTGAAGCAGCATGCAGATCCAGGGCGCGTGAGCTGCCGCGCCTAAGCCCCCTCTAAGCCCTGCACTGCCTTCCAGACACATCTGCTGCCAAGAGTAACCTCCAGCTGACTTTCTTTTTTTTTTTTTTTTTTTTGAGACGGAGTCTCGCTCTGTCACCCAGGCTGGAGTGCAGTGGCGCGATCTCAGCTCACTGCAAGCTCCACCTCCTGGGTTCACGCCATTCTCCTGCCTCAGCCTCTCCGAGTAGCTGGGACTACAGGCGCCCGCCACCACGCCCGGCTAATTTTTTGTATTTTTAGTAGAGACGGGGTTTCACCGTGGTCTCGATCTCCTGACCTCGTGATCCGCCCGCCTCGGCCTCCCAAAGTGCTGGGATTACAAGCGTGAGCCACCGCGCCCGGCCTCAGCTGACTTTCATATCCGTGCATTAGTCTCGCCTGGTTTTGAATTTAATATCAATGAGGCATACAGTGTGTGCCCCGCTATGTCGGGCTCCTCTCTCTCCACGTAAGGCCTGTGAATTTCATCCATCGTGTTGCCCGAGGCAGTACTTCTTCTGGTTGCCAGGGTTACATTGCGTCAACAGTACTGATGATTGGCATTTGGGCAGTTTCTTTGAGCTGCGATGAATAGCACTGATGTGCACCTCCTTTTGATGGATGATTGTTCTTTTTTTTTTTCTTTTTTTACCCCTCAGAGTTGATCCCAAAGAATGTACTCATTTTGGGGGAGGGCATATGTGCTCAGGAGTGCAACTGCTGGGTCAGAAGTTACACAGTTGGTTCTGCATTCAGTTTTCCAAACTGTTTGCAGGGCGTGAGCAGGTTTCAGTCCGCGTTTTCTGTAACTGTCTCCTGCCCAGTTCCCTCCCACCAATACCCCAGTGACCCCACGTCTCAGCTCCAGGTCCCACCGATGTTCACAGCCCCTCCCTCAGAAGCCCAAAGGCCAGTGTGCAGGAGAGAGTTTGGAGCCGTGGCGCAGAGGGCTCTGAGTCCACCAGGGGCTGGGGGAGGGCCCAGCGGGGCTCCCTGAACAGCAAACCTCCCTGAACACCTGCTGAAGCAGAGAGGGGCTACCAGGCTTGCACGTGCTGGGGAGGAGGATGTGGTGGGAGGCACTTCGGGTTTCTGCTGCAGATGGTGGGGCCCGAGACCACGGGCCTGTCGCACAGGGCAGGAAGTGCACTGGCTGGCCGACTCGGCCCTAGAAAAAGGAAGGGGCAGGGCTCTAGCTGGGTTCCAGCTCCCACATCGATGGGACCTGGAGCTGAGACGTGGGGTCGCTGGGGTATTGGTGGGAGGGAACTGGGCAGGAGACAGTTACAGAAAACGCTGCCTCTCAGTCACATTGTCTCTCTTAAAATGTAAGAGACCAGGGCTGGCAGCATCATGGGTTTTGGTTGCCACAGAAGGTATGTGTGGGACAGACAGCAGACATGGAAATAGACCCTGGGGGCCGGGCACGGGGGCTCACACCTGTAATCCCAGCACTTTGGGAGGCTGAGGCCGGCAGATCACTTGAGGTCAGGAGTTCAAGACCAGCCTGGCCAACATATAGTGAAACCCCATCTCTACTAAAGATACAAAAAAAAAAAAAAAAAAAAATTAGCTGGGCATGGTGGCAGGTGCCTGTAATTCCAACTACTCAGGAGGCTGAGGCAGGAGAATCACTTGAACCCGGGAGGTGGAGGTTGCATTGAGCCGAGATCATGCCATTGCACTCCAGCCTGGGCGACAGAGTGAGACTCCGTCTCAAAAAACAAACAAAGAAAAAAATACTAAAGAAATAAATAAAGGCAGGAGATGGACAAGGGTTGCTGGGCTGTACCCAGCTCAGGGTGTAATAGGACCCCTGTGGCTGTCAGCTGATGGCCAGTCGTCTGTCAGAGCTGGTCGGTCAATGGTTTGTCAGTCACGTGGTCAACAAACCTGCAGACTCCTGGCAGTGGGGGATAAAAGGTGTGGGGAGCAGAGGTAGCTCAGAGGGCCCAGGCCATGTCATTGCATGATGGCGACATGAATGGCAATCTTGGGATCTGCAGTGCACGCCCTGCACAGCTGTTCATGATGGCCTCCTGGGAACACGCAGTCCAGGTGGGAAGAAAGGGTGGGGGTGGGGGTGGGGTGTTATAGTCAGGGCTGCTGCAGGGCCTGGAGGGGATCAGGCTGCACTTCCTTTGGGAGGGCTTCCTGAGGGGCTGGGGTTTGGGATGATTTGTCTGCAGGAGGAGGCATCGCAGGCAGAGGAAACAGTGCTGGCAGAGGACTGGGGAGGAGGGAGACTGGAGGCGGGTCCAGGCCTGCACCTACCCCACCAACACGGGCTCTGCCGTGGAGCCCAGTTTTGACCCCACCCTTCATGGGGGAACAGGGAAGGAGATTCTGGGTCTAGGGCTGAGGTCGGGGCTGGGGTGAGAGGCAGGGTTGCTAAGGAAGCGACCTAATTTGGGGGCTCAGCTGCAGAGCCGGAACAGAGGAGCAGCTCTCTGCTGCACCCAGCCCTCCGCCCCTCAGCCCTGCCCCAGATGAGTCCCCTTAGCTGTTACCTGCGCTGTTGTTCAGTAGCCACTCAACAAATACTTACTGAGCCCCTGTTCTGTGCCAGGCATTGCTCCAGACCCTGGGAATAACATGGTGAAGAAGATAGACAAGATCCTTCGGGACCTACTGCCTGGTGGGGAAGACAGATAATAGGCACTATCAGATGATGACAGGTTCTGAGAAGGAAATCAAACAGGGTGATGCGAAGCACAGTAACTGGGTTGTGAGGCGGGGCTGGGTAGAGAAAGCACTTATGAGGAGGTGACAGGTGAGGCTGGGGAAGGAGAATAAGCCAACCTTGGGGAGAGTGGAAGTTGAGGGCTCTGGGCACAGGAAACAGCATGGTGGAGGGAACAGCTCGGTGGAGGGAACAGCTCAGTGGAGGGAACAGCATGGTGGAGGGGACAGCACGGTGGAGGGAACAGCATGGTGGAGGGAACAGCTCGGTGGAGGGAACAGCGCCATGGAGGGAACAGCACGGTGGAGGGAACAGTGCCGTGGAGGGAACAGCGTCGTGGAGGGAACAGCACGGTGGAGGGAACAGCATGGTGGAGGGAACAGCGTCGTGGAGGGAACAGTGCCGTGGAGGGAACAGCGTCGTGGAGGGAACAGCGTGGTGGAGGGAACAGCACGGTGGAGGGAACAGCATGGTGGAGGAACAGCGTCGTGGAGGGAACAGTGCCGTGGAGGGAACAGCGTCGTGGAGGGAACAGCGTGGTGGAGGGAACAGCACGGTGGAGGGAACAGCGTCGTGGAGGGAACAGCGTCGTGGAGGGAAAGCACGGTGGAGGGAACAGTGTGATGGAGGGAACAGTGCCGTGGAGGGAACAGCGTGGTGGAGGGAACAGTGCGTGGAGTACAGCGCAGTCGAACGAACAGCTCGGTGGAGTGAACAACGCTGTGGAGGGAACAGCATGGTGGAGGGCCTGAGGCAGGAAATGCTGGCACTGGTCGCCCAGGAACTGGGGCTGCCACTGACAGAAGGGACAAGGTGTAAACTACATGAGTGGGCCAGGTGCTGTGGCTCATGCCTGAAACTCACTGTAACTCACTGGGCTCACTCCCAGCCCTTTGGGAGGCCAAGGCAGGAAGATTACCAGAGCCCAGGAGTTCGAGACTAGCCTGGGCAACATGGCAAAACCCCGTCTCTACAAAACATAAGAAAATTAGCCAGGTGTGATGGCACGCATCTGTGGTCCCAGTTACTTGGGAGACTGAGGTGGGAGGATCGCTTGAGCCTGGGAGGTCAAGGCTGTAGTGAACCGTGATCACGCCACTGTACTTCAACTTAGGTGACAGAAGGAGACTCTGTCTTAAAAAAAAAAAAAAAATTACGCAAATAAATTAAAAACCAAATAAATGGGCCAGGCACGGTGGCTCACTTCTATTAATATAGAAGTTTTCTTGTAGTTTTGGAGGCCAGAAGTCTGAAAAGGTGTCAGCAGGGCTGGGTCCCTTCTAGAAGCTCTGGGGGAGAATCTGTTTTCTTGCCTTTTTTGGTTTCTAGAAGCTGCCTGCATTCCTTGGCTTACAGCCCCCTCCTCCTCCTTAAGCCTGAAGCATCGTAAGCTTTGCGTCTTTCTCCGACACTTTGGAAGGCCAAGGCGGGAGTGCTTGAGCCCAGGATCAGCTTGGGCAACACAGTGAGACTTCATCTCTATAAACAAATTAACAAAATCAGCTGGGCACGGTAACTCGCTCCTGTAGGCCCAGCAACTTGTGAGGCTGAGGTAGGAGGATCGCTGAGCCTGAGGTCAAGGCTGCAGTGAGCCGTGATCACACTACTGCACTCCAGCCTGGACAACAGAGCAAGACTCTACCTAAAAAACAAACAAACCCCACAAAATAACAGGAGGCTATTACCATTGACAAGGCAGGACAATGATGGAAGGAGCATTTGGAGAAGAGCTGCTTTCTAGAAATAATTTGGAGAGTCGGGTGCGGTGGTTCGTGCCTGTAATTCCAGCACTTTGGGAGGCTGAGATGGGTGGATCACGTGAGGTCAGGATTTCAAGACCAGCCTGGCCAACATGGTGAAACCCTGTCTCTACTAAAAATACAAAAATTGGCCAAGTGTGGTGGCTCACACCTGTAATCCCAGCAATTTGGGAGGCCGAAGTGAGTGGATCACCTGAGGTCAGGAGTTCAAGACCAGCCTGGCCAACATGGTGAAAACCCCATCTGTACTAAAAATACGAAAATTAGCTGGGCATGGTGGCAGGCGCCTGTAATCGCAGCATTTTGGAAGGCCAAGGCAGGAGAATCGCCTGAACCCAGGAGGCGGAGGTTGCAGTGAGCTGAGATTGCGACATTGCACTCCAGCCTGGGTGACAAGAGTGAAACTCCATCTCGAAAAAACAGAAAAAAAAAAAAAAAAAAGAAAGAATTTGGAGAAAGAACCAATGGGGTTGGCAGGTGGATTGGATGTAGGGCATGAGTGAAAACATGACGGAAGCAAGGATACCTGCTGGGCTTCGCCTTTAGAACTTAGTTGTTCCTGATGCCATTTGCTGTGGGGGGAAGATGAGAAGAAGCAGGCTTGACAGGAAAGACCACAAGTTCTGTTTGTTTCCTATTGATGCTGTAACAAGTTACCACAAATGTAGTGGCTTACAACAACACAAGTTTATTATAATAATAATTATTATTATTATTTGGCACTCTTTCACACAGGCTGGAGTGCAGCAGCGAGATCTTGGCTCACTGCAACTTCCACCTCCCAGGTTCAAGTGATTCTCCTGCCTCAGCCTCCCGAGCAGCTGGGATTACAGGCATGCACCACTATGCCCAGCTAATGTTTGTATTTTTAGTAGAGACGGGGTTTTACCCTGTTGGCCAGGCTGGTCTTGAACTCCTGACCTCAGGTGATCCGCCTGCCTCGGCCTCCCAAAGTGCTGGGATGACAGGTGTGAGCCACTGAGCCCAGCTGCAAGTTTATTATCTTGTAGTTTTGGAGGTCAGAAGTCTGAAAAGGTGTCAGCAGGGCTGGGTCCCTTCTAGAAGCTCTGGGGGAGAATCCGTTTTCTTGCCTTTTTAGGCTTCTAGAAGCTGCCTGCATTCCTTGGCTCACGGCCTCCTCCTCCTCCTTAGGCCTGCAGCGTAACAAGCTTCACATCTTTCTCCGACTCTGATTCTCCTGCCTCCCTCGTAGAAGGACCTTTGTGATTACACTGGGGCTTTACAGCCCACCCGGGACAGCCCTGGGGGCTTCTGGGATGGGAGGGGCCTCCTTGGGAGGCTCCCAGCATTCCCTGCGGTCTCGCCGCTTCTCCCCTCTGCCTGCCTCATCGTCCCCCTGAGTCCCTGCGGCCCGCCTATGCCACCCTGCGGCCCCGTTTTCGGGGCCTCCCTCATAGAAGGACCCTTGTGATTTCACGGAGCCCACCCAGATAATCCAGGATAACCCCCCCATCTCATGATCCTTGATTTATTTAATCACATCTACAAAGTCCCTTTCGCCATAAAAGGCAACATATTCACAGGTTCTGGAGATTAGGATGTGGCCATCTTTGCGGGGCCATTATTCTGCCTACGATAGCAGATGGAGAGGTGGGAATTTCAGCCTTTATAGGTGTATTGAAGGCATGGGCTCGGAAGGGATCGCTAGGGAGACTGTGCCAGCGAGGAAGACGGTGACCCAGCCCCCGGATCCTGGTGGCAGATAGAGGTCAGACCGCGAAGGCACCAGCGAAGGCTTGAGGAATGAGTAGAGTAGACGGAAATCTAGAAGAAAGTGTTTCAAGGAGATGGTTACTCATGTCTGGGGCTTCTGAGAGGTCGAGGAAGATGAGGACAGAGAGGGGTCTGTTGGATGTGGCATTGTGGGGACCCCTGGTGACCTTCACAGGAACTGACTCAGAGGGTGGGAAGTCAGCTTGGGGTGGGTTCAGTTGGGGATGGGCAGATGGATGCACAGGTGCAGACTTTCTTATTGTTCTGTAAGCCATGCCGATATGTGAATATATTTCATAATGTATTAAACTGTAGGGTGATAGGAGTTGAGGAAGTAGAGACGGTATCTCATTTCCGCCCCCCATCCTATGCTCTTTAGTCTGTCCCAACCCACCAACCCACTGTAGCCACATCATGACCTTTTATTCTTTTTTTTTGAGACAGAGTCTCGCTCTGTCTCCCAAGCTGGAGTGCAGTGGCGCGATCTCAGCTCACTGCAAACACCATTCTCCTGCCTCCGCCTCCCAAGTAGCTGGGACTACAGGCGCCCGCCACCACGTCCGGCTAATTTTTTGTATTTTTAGTAGAGATGGGGTTTCACCGCGTTAGCCAGGATGGTCTCGATCTCCTGACCTCGTGATCTGCCCGCCTCAGCCTCCCAAAGTGCTGGGATTACAGACGTGAGCCACCGCGCCCAGCCTCATCATGACCTTTTGAAAGCACAGCTAATCATGCGCTTCCCCTTTATAAAGTCCTCCATGGCTTCCTACTGCCCTCCACAGAAAGACCTTGGATTTGGTTCACTGTTACCACCAAGCCCCCCGTCCCCTACCCACCATCCTCTATGACAACCCCCAGAGCTCGCTCTGTCTCAGGACAGCGCAGTTCTCCTGGGCAACGTGGATGGTGAGAATGTTGAGGCTGTCCCTGGAATCTGCCGTCTCCCTGGACTGGGCCTGGGTGGGGGCAAGAAGTGTGCAGTCAGGAGGCACAGCTCTTGAGGCTGCCTTAATCAGGCTGAGGCAGCCACCCCCAAACCTCCAGTTCTTTTATTTATTTATTTATTTATGAGACGAAGTCTCACTGTGTCCCCCAGGCTGGAGTGCAGTGGTGTGATCTCAGCTCACTGCAACCTCCGCCTCCCAGGTTCAAGCGATTCTCCTGCCTCAGCCTCCCGAGTAGCTGGGACTACAGGCACATGCCACCATGCCTGGCTAATTTTTGTATTTTTAGTAGACACAGGGTTTTGCCATATTGATCAGGCTGGTCTCAAACTCCTGACCTCAGGTGATCCACCTGCCTCAGCCTCCCAAAGTGCTGGGATTACAGGCGTGAGCCGCCGCGCCCGGCCTCCAAACCTCCAGTTCTGACGGACCCACAGGATGGGCACCAGCATACTCTTCTCAGGAACTAAGGCCGGGCAGGGCAGGCCCCCTGGGTGGCCCACCAGGAAGCTGGCACTGCCCCCCAACAGAACCAACCCCAACGCTGGTGGTTTTCTGGCCTCCCCATCCCTATCCCCACAAGAGAGCAGAGTTTTTATTAACCATCAGTATCACCCCTTCTTTGTCAGGGTGGGCAGCAGGCAGAGAGGGGTTGCATTTAACCATTTCCTGCCTGGTGCTGTGTAGAAGCAGAGGTTGGGCAAATGTCTTCCCCATAATCCAGAGTCTGGGCTAGGAATCTGCCGGCCAGACAGGGAGCCTGTGAGCCCAGGCAACTGGAATGGGAAGGGTGCTGGGCAGGCAGGGAGAAGACAAGGAACGTCAGCCAGCTCAGCTTTGCAACCTCCCCTCCCACTCAGGCTCCTGGTCACCAGCCCCAGAACCAAGAGGACACCAGGGCCCCTCCATCGATGTTCCCTTGTCCAGGATGAAATCATTTGCCATCCTGTAGGTAAGTCAGCCCCAATTCCAGAGAATGCTCCCCAGGACCCCCTTTCTAGCAAAATCCCCCTCCTCTAAACTCAAACCATTCCAACCCCAGCCTGCCTAATCCAGCCCGTTCACCCCTTGACTCTAGCATCACCCACAGCAAGATTCCATCCCAATGCCCAGTCCCCACCCCAACCCAATCCTAATCCCCGGCCACCGTTCCTGCTGCAATCCTAGCAACAGAAACGATACCTACAATGTATTGCGTGCCCACCATGTGCCCGGCAGTCCTCTGAGTCATTCCGTTTTCATCCTCAAAACCACACCATTTATAGAGAGGAAGCTACAGTTCAGAGAATGTAAGTCCTTTGGTTGCCAGTATGACCAAGTTCACACTTTTAGTGTTGGTGGCTGATTCGAAACTCTAGCCCTTCCTGATACAACTCATCACACCTCAGTGGAATTCACCCCCTACCTATTCAGTCTAACTGTGGCCATCCTAGTAACTAGCATGGGGCCTGACATATATTAGGTGCTCAATAAATGCCATTTGAATGAATGAATGAATGAATGAACCTGATTCACTCATTAAACTCTATCCATCCTACCCAATCAAACTCAGGTCACAGATTTACTGACAACCTCTTGGCCATATATATATATATATATATAGAATCCATGTCTGAGGCTGGGCGCCATGGCTCACGCCTGTAATCCTAGCACTTTGGGAAGCCGAGGCGGGTGGATCATTTGAGGTCAGGAGTTCGAGACCAGCCTGGCCAATATGGTGAAACCCCATCTCTACTAAAAATACAAAAATTAGCCAGGCATGGTGGTGCGTGCCTATAATCCCAGCTATTTGGGAGGCTGAGGCAGAAGAATCACTTGAACCCAGGAGGTGGAGGTTACAGTGAGCTGAGATTGCATCACTGGACTCCAACCTGGACAACACAGCAAGACTGTTTTAAAAAAAAATCCTGCCGGGCGCAGCGGCTCACGCCTGTAATCCCAGCACTTTGGGAGGCCGAGGCGGGCGGATCATGAGGTCAGGAGATCGAGGCCATCCTGGCTAACATGGTGAAACCCCGTCTCTACTAAGAATACAAAAAGAAATTAGCCGGGCGTGGTGGTGGGCGCCTGTAGTCCCAGGGAGGACTTGGGAGGACCAGGGAGGACTCCGGAGGCTGAGGCAGGAGAATGGCATGAACCCGGGAGGCGGAGCTTGCAGTGAGTCGAGATCGCGTCACTGCACTCCAGCCTGGGCGAGAGAAAGACGCCGTCTCAAAAAAAAAAATCCTTGTCTAAGAGGTACTCAGTTGAACAGACTCAGTATCAGTCCAGTAGGGTTGACTGAGTGATTCCATGACTGAAAAATAAGACAGTATCCTGAGGCTGACAGTGGGGAGGACGAGGAAGGAGCTACCATTTCTGCCCCTGATGCTGGGGGCAGTAAGATTCCCCAGGATGGGTCTATGAGGCTGATGAGTTCCTCGGTCCACACAGCCAGTCCCGCTGGCGGTTCCTCGGTCCACACAGCCAGTCCCACGGTATCTTGCACATTCCTTGGCACTTACGTACCCACCAGGCAGTGCTTCTCCACCCACCTGCCCGACCAAGCCCACTGAGGAAAAGCAGCAGGTATCAGCTATTGCTGAACGCCCATCACCAGGCTCACAAGGCTGGGCACAGAGCAGATCTCAATGGACATGTGTTGAAAGGGTCAGCAAATGAGCCCCAGGGATGGGCACTCGGCCCTGAATGTGTCCAGTCTTGACCTTGGAGGCCCCTGTTCTAGCTTTCTAGAGGCTTCTCTGAGTGGCCAGCAGTTCCTCATGGGGGCCTGACCAAGGTGGCTCTGTGCCCTCTGACCTTGGCTTCAGGTCTCTGCCTCCCAGAGTCCCCTTCTCCTCACCGGGGCTTAATTTTTTCAGAGCATGTCCCCATCCCCAAGGGGAGGCACAGGGGAGTGACCGTTGTCCGGAGCCACCACGGTGTTTTGGTGAGTGCATGAGCGAGAGGAGGGAGGGCCTCAGGGAGGCTGGTGCTAACCCTCGTGGTTGACCCTGGTGTTGAGACCGGTTCTGACTGGCGTGCTATTCCCGAGGCTGAGTCTAGCGTCTCCCTGGTGCCAACCCCAGGGCTCACTGTAGCTCTGACCACCTGTGCTGATACCAGGGCTGACCTAGGTATTCCCTGTGACCCAGCACACTCCTGCAGGTGTCGGCCTCAGCCTTGACCCCAGCACTGACTCCTACACCTGGTGAGGGGTGGGCCAGCCGTTCCTGTGCCCCCTGCCTGGTTGAGCCACTGAGTTCTGGAATGGGGGTGAGAATGTGGCTGTGGCTTGGGAACGGGGGGTGACCTGGTGTTTCCCTACCCTCTCTTCCCTCCCCCAGATATGCATTCAAGTGCTGGTCCGGAAGCCTCACAGCCTCAGCTCAGAACTCACAGGCACCTGTACCCTCTTGGGCCCTGACCTCCGTCCCCAGGCTCAGGCCAACTTCTTCGACCTTGGTAAGGATTGGACATTCACTGGCCTTGGATAGCTCTAAAGAGAGCTCCTTGGTCTCCAAGAAAAGGCACCAGCTCACGGCAGATGCAGTGGGACACAGACCCACAGTGGAGCAAGGCAGGGTTGAGGCGTCACATGAAAGGAATCAGGGCAGAACCATGTGTGAGTGTGCTCAGGCGAGGATGGAGCCTTTCTGACTCTGAGCTCTTCCATGTATGTTTCTAAAGAAAATCTCCTGGATCCAGATACACGTGCGGACACTGGAGACTGCTATAGCAACAAAGAAGGCGGCGGAGGAGAGGACGCAAACACAGCCAGGCGGCGCCGGGCTCTGGAGAAGGAGGAGGAGGAAGACAAGGAGGAGGAGGAAGACGAGGAGGAGGAGGAAGCTGGTGAGAAGAGACAGATCTGGGTTGCTCTGAGTCTATCAGAGCCAACTCCTAGGCTGGCAGCCTCCAAGGGTGAGGGGTGCCTCAGTCTGAGAGATGGGGAGCAGTGGCTGGACTTTACAGGCCTGACCAGTACCAGCTCCACCCACTCTTTCTTATAAATGGGGAAACTGAGGCTCAGAGAGTGGTAGTGATGGAAATGGCTCACACAGCACGCAAAGCTTGACCAGGTTCTAGCTCTCTTTTTGAAGGGGGAGACAAAAGCTTCTCTCTTGGGGCAGGTGTGGTGGCTCACGCCTGTAATCCCAGCACTTTGGGAGGCCGAAGTGGGCGGATCACTTGAGGTCGGGAGTTTGAGACCAGCCTGGCCAACATGGTGAAACCCCAACTCTACTAAAAAATTCAAAAATTAGCCAGGCATTGTGTTGTGGACCTGTAGTCCCAGCTACTTGGGAGGCTGAGGCAGGAGGATTGCTTGAACCCGGGAGTCAGAGGCTGCAGTGAGCTGAGATCCCACTACTGCCCTCCAGCCTGGGTAACAGAGTGAAGCTCCATCTCAAAAAAAATAAGCTTCCCTCTTGGGAGCTTCTCCAACTTCTTCCCTGAACTGAGCCCTCAGGGCTGCATGGGGGCATGTGCCCTACACATGCTGCCCTCACATCTGCCTCACATCCCATGCCCACTCCTGACCTTTTTGTCTTGGCCAGGCACCGAGATTGCCATCATCCTGGATGGCTCAGGAAGCATTGATCCTCCGGACTTTCAGAGAGCCAAAGACTTCATCTCCAATATGATGAGGAACTTCTATGAAAAGTGTTTTGAGGTGGGCTTCCCTAAGAGCTGGTTATCACTTATCTATTGCTGAGAATTGCCCTACCTCAGAACAACAATCACCGCATTTGCTCACAATTCTATGGGTCAGATACTTGGGCTGGGCTCAGCTGGATGATTCTTCTGTCCATCTTGCCTGGAGTTACCCTGGAGCTGCAGGCATCTGGTTGCTTGACTGGGGCTGGATGGCCTAAGATGACCTCACTCACTTGTCTGGACCATGTGTCTTTAGCAGGCCAGCCCAACTTTTTCATGGCAGCAACATTCTAAGAGGGCCAGATCCAATGCATGCAAGTATTTCTCAAGTCTCTAATTACATCACATTTGCTGATGTCTCATTGGCCAAAGCCAGTCATATGGCCAATCTCATCGTCAGTATGGAGGGCACTACACAGGGAGCTAGGGAGAAGCCTGTGATTCACTGGGGGCCTTACTATCGCACCCTTCTCCACCCCGACTCGCTTAGAGATTTTGCTCTGCCTTAGCATCTCTTTCTGCCCAGGGATAAGGTAGAAGGAGTGGATTTTTCTGCTGCTTCCAGGGGGAGCCATTTCAGGGGCAGAGGTGGCAATTCTTCCAAACTCCTGCCCTCCTGCCCATCCCCTGCAGTGCAACTTTGCCTTGGTGCAGTATGGAGGAGTGATCCAGACTGAGTTTGACCTTCGGGACAGCCAGGATGTGATGGCCTCCCTCGCCAGAGTCCAGAACATCACTCAAGTGGGGAGTGTCACCAAGACTGCCTCAGCCATGCAACACGTCTTGTGAGTGTGGGGGCTGCAGGAATTATTCTGGCCATGCTCAGAGTCTCTGTGGCATCATGCTTGGAGGAAGTGGCTGGACAGAACTGCAGGAGAAGAGAATTAGGGCTCCAGCCTTTCCCTGGCTGAGAGAGAACGTGAGGGATGATACCTCAAGGCTGTCCTCCAAAAAGCCTTCCAAAGACTCCCTCTTGTGAGAGGCAGGAGAGCAGAGTGCTCAGTGCACAGGCTGGCTGGGTTCAGATCTCAGCTCTGTTTTTGTTTGTTTGTTTGTTTATTTGTTTTTGAGATGGAGTCTCGCTCTGTCACCCAGGCTGGAGTGCAGTGGCACGATCTCGGCTCACTGCAAGCTCCGCCTCCCGGGTTCACACCATTCTCCTGCCTCAGCCTCTCGAGTAGTTGGGACTACAGGCGCCCGCCACCACACCCGGCTAATTTTTTGTATTTTTAGTAGAGGTGGGGTTTCACCGTGTTAGCCAGGATGGTCTCGATCTCCTGACCTCATGATCTGCCCGCCTGGGCCTCCCAAAGTGCTGGGATTACAGGCGTGAGCCACCACGCCCGGCCTCAGCTCTGGTTTGTATCTGTGTGACCCCGGGCAAACTGAAGGACCTTGTGACCTGTGCTTCAGTTTCCTCACTTTAAAAATGAGAAAAATAGGCTGAGCGCAGTAGCTCATGCTTGTAATCCCAGCACTTTGGGAGGCGAATGCAGGTGGATCACCTGAGGTCAGGAGTTCGAGACCAGTCTGGCCAACATGGTGAAACCCCGTCTCTACTCAAAATACAAAGTTAGCTGGGTGTGGTGGTGGGTGCCTGTAATCCCAGCTACTCGGGAGGCTGAGGCAGGGAGAATCGCTTGAACTCGGGAGGCGGAGGTTGCAGTGAGCTGAGATCATGCCACTGCAGTCCAGCCTGGGCGACAGAGCGAGATTCCATCTGTTTCAAAAAATAATAATAATAATAATAATAAAATAAATAAATAAAATGAGAATAATAATAGTACTCACAGCTTGGAGCAGTGGCTTGTGCCTATAGTTCCAGCTACTCAGGAAGCTGAGGCAGGAGGATTGCTTGAGCCCAGGAGTTCAAGGATGCAGTGAGCCATGATCACAACACTGCACTCCAGCCTGGGTGACAGAGTGAGACGCTGTCTCTAAAAAAGAAATAAAAATAATAGCACTTGCCTGATAGATTTTGACGGTTGGATGGGTTAAAACATACAGTGTTTACAACAGTGCCTGGCACATGATAAGTGCCATGTGAGTATTATCTATCGTCTTAATATCATTACTTTTCCTGTACGCACACAAGAGGAATAGACTGCCAGCCAGCACCTTTCTGCTGGGAGCAGGTGAGAAGCAAGAACACCTGTGTTGCAGCCCTCCCTCTGCCCAGCCTCGCTGCGTGACTTAAGGGGGCATCACCCCGTTCTCTGAGTCTTTCGGGAGGATTGTGAACCCTCCCAATTCTGATACAGGTCAGAGAATAAAGTCTCTCCTGGAGCTCGGTCATCCCTTTACTCTCCCCTGCTTAGAGACAGCATCTTCACCTCAAGCCACGGCTCCAGAAGAAAGGCATCCAAGGTCATGGTGGTGCTCACCGATGGTGGCATATTCGAGGACCCCCTCGACCTTACGACAGTCATCAACTCCCCCAAAATGCAGGGTGTTGAGCGCTTTGCCATTGGGGTAAGAGCCAGGAGCCAGGAGGCACCTCCTGAACCTGCACAGCCTGGGGTGGGGGAGGGGGGAGCCAGGGTTGTCGATGGGGGCTTTTCTGTAAGCAGCTTATCCAGACCCTGTTCTATTCACAAATGCTCCTCTTCTCCCCATGCCCTGTCATCCCAGAGAGGGCTCATTTCCCCATAGTGGTCACAGCTTACTGGCCAAATAGTGATGGGAGAGCCACAGGAAACACACCAAGGAAGGTTCCTGGAGGACCGTGATGCCAAGCTGAGTCCTGCCAGACAAACGGGAGTAGCTGGCCTAGGGCACAGGGGAGGCAGAGAAGGGCCTGCAGGCAGAGGGAGCAGCATGTGCAGAGATGAGGAGGAGCTTGGTGTGTTCAGGAGAACAATATACTTGTTTTACACAGTTTTACCACTTTACCACTTTGGTAAAACTGGAATTTTGCCCAGAGTGTGTGCAGAACAGGGAGCAGGGAAAGGAGGAGAAAGGAAGGAAGGAGACAGGTAACGGAGGGCCCCAGAGGCCAGGTGGAGGGGCTCAGTTCTCTCCCTGGGACTGGGGAATCCACGCGGCGCTGACTTGCTGACCCAGGCCCTCTGTGCAGGTGGGAGAAGAATTTAAGAGTGCTAGGACTGAGAGGGAACTGAACCAGATCGCCTCAGACCCGAATGAGACCCATGCTTTCAAGGTGACCAACTACATGGCGCTGGATGGGCTGCTGAGCAAACTGCGGCACAACATCATCAGCATGGAAGGTGAGGGCTCCGGGACCCACGCCACCGCAGGAGGCCCGAGCCTGTGCTCCAGCCCCGCCTCTGCCCCATCTTCATGTGGTTTCTCTGAGCAACTCCCATCATCTCCCTGAGCCTCAGCTCTTCCGTGTCTAAAAAGGGAATGGCCGGGTGTGGTGGCTCACGCCTGCAATCCCAACACTTTGGGAGACAGAGGCGGGTGAATCGCTTGAGGCCAGGAATTCGAGACCCGCTTGGGCAACATGGCGAAACCCCATCCCTACTAAAACAAAAATTTGCTGGGGCCGGGTGTGGTGGCTTACGCCCGTAATCCCAACATTCTGGGAGGCCAAGGCCAGTGGATCACCTGAGGTCTGGAGTTCGAGACCAGCCTGGCCAACATGGTGAAATCCTGTTTCTACTAAAAATACAAAAAAATGTAGCCAGGTGTGGTGTGCACGCCTGTGATCCCAGCTACTCAGGAGCCTGAGGCAGAAGAATCACTTGAATTCAGGAGGCGGAGGTTGCAGTGAGCCAAGATCGCACACTGCACTCCAGGATGGGTGACAGAGCGAGGCTCCGTCTCAAAAAAAAAAAAAAAAAAAAAAATTAGCCGGGCGTCGTGGCGCATGACCTGTATTCCCAGCTACTTGGGAAGCTAAGGCACCAGGTCACTTGACCTCGGGAGGCGCAGGTTGCAGTGAGCTGATATTGAGCCATGGCACTCCAGCCTGAGCAACAGAGTGAGACACTGTCTCAAAAAAAAAAAAAAAAAAAAAAAAAGCAACAATATCCCCAGGCCTCCTTGCGTCCCAGAATCTCCATGACGCTCTGATGAACTGAGCTGGTGCTGGAGAAACAAGGATGATTGGGGCATAGTCCCTTCTCCCAGGAGCTCACAGACGAGGAAACTGAGGCCTAGAGAGAGTGAACTGCCCAGACAGTAGTTGCTCAAGGAGAACCTGGGTCTCTACCCTCAGCCGGGCGCTCTTCCTGTTAAACCAAGCATAGTTCCCTCTGGGAGTGAGGCCAAGCTGGACTGTCCCCTGACTCAGTTTCTCCCTTCACCTCGGCCCACAGCAGTCTCACTGGGCTTCTTGGCTTGCAGGCACGGTCGGAGACGCCCTTCACTACCAGCTGGCACAGATCGGCTTCAGTGCCCAGATCCTGGATGAGGTACGTGGCTGACTCAGCACCAGGCAGGCTTGCCCATTGGGGAGGGGCCCAGGACACCTAGGATGCAGGGACTCCTGCCTCCCATCCAGGGCTCTGCCCTACCTGTGGTGATTCCTCTAAAACAGCCATTTTATTTTATTTATTTATTTATTTTGAGACGGACCCTTGCTCTGTCGCCCAGGCTGGAGTGCAGTGGTGCAATCTCGGCTCACTGCAACCTCCGCCTCCCAGGTTCAAGCGAGTCTCCTGCCTCAGCCTCCCGAGTAGCTGGGATTATAGGCGCGTGCCACCATGCCTGGCTAATTTTTTTTTTCTTAATAGAGACGGGATTTCGCCATGTTGGCCAGGCTGGTCTGGAACTCCTCAGGTGATCCACCGGCTTCGGCCTCCCAGAGTGCTGGGATTACAGGTCTGAGCCACCGCGCCCGGCCTGAAAGAGCCATTTTAGGATAAAGGGAAACATTTCTGCGTGCTCACCTTAATCTGGACCACTGAGATAGACAAAAGGGTGGCCATATTGATTACAGGAGGTCGCTTTTTTCCGTGTGCTCAAACATCCAGTTGTTCCTCTGAATACAGACCAGTCAACAGGACTCGGCCTGGGTCAGCTTACCAACCAAACTGCTTGCTTCTCCCGGAGGAGGGAGTGCAAGGGCACGAGGCAGGAGCCCAGTGTTGGCCATCTCACCTTCCCGCCTGCATCTCTGGCCAGGCGGGCACTAGACCACCGAACGCCCCCCTTCTCCCAGCCAGGTTAGCCGCGCTGGCCCAGAGACCCGCGGCCACCGCGGCCCGGCCCTGGGTCCCTCCCACTCATCTGGGCCCCATCCCCGTCCCCTTCAGCGGCAGGTGCTGCTCGGCGCCGTCGGGGCCTTTGACTGGTCCGGAGGGGCGCTGCTCTACGACACACGCAGCCGCCGGGGCCACTTCCTGAACCAGACAGCGGCGGCGGTGGCGGACGCGGAGGCTGCGCAGTACAGCTACCTGGGTGAGGGCGGGGCCTGGGGCGGGGCTACCTGGCGAGGGCGGGGCCTGGAGGCTACCTGGGCGAGGGCGGGGCCTACCTGGGCGAGGGCAGGGCCTGGGGGCCACCTGAGGAGCGAGGGGCCAGGAGGCTACCTGGGTGAGGGCGAGGCCTGGAGGCTACCTGGGCGAGGGTGGGGCCTGGGAGCTGAGGAGCGAGGGGCCAGGAGGCTACCTGCGCGAGGGCGGGGCCTGTGGGCTACTTGTGCGAGGGCGGGGCCTGGGGGGGGGCTACCTGGGAGAGGGCGGGGCCTGGAGGTTACCTGGGGAGGGCGGGGCCTGGAGGTTACCTGGGGAGGGCGGGGCCTGGAGGTTACCTGGGGAGGGCGGGGCCTGGAGGTTACCTGGGGAGGACGGGACCTAGAGGCCACCTGGGCAAGGGCGGGGCCGAGATGGGGACACCGAGGCTGCGCATTAGGCTGCACTTGAGGTTTCCGAATGGGGGCGGGATCTGGTCAGTCACATGGGCCGAGGGGCGGGTCCTGGTTAGGGACCCTGAGGCTGAACTACAGCCTCCTGGATAGGTACAGGGCCTGTCAGGTACACCAGGCAGAGCAGCCACCCAGGGGAGGGCGGGGCCTCTCCATTAATAATAGTGGTGCAGTAGCTCACGCCTGCAATCCCAGGAGGTCGAGGCGGGCGGATCACCTGAGGTCTGGAGACCAGCCTGGCCAACATGGCAAAACCCTGTCTCTACTAAAAATACAAAAATTAGCTGGGCGTGGTGGCGGATGCCTGTAGTCCCACATACTCGGAAGGCTGAGGCACAAGAATCGCTTGAACCCGGGAGGTGGAGGTTGCAATGAGCCAAGATTGTGCCACTGCACTCCAGCGTGGGCGATAGACCGAGACTCTGTCTCAAAAATAAATAAACAAATAAATAAAAATACTAATAGTGGTGGGCGCCCTCTCACCCCTCTTCTCGGTCCTGCTAGGGTGTGTGTGTGAGCGCGGGTAGTGAATGTGTGCGAACGAGTATTTTGAGCAAAGCTGCATACGCGACAGACAGCATGCGCATCACATCTGTGTGATGGGGATGTGTGTGACTGGCAAAGTGAGAGCGCTCGCTGATGCCAATTTTTAATATAGTGAGAAAGACAGTCTCTCCTATTTTGCCCCCCTCCCCAGGCCACTTTGAAGGCCTGACTGGGAAGGTGCCTGGGCCAAGAGAGAGGCCAGGTGGGAGCACACGGTGTGTTCACAGCCACACCACCCTTGCCCCAGGTTACGCTGTGGCCGTGCTGCACAAGACCTGCAGCCTCTCCTACGTCGCGGGGGCTCCACGGTACAAACATCATGGGGCCGTGTTTGAGTTCCAGAAGGAGGGCAGAGAGGCCAGCTCCCTGCCAGTGCTGGAGGGAGAGCAGGTACCTGCTGGGGAAAGCCTCCACCCCTTATGACGGATGGGGAATCTGGAGGCCCCAAGGGAAAGGGGTGGGTCTCATGGTGCACAGTGGGCCAAGGCCTAGGCTGGGTAAAACTCAGGCTCCTGAGTGGAGCTCGAGGGCTCTGCCTCAGCTCCGCATGTCTGACTGCCAGGCAGTTTCCTCCACTGTGGGGCCTGGGGTGCCCCTCCACTCTTCTGTTACTCTCAGTGAGCAAATTGATATGTAACGACCCAAATTGGGTGGTCCAGGAAGCACGTGGGTAGGGTTGTAGCCTTGTTGAGGGAGGGGTGGAGGAGCGGGGCTCCTGGTGAGCTGAGTTCCTCCCGGGCTGTAGATGGGGTCCTATTTTGGCTCTGAGCTGTGCCCTGTGGACATTGACATGGATGGAACCACGGACTTCTTGCTGGTGGGTGCTCCATTTTACCACGTTCATGGAGAAGAAGGCAGAGTCTACGTGTACCGTCTCAGCGAGCAGGTGGGAGAGTCTCCATCTTCATGAGCTTGCTGAGGCTGTGGCACTCAGCCTGACACAGAGGTGATGGAGGCTGGGAGTGCCCTGGCCCTGCCTGGCACCAGTGGGCAGTGATGGGAAGTGCTCAGGCTGGATGGCGGCTGGGCGGGGCAGCGGCATCACTCTCCGCACCCACTTTCTTACCCAAGGGCAATCGTTGATGATAATATCTCTAATATCTCTTTTTTTGTTGTTGTTGTTGTTTTTGAGATGGAGTTTTGCTCTTGTTGCCCAGGCTGGAATGCAATGGCATGATCTCGGCTCACCGAAACCTCTGCCTCTGGGGTTCAAGAGATTCTCCTGCCTCAGCCTCCCGAGTAGCTGGGATTACAGGCATGGGCCACCACGCCCGGCTAATTTTGTATTTTTAGTAGAGACAGGGTTTCTCCATGTTGGTCAGGCTGGTCTTGAACTCCTGACCTCAGGTGATCCACCCACCTCAGCCTCCCAAAGTGTTGGGATTACAGGCGTGAGCCACCACACCCAGCCTTTTTTGTTTTTTCAAGACTGAGTCTCACTCTGTTGTCCAGGCTGGAGTACAGTGGTGCAATCTTGGCTTACTGCAACCTCCACCTCCTGGGTTCAAGTGATTCTCCTGCCTCAGCCTCCCAAGTAGCTGGGATTACAGGCATGTGCCACCACACCCGGCTAATTTTTGTATTTTTAGTAGAGATGGGGTTTCGCCATGTTAGCCAGGCTGGTCTCAAACTCCTGACCTCAGGTGATCCACCTACCTTGGCCTCCCAAAGTGATGGGATTATGGGCATGAGTTACACGCCCAGCTGATAACATCTCTTACAGCTGCATGGTTGGCAAAGCCCATTTAGTCCAGGATCTCACTTGTTTCTCACAGTAACTATGGGAGGTAGCTGCCACTCTCATCTTACGGGTGAGGAAGCTGGGGCTTGGTGAGCCTCAGTGATGCCAAGACTTGCTCAAGTGTACCTAGCATGTGTGTGGCAGAGCCACGAGTGAAACCCAGGCCTCTCATTTGCAGCAATGCACCCCTGCCCATGGAAGTAGAGGGGGGCGGGCTCTGAGTCCTGAACTTCCAGGTAGGAGGACCCCAGCTTTCCCCTCGTGCTCACTGTGTGACCTTGGGTAGGTCCCTGGCCTTTTCTGGGGCTCAAACTCCCTGCTGGAGAATCAGAATCCACCAGCCCAGTGAGCGTGCATCCTGGGTGGCAATGGAGTGGGCACCTAGCGCCCCTTCTTGAGGGCTGAGCTGTTTGTTTGCTTTACAGGATGGTTCCTTCTCCTTGGCACGCATACTGAGTGGGCACCCCGGGTTCACCAATGCCCGCTTTGGCTTTGCCATGGCGGCTATGGGGGATCTCAGTCAGGATAAGCTCACAGATGTGGCCATTGGGGCCCCCCTGGAAGGTTTCTGGACAGATGATGGTGCCAGCTTCGGCAGTGTGTATATCTACAACGGACACTGGGACGGCCTCTCTGCCAGCCCCTCGCAGGTGACCCATGGGGCCCTCTCCTTCCTCTCCTCTGGGGCTCTGACCTCTCCCAGATATGATGACCCAAGCCCCAGGTCGGCTTCAGTCCTAAGTGCTGGGCAGGTCTCAGGGATTGGGAATACCCAGTGAAAGAAAGAAGTCCCCCAGGCTGGGGGGAGCTTCCAGACCAGGGCCTCACCTCAGCCCCTTCAGGTTGGGGGGAGGTTGTGGCGGTACCTGTCTCCTTCCCTGGCCTATACCCCCTCCTTCCACCCACCTGCCTCGGGTCCCTGCTTCCTCTCTTTCTGTCCTTCGCTCCTATCTCCCACCCAGCACCTCCGCGCCTTATCCCTTGCCAGCCTCTCATACTGCATGTATTACGGGCACTTCCACCCACCTCCAGCTCCTCCTGAGCACCTCCACCTGGATGGCCCCCAGGCATCTCACTCCCACACGGCCCATCTGAGAGCACCTGCTTCCCCCAGACCTGATGATCCTCTGAGACCTCATCCCCCTCCACACCCCACACCAGAAACCTTAGATGGTCCCTAGCACACTCACACCCTGCACAGCCTGTCAGTTCCCACGTCCTCATGATTCTAGCTGTCTCCCAACTCCGGCCCCTTCTCTCCATCCCCACCCCTGTGGTCCCAGCCCAGGCCTTGCCATCCCTCTCCCAGCCCACCCAGCTTCCTCCTCCTCTCCATCTTCCACCCAGTGTCTTCAGTGCCATTTCTAAAGTGTTATCCTGATTATGTCACTTCAAAACAACAGAACCTTTGTTGACATCCCCACCCCCAAGCCCCACATCAAGCTTCCTTGTACCCCAATCCCCTGCGGTCCACCCCGTCCCTGGCCCTGGCTGCTTCTCAGAAGGCCCTGCTCTTTCCCCACGCCTCACTCTTTCCCTTACTCTCCCCTGTCAAGTCCCACCTGCCCTTCGAGGCTCCATCCAAATGCCACTTCCTCTGGGCAAGCTTTGCCCCCTCCTTCCTGGTGCTAGAGTGGGGGCTCCCTGGGGCTGGATGGTGCCTGCAGTGCTGATCGGGATAGACCATGAAAGGACTCCCTGCCCTGTTTCCCTCCCTTCCCTCGCCCCACGCCTTGTGTTTCTGCCTCCACAGCGGATCAGAGCCTCCACGGTGGCCCCAGGACTCCAGTACTTCGGCATGTCCATGGCTGGTGGCTTTGATATCAGTGGCGACGGCCTTGCTGACATCACTGTGGGCACTCTGGGCCGGGCGGTTGTGTTCCGGTAGGGCTCTGTCCTGCTTTCCGGGGCCCCAGGCCCAGCCTCACCCATTTGTCCTGCTCTAAATAGCTCCCCGCAGACATTGGGCACCGAGGGAGGGAGCCAGCACCGTGGTTGCGGGCACAGGCTCTGCAGGCTGCCTGTCTGGGTTTGAATCTCAGCCCTCAGCCCTCTCAGTGTGCCTTTGGGCAGGCTATTTAATTCTAAGACCTTACCTAGGAATTATAAAAGCACCTACCTCCCAGAGCTTTGAGGATCAGGCAAGTGAATATATGCAAAGTATTTAGCACAGTGCTCAGCGATGGCTATGATTATTCAGAATTGCAGAGTTTTGTTTTTGTTTTTGTTTTTTTGTGTTTTTTTTTTGAGACAGAGTCTTCCTTTTTTGCCCAGGCTGGAGTGCAGTGATGCAATCTCGGCTCACTGCAACCTCTGCCTCCCAGGTTCAATCAATTCTCCTGCCTCAGCCTCCCGAGGAGCTGGGATTACAGGCATCTGCCACCACGCCCGGCTAATTTTTGTATTTTTAGTAGAGACAGGGTTTCACCATGTTGGCCAGGCTGGTCTTGAACTCCTGACCTCGTGATCCACCCGCCTCAGCCTCCCAAAGTGCTGGATTTACAGGCATGAGCCACTGCACCCGGCCAAGAATTGCAGAGTTTTTGTGCCCCATCCCTCAGTGAATGATCAAGTCCCATGGTTGTAAATGAGCTCACGGAGCGCCCGTCTGTCCCGTCCTCTCCACCAAGCTGCAGACTCGCTGTCTACCCAGCACCTCTCTGGGCTGCCGCTCACAGTCATCCTGAAGTGAACACGTCTAAAAACAGAGCGCTTATCTCCTCCCACCCTTCGTTCCCCCAAATCTGTCCTGCCCTCAGGCTTTCTGTCTCAGCAGATGGCACCATCATCCACCCAGCAATTCTGGATGAAAACCTAGGTGTAGGGAAAAGAAAGAGAGATCAGACTGTTACTGTGTCTATACAGAAAGGAAAGATATAAGAAACTCCATTTTGAAAAAGCTCTGTACTTTAAACAATTGCTTCGCTGAGATGTTGTTCATTTGTAGCTTTGCCCCAGCCACTTTGACCCAACCTGAAGCTCACAAAAACACGTGTTGTATGAAATCAAGGCTTAAGTGATCTCGGGCTGTGCAGGACGTGCCTTGTTAACAAAATGTTTACAGGCAGTGTACTTGGTAAAAGTCATCGCCATTCTCTAGTCTCAATAAACCAGGGGCACAATGCACTGCGGAAAGCCGCAGGGACCTCTGCCCTTGAAAGCGGGGTATTGTCCAATGTTTCTCCCCATGTGATAGTCTGAAATAAGGCCTCGTGGGATGAGAAAGACCTGATGTCCCCCAGCCCAACACCCGTAAAGCGTCTGTGCTGAGGTGGATCAGTAAAAGAGGAAAGCCTCTTGCAGTTGAGATGCAGGAAGGCCACAGTCTCCTGCCTGCCCCTGGGAACTGAATGTCTCGGTATAAAACCCGATTGTACATTTGTTCTATTCTGAGATAGGAGAAAAACCGCCCTATGGCGGGAGGCGAGACATGTTTGCAGCAATGCTGCTTTTGTTATTCTTTACTCCGCTGAGATGTTTGGGTGGAGAGAAACATAAATCTGGCTTACGTGCACATCCAGGCATAGTACCTTCCCTTGAACTTCATTATGACATAGATTCTTTTGCTCACGTGTTTTTTGCTGACCTTCTCCTTATTATCACCCTGCTCTCCTACTACATTCCTTTTTGCTGAAATAATGAAAATAATAATCAATAAAAACTGAGGGAACTCAGAGCCCGGTGCCGGTGCGGGTCCTTGGTGTGCTGAGTGCCGGTCCCCTGGGCCCACTGTTGCTTCTCTATACTTTGTCTCTGTGTCTTATTTCTTTTCTCAGTCTCTCGTCCCACCCGACTAGAAATACCCACAGGTGTGGAGGGGCAGGCCACCCCTTCACTAGGCGTCATCCTTGATGCCTCTTTTTCCTTCCTCTCCACCACATCAACAAGTTTTAGTTGGCTCTGCCTCCAGACCTCCTCCCAGCGCAGGCACTGTCTTCACTCCCCGGACACTGCTTCGACAGCCTTCCCTGCTCCCAGCCCCTGTGCTCCATTCTCCACCCAGCAGCAGCCCGATCCCTTCACTCTGCTTCCTGAAACTCCTCCACGGCTCCTATTTAGAGTAAAATCCCAATTCCTCACCATGACTTTACAGGGCTCTTCGTGGCCTGGCCCACCCCGCCCCTCCATTCCCATCTCCTCCTCCCATCCTCTGTCTCACTAATTAGGCTCCAGGCACGCTGAGCTTTGTGCTCCTCAAACAAACCAAAAGTATTCCTGCCACAGGCCCTTGGCACTGGCTGTGCTTTCTTCCTGGAGTGCTCTTCCCCAGATCCTCACACAGCTGGCTGTTTCTTGTTAACAAATCTCAACTGAAATGCTTCCTCATCAGCCACACCATCTCTGACCACCCAGTCTCAGTAGCCCTCAGTCTTTATTACAGTATTTTTGTTGTTGTTGTTAAGATGGAGTCTTGCTCTGTCACCCAGGCTGGAGTGCTGTGGCAGGATCTCAGCTCACTGCAACCTCCGCCTCCCAGGTTTAAGCAATTCTCCTGCCTCAGCCTCCCGAGTAGCTGGGATTACAGGCACCCGCCACCACGCCCAGCTAAGTTTTGAATTTTTAGTAGCGATGGGTTTCACCACGTTGGCCAGGCTGGTCTCGAACTCCTGACCTCAGGTGATCCGCCCACCTCAGCCTCCCACAGTGCTGGGATTACAGGCGTGACCACCGCACTCGGCCAACAGTATTTTAATTTTCGTCATAGCCTTGCCAATGCATAGTATTTCCCTGTTTCTCTCGTTTATTTGCTTGTTGTCTGCATTCCCACGAAAGCAGAAACTTGTCTCTTTCCCCACTGTACCCTGAGACTCAGGGGTCACCTGGATGTGGGCATGTTTGATAGAGACCCATTGAATGCATGAACCAATCAGCCAGGCCCTGACCCAGAGGCCGAGCAGTCACTTCTCCCATCCTCTTTGCTGTCTTGTTTAGCTCCCGGCCTGTGGTTCGCCTGAAGGTCTCCATGGCCTTCACCCCCAGTGCGCTGCCCATCGGCTTCAACGGCCTCGTGAATGTCGGTTTATGTTTTGAAATCAGCTCTGTAACCACAGCCTCTGAGTCAGGTAAAAGATGGTCCAGCTGCCCCCTGCCTGACGTGATGGTCCTTCCTTTTTGGCTTCTGTAAGGGGCAGGGAAAGAGGACTGGGGTGGGGGGTGGGTGGGTGTTGGTCTGAGGTCCTGGTGCTTGAATTCCTCGATTAGAGCTTAGCTCCTTAGTCTCCAGGTTTGTTAAATGCAAACTGCCTCAAGAAAGGGTGGTCTGAGGTTATGTCCACACTCGGAAGGGGTTTAGAGCTGACACTGTTGGGAAGAGGAACACTGGGGCCCTTCCTCAGGGTGGAAGGGTTGAGTTTCTGAAAAAAAGACTCAGAAGGCCGGGCGCGGTGGCTCAAGCCTGTGATCCTAGCACTGTGGGAGGCCAAGGCGGGCGGATCACGGGGTCAGAAGATCGAGACCATCCTGGCTAACACAGTGAAACCCCGTCTCTACTAAACAAAATACAAAAAATTAGCCAGGCGTGGTGGCGGGCGCCTGTAGTCCCAGCTACTCGGGAGGCTGAGGCAGGAGAATGGCGTGAACCCGGGAGGTGGAGCTTGCAGTGAGCCGAGATCGCGACACTGCACTCCAGCCTGGGCGACAGGGCAAGACTCCATCTCAAAAGAAAAAAAAGAAAATAACAGACCTGTCCCTTCCAAGACACAGAGCTCGATGGGCTGTGTGATGCTAGGCAAGTGTCTTTCCCTAGCTGAGCTGGTTCTGTTCTGTACAGTAAGAGAGGCGGCCCCAGAACCTCCACGGTGCTTCCAGCTCTGCCGTCCCGGGGTTTTCCTCCATAGAGTCTCTCTTTCCCTCTCCATTCTCTTTGTCGTCTCTCCTCCTCCTTATTTTCTTCTTCAATCTCGATCCCCTTCCCGAGCCCTCCTTCCCTAAGGAAGGCTGACTCAGTCCTGGGAATGTGTTGTTCTGGGTTTGGGGCTGGAGCGCTCAGAGACCCTGGTCAGGTGTCAGAAGACAGTGAGAAAAATGTCTTTGAGAAAGCGATGCAGGAGTCCAGCCCCAGGGAAGTACCTGCATGGGGACACTGTTCAACAGGGGCTACAAGGAACCTCAGGCAGGCTGGGAGCCTTCTGTCTGCAGCTGGTTCATCCCCACCTCATCGGGAAGGTCTGGTCTTCATTCCCAGGCCTCCGAGGGGCATCTCTCAACTTCACGCTGGACGTGGATGTGGGGAAGCAGAGGAGAAGGCTGCAGTGTTCAGACGTAAGAAGCTGTCTGGGCTGCCTGAGGGAGTGGAGCAGCGGATCCCAGCTTTGTGAGGACCTCCTGCTCATGCCCACAGAGGGAGAGGTAAGTGGGGGAGTTTGGATGGGAGTCCAGAGGGGTCTTTGTCATTGAGAAAGGACTTGATGTGATGCAGTGAAGGGCACATACCCAGACCTACAAATGAGGTGATTAAAATAATCATAACAGGCCAGGCACAGTGGCTCACGCCTCTCATCCCAGCACTTTGGGAGGCCAAAGCGGGTGGATCACTTGAAGTCAGGAGTTCGATACCAGCCTGGCCAACAAGGTGAAACCCTGTCTCCACTAAAAACACAAAAATTAGCCGGGCGTGGTGGTGCGCGCCTGTAATCCCAGCTACTCGGGAGGCTGAGGCAGGAGAATCGCTGGAACCCAGGGGGCAGAGGTTGCAGTGAGCCGAAATCATGCCACTGTACTCCAGCCTGGGCAACAAGAGCGAAAGTCCATCTCAAAATAATAATAATAATAATGATAATAACAATAAATCAAGAACCACATAATGGCACAGAAGATGGAGATGCTGTCATTGCTGACGTTTTTCTTGGTAACTCAGGAATGCCAGGTGTTCTTGGCGTCCATTATCCGACCTCACCTGATAATAACTAGGACCGAGGGCCTGAATGTTGATTGGCATCAGAAAAAGTGAACAACTAAAAGGAAGAATAAAAAGATAGAAATGACTATCTAGAAAGGTTTACTCCTAGCAAAGATGCCCAGAGACATGGGGGAAAAAAAGTATGTCGGGACTCAAACCCTGACAGGATCTAGAACTTTAGATCTACATGGATCATTTATTCCAATAAACAAATGCATGAATTATTCTTCTGAAGACACATTTACCCCCAAAGTGATGGTTAATTTGATTGAGAAAGTTTCTAGCAAGTCTACAGCCTTCCTTAAATAAAGGCTCAATCACATTCTCTTTTTTTTTTTTTGAGACGGATTCTCGCTCTGTCACCCAGGCTGGAGTGCAGTGGCGCAGTCTCGGCTCACTGCAAGCTCCGCCTCCCGGGTTCACACCATTCTCCTGCCTCAGCCTCTCCGAGTAGCTGGGACTACAGGCACCCGCCACCACGCCCGGCTAAGTTTTTTGTATTTTTAGTAGAGACGGGGTTTCACCGTGGTCTCGATCTCCTGACCTCGTGATCCGCCCGCCTCGGCCTCCCAAAGTGCTGGGATTACAAGCGTGAGCCACCGTGCCCGGCTCAATCACATTCTCTACCAGAGAATCATGCTCACCTACTCCCATGGGCTCCAGGCTCTTATGGTAGCAGAAAGGCTCATTTAAACAAAAGGAGTGGCAAATGGTATGCTAAGCCATCCCTTGTCTTCTCTCTTACCTCTCTCATATGTCCTCCATGTTGCTTTGAGAAAGATCTTGGTTGGCCGGGCGCGGCAGCCCACGCCTCTAATCCCAGCACTTTGGGAGGCCGAGGTGGGCGGATCACCTGAAGTCAGGGGTTCGAGACAAGCCTGACCAGTGTGGTAAAACCCTGTCTCTACTAAAAAAGAAATACAAAAATTAGCCAGGCGTGGTGGCATGCACCTGTAGTCCCAGCTACTTGGGAGACTGAGGCAGGAGAACCTTGAACCTAAGAGGCAGTGGTTGCAGACAGCCGAGATCGAGCCACTGCACTCCAGCCTGGGCGACAGAGCAAGACTCCATCTCAAAAAAAAAAAAAAGAGAAAGATCTTGATAAACACAGGTGTGGCTGTAACTCTTCCCTTCTGTCTGAGCCAGTTCTTTACCCCTTTGTGATTGGGGTGAGAACCATAGCAGCTATGAGACACAAAACCATAGTAGAACGAAGGAGATTTTTCCCAAAGCACTTGGCAGCTTGCTTGAAGGACGTGTCCCTTCAGCCTGGCTTATTTGGAAGATGCTTAGGACTTGTGACCCACCACTTTTATTGTTTATTTCTTCTTATGACGACATCAAAGTAGAAAGTATTCTTGCCAGGCGCAGTGGCTCATGTTTGGAATCCCAGCACTTTGGGAGGCCAAGGTGGGTAGACTTCTTGAGCCCAGGTGGTTGTGGCTGCAGTGAGCCATGATGGTGCTACTGCACTCCAGCCTGGGTGACAGAGTGAGTGAGACCTTATCTAAAAAAAAAAAAGAAAGAAAAGAGGCCGGGCGTGGTGGCTGATGCCTATAATCCCAGCACTTTGGGAGGCTGAGGCGGGCGGATCACTTGAGGTCAGGAGTTCGAGACCAGCCTGGCCAACATGGTGAAACCCCATCTCTACTAAAAATACAAAAATTAGCTGGGCTTGGTGGTGGGCGCCTGTCATCCCAGCTACTCGGGAGACTGAGGTAGGAGAACTGCTTGAACCCGGGAGGCAGAGGTTGCAGTGAGCCGAGATCACGCCACTGCACTCCAGCCTGGGCAACAGAGCGAGACTCCATCTAAAAAAAAAAAAGAAAAAAGAAAAAAAAAGCATTATTGTTGTCATCTTCTCCCCCACATCCAACTCTAACCCTGCCTTCCGTGGTGACCCCACAGGTCTGTGAGGAGGACTGCTTCTCCAATGCCAGTGTCAAAGTCAGCTACCAGCTCCAGACCCCTGAGGGACAGACGGACCATCCCCAGCCCATCCTGGACCGCTACACTGAGCCCTTTGCCATCTTCCAGGTGACTCTACCCACAGCCAGTACCTAGACCTCTTGAGAGCCCATCCCACAGAAACCACCTGCTCCCCTAACTTCTAAGAATGCTGGAGTTGGGAGGGAATGTCTTCAGACGGCATTTGGGCCCCTCACCGTCCACATGGTGAAACTGAGTCCCTGCCATGGTGTTCTTGTGTACCCGTGAGTGAGGACTCATGGGTAACGCAGGTCTCCATCTGCCCTTGGGGCTTGTTCCTATATGTTCACAAAAGCGCTTGCTGCATCTTTCACGAGGCACATGCGTACATTGCATCCTGGGGACCTCACTTGACAAGCGGCTCTGATGACGCTGTGGTGGGGGTCCCTTGTGGGAGCTAGACTGGAGCTGTTGTGTCTTGCACTGCAGAGAGGATGCCCTTTCACGCCCTGCCAGGGCCTTCAGGCTGAATGGCCCCACCAAACCTGTATCCTAGCCTCTCCTCTTGGCGCCCATCAGTGCAGCTTAGACAGGCGGGTAGTGTCATAAGAAACTTTTGCCAGCCGGGTGCCCTGGCTGATGCCTGTAATCCCAATGCCTTGGGAGGTTGAGGCAGGTGGATCACCTGAGGTCAGGAGTTCGATACCAGCCTGGCCAAGATGGTGAAACCCTGTCTCTACTAAAAATACAAAAATTGGCCCAGTGTGGTGGCGCGTGCCTGTAGTCCCAGCTACTAGGGAGTCTGAGGCAGGAGAATCATTTGAACCCAGGAGGCAGAGGTTGCAGTGAGCCAAGACCATGCCATTGCACTCCAGCCTAGGCAGCAGAGCGAGACTCCATCTCAAAAAAATAAAAAAATAAAAAATTAAAAAAATACAAAGATTAGCCCAGTGTGGTGGTGCATGCCTGTAGTCCCAGCTACTCAGGAGGCTGAGGCAGGAGAATTGCTTGAACCCGGGAGGCGGTGGTTACAGTGAACCAAGATTGTGCCAGTGCACTCCAGCCTGGGTGACAGAGAAAGACTCCATCTCAAAAGAAACAAAGCAAAACAAAAAAACCTTCAATATATATTTCCCAAAAACAAAGACATTGTCTTAACATAGTACCATAATCAAAATCAGGAAATTCACATTGATAAAATACTATTATCTAATCTACAAACTTTATTCAAATTTTGCCAGTTGTCCTATTAATGTCCTTTGTAGCAAAAGAAAAAAAAAAGGTTCTGGTCCAGGATGATTCACAGCGTTTTACAGTTATTTATCTTTAGTCTCCTTTAATCTGGAAGAGTTTCTCAGTCTTTCCTTGTCTTTTAATGACATTAACATTTTTGAAGGGTACAGGCCAGTCCTTTTGTAGAACGTTCCTCAATTAGTCTGATGTTTCTTCATAATTAGATTCAGGTTATGCATTCTTGTTTTGTTTTGTTTTGTTTTGTTTTTGAGACAGAGTTTCACCCTTGTTGCCCAGGCTGGAGTGCAATGACGTGATCTTGGCTCACTGCAACCTCTGCCTCCCGGGTTCAAGTGATTCTCCTGCCTCAGCCTCCCGAGCAGCTGGGATTACAGGCATGTATCACCATGCTCGGCTAATTTTTGTACTTTTAGTAGAGATGGGGTTTCACTGTGTTGGCCAGACTGGTCTCGAACTCCTGACCTCAGGTGATTCACCCACCTTGGCCTCCCAAAGTGCTGGGATTACAGATGTGAGCCACCACGCCCAGCCAGGTTATGCATTTTTGGCAGGAATATCACAGAAGTAAAGTGTGTCCTTCTCAGTACACTATCTCAGGAGGCACCTAATGTGGATTTGTCCATTCCTAGTGCTGTTTGCCTGTGTCATTAATAAGCACATCTCATTTTATGGTGAGATGCCTTGAGATTGTATCCTGCTTAACATCTCTTTATGTGTCTTTCCTTAACCAGTGATGACTATTATGCTATGGCAAAGAGATTTTTAAAAATTTATTCCCTGTATAAAATGGGTGAGGAAAAATCATGTGGTGTTAGGCACATTGATGTTACCAGAAAGTGCGTTCTAGCTGGGAGTTTAGCTGGCTTAACCCCATTCTCTTTCACTGGGGCTGGGGGGAAGAGATCAGACTATGTGGCTATATTAAAAATACAACAAAAAACCCTGCATGAAACTGTTGACCCACTTAGAGAGAGCGCCACGCTTTGACTTCTGCAAATGGCATCCCCCTTCACAGGAAGTAGGAAGTTTCCTTTCAAGCCCTGGGCTCTCGTTCCCACCCCAGGCCATGGGAACAGGCCTGCAGAAAGCTGCCGAGGTGGCCGCCAGGAGAGAAGTGTGAAGTGCAGAGGCTGTGCCTTCATAATACAAAAACAGACCCAGCTACTGTAGAACACTGGAATTTTTAAAAACATGAACTGGAGCTTTTCAACCTCCATGGGGCCTTTTGAAATGTGGCTTTCAGAATTAGTTGGTTATGTGTAGGCAAGGGAAATAGTTAGCTTACAGAGACGACTAGCCAGGCCGGGCGCAGTGGCTCACACCTGTAATCCCAACACTTTGGAAGGCCTAGGCAGGTGGATGACCTGAGGTCAGGAGTTTGAAACCAACCTGGTCAACATGGCGAAATCCTTTCTCTAATAAAAATACAAAATTGGCCAGGCGTGGTGGTACATGCCTGTAATCCAGCTACTTGGGAGGCTGAGGCAGGAGAATCACTTGAATCCGGGAGGTGGAGGTTGCAGTGAGCCAAGATCGTGCCATTGCACTGCAGCCTGGGTGACAGAGCGAGACTCCATCTGAAAACAAACAAACACACAAACAAAAAAAACAGATGACTAGCCGTGAGGAAGAGAACCTCCAAGGCCTGGACCTTGACAATATTTGGCTAGGCATCCTCCATTCCTGCCCGGGCTGTTCTGCCCACATCTGAAAAGACTAAGGAAGCTTCTCTTCGCGTAGGTGTCTGCTCCCTAAATGCGCAAAGTTGTGTGTTGCTGCTTAATTCGCATGATGTAAATGTCATGGGAACCCCTAACATTCCATGAAGGTCACCCCGGTTTTTACCTTGGCCAGAGGACTGGGTCACAGTGTGCCCATTTTATAGGGCAGATCCAGGAATGTCACCGAGGAATGTCACCGTCCCTGTTCTTCAGGGGTAATCCCAGCCTGCACCCCTCACCTCCCTGTAACTGCACTTCTCAGAATGAGCAGGAAGCACAGCCCTAAACATCCTATAAGGAGAAGAGCCAGAGGCAGGGCTGCTGGGGAAGGCGGGGCCTGGGCTGATGGGACTCTCTGTCTGGTTACAGCTGCCCTATGAGAAGGCCTGCAAGAATAAGCTGTTTTGTGTCGCAGAATTACAGTTGGCCACCACCGTCTCTCAGTGAGTTGGACGCAGCCGTCAGTTTCCTCGATTAACCTTCTCCCGAACGCTTGCCTGGGCAATTCCTTCATTAGGACACCCTGCACACCCCCTTCCCCTCTCCCCGTGGCCCGCAAATGGCTTCTGCACTTATTATCTCAATATGTCCTCAGCTACCCTAGGAGGGAGGCAAGACAGAGATCTGTCTTCCCACTTTCTAGATTAGGAAGCAGACTCAGTCACCCAGGGCCCTGCATAGGCCATTTGGTGGACTGGAACCTGGGTCTCTTGACATCCTGGCCAATGCTATATTCAGAACCCAGCATTCTTCACAGCCAGGCTGACCTCTACGTCAGTTAGAGGTAACCTCTTTCCTGGCCCACCTCTTGGCCAAATTAGCTAATCAATCAAATATTTCTGGACCATCTGCTTTGTGCCAAGCACTCTAGGTGCTGGGGATACCTCTGTGCACAACACAGACAAAAATCCCTGCCCTCCTGGTGCTCTGAGGGGGAGAAGATGGTAAGTGGGTCAATTCTATGTTGATGAGATGAACGTTGAAGACACAGGGAAGGTGGGAGGGAGTGCTGGGTGGCGGCTGATGCTGAAGTTTTCAATGGGGTGGTCAGGGAGGGTGACACTTTGGCACACCCTGGAGGAGGTAGGGGAACGAGCTATGTGGATAGGTGTCTAAGGGAAGAGCAGCTGCAGGTACCCTGGGTTGGGAGCCTGCCTGGCAGGTGGGGGGCAGGGTGAGGACATAGTGGCTGCAGTGGAGTGGGGCGGGCAGTAATGAGGGAAGGGGAGGGAGGGGGAAGAGGCCATGGGGCTTCTGAAGCCCTCGGAAGGGCTTTTGCTGTGAGCTGGGAAGTCAGAGGAGTGACATGCTCACGCAGCTTAGCAGGATCCTTCTTGCTGCTGAGCTGAGAAGAGAGTGTAGGAGCAAAGGTGGACGCAGGGGCGGCACTTGCTCCCTTTGTAACCACTCAGGTGAGAGGCGATGGGGGCTGGGCCATGACGGGGTAACGGTTTAAAGTGACAGCCCATAGCATGTGCTGACAGAGTGGAGGCAGAGGGAGGAAAGAGGCCGACAGCCCAAGCGTGCGGCACTGCACTGACCAACACACCAGCCACACTTAGCTGCTTACACGTACATGAGTTAAAATTCAACACAAGGAAACATTTTGTTCCTCAGTCACATTAGCCACACTTCAAAGACTCAGTGGCCGCCTGTGGCTGGTGGTGTTGGGCAGCGCAGATACCGCCTGTCTCCATCGCTGCAGACGTTCTATTGGACCACACTGAATTCCAGAATGACAGTGTTGCCAAGCACATGAGTTTGGGTTTAGACATGTAGTGATCTTAGAACGCCCTCCCAGGCCGGGCGCGGTGGCTCACGCCTGTAATCCCAGCACTTTGGGAGGCCGAGGTGGGCGGATCACGAGGTCAGGAGTTTGAGACCAGCATGGTCAACATGGTGAAACCCCGTCTCTACTAAAAATACAAAAATTAGCTGGGCATGGTGGTGGGCGCCTGTAATCCCAGCTACTGGGGAGGCTGAGGCAGGAGAATCGCTCAAACTCGGGAGGCGGAGGGTGCAGTGAGCCGAGATCACACCACTGCGCTCCAGCCTGGGCGACAGAGCAAGACTCCATAAGGCGGGGGCGGGGGGGGCGGGGGGGGGGTAACAAAAAACAAACAAGCGTCCCTGGTGACTAGAGCTGTGTATGTATTGTGATTCTGATGGCCAGCTGGCCGGAGTTGCCGTATATGGGGAAGAATGCAGTTCCCCAAGTCCTGGTCAGCCCTTTCACAGACATTTGCAGGACCAATTGAAGACTTTCAAGTGCTCTGGAATCCAGCCTAACAAGCAGGCACAGCTGTTTCCAGCAGGGAATTAATTACAGCCAAGAACCAACCTCCCAGCCAGCTACTGGGGTAGTAGAGATACAGCACTCACGGCTTGCCCTACATCGCCCCCTAGTGTACATAGCAAGCAAACGCTTCTCTTTCAAAAACGCTAGTGAGCCTGGTCATGCATGGGTGTCCAGCTGTCTCAGTGGTTTTTGACCTTTCTGAGGACATAGATCCCCTAAAGAATCTAATGAAGACTGCAGACCTCTCTCCTTAGAAGATCACATGTGCATACATAAATGTTGGCATTTCGGGCCCTCTGAGACGGTCCCTAGGCCTCAGATGGGGCAACGCTGTTAAATATTCTGATGACACTGAGGTCTCACGCCTGGGCTCTAGGATAGGGCGTCCAGCTGACACGTCAGCATCTCTGCTTTGTTATCCTGTGTGCACCTCTTGTCATGTCCCCGACCGAACGCATCTTCCTCCACCCTCGGGTCTTCCTCCCATGTTACCTCCCTCAGTCAATGGCACCACTCAGCCACCTGAGCTAGAAACTCAGAACTTTCCCTTGACTCCTCTGTCCCCCCTCCCCTGCCTCTTTTTAGTTTCGTTTGCTTTACTGTCTCTGACTTCTTTCCTTCTCCACTACTGTTGTCTTTTTTCTTTCTTTCTTTTTTTGAGACAGGGTCTCACTCTGTCACCCAGGCAGGAGTGCAGTGATGCGATCTTGGCTCACTGCAACCTCCACCTCCTGGCTTCAAGTGCTTCCCCTGCCTCAGCCTCCTGTGTAGCTGGGATCACAGGCGCACACCACCACACTCAGCTAATTTTTGTATTTTTTTGTTTTTTTTTTTTTTTTGAGACGGAGTCTCGCTCTGTCGCTCAGGCTGGAGTGCAGTGGCGCAATCTCGGCTCACTGCAAGCTCCGCCTCCCAGGTTCACGCCATTCTCCTGCCTCAGCCTCCCAAGTAGCTGGGACTACAGGCGCCCGTCACCACGCCTGGCTAATTTTTTGTATTTTTAGTAGAGACGGGGTTTCACCGTGGTCTCGATCTCCTGACCTCGTGATCCGCCCGCCTCAGCCTCCCAAAGTGCTGGGATTACAAGCGTGAGCCACCGCACCCGGCCTAATTTTTGTATTTTTAGTAGAGATGGGGTTTTACCATGTTGGCCAGGCTGGTCTTGAACTCCTGGCCTCAAGTGATCCACCTGCCTCACCTCCCAAAGTGCTGGGATTACAGGCGTGAGCCACCGTGTCCAGCCGTCCACTACTGTTTCCTTATTTCAGGCATGTATCACCTCTTGGGTGGAGACGGCAGGCTGTGTCTCTGCTTCCTGTCTCTCCCTCCAGTCAATCCATCCTCTTCTCAGCTGGGATAAAAACCAAACCAAAACCAAACTGGGAACAAAACACACGTCACATTACTTCCTAGATCTGCACATCTCATCTTTGGACATTTCAGATGGAAAACAGTTTTCTTGGTATTGCTAATATGTTTTTCTGTCGATCTCAGCTACTGAGAGTGGTTCTGCACTCCGGGTCCCCGTGATACCTCGGCATTCTGGAGGAGCCTTTCACACATCCCCAGGACCCTCTCTTCCAGGCCACACGGACTCATGTCTTAAACCACAGGGAAGGGTCTGAATGATTTTGTGGGTAGGAAGCTGAGGCCAAGAAAGGGGGTGGGACAGTATGTCTTATGCACAGTGTTCTCCAGTGCACAGCAGTGCCCCATAAATATTGTGGCATGGATGAATTTGTGTCATAGAGTACCTCACCTAGCATCACAGTGAATTGGTGGTAGAAAGAGGATTTGTGTACAATTCTCTCAACTCTTTGGAGGCTGCTAGACTCCAGGCATTTAATTAGCCTTTTTTTTTTTTTTTTTTTTTTTTTTGAGACGGAGTTTCACTCTTATTGCCCAGGCTGGAGTGCAATGGTGCGATCTCGGCTCACTACGACCTCCGCCTCCCAGGTGCAAGCAATTCTCCTGCCTCAGCCTCCTGAATAGCTGGGATTACAAGTGCCTGCACCACGCCGGGCTAATTTTTTTTTTTTTTTTTTTGAGATGGAATCTCATCCTGTCACCCAGGCTGGAGTATAGTGGCACGATCTCGGCCCTCTACAACCTCCGCCTCCTGGGTTCAAGCAATTCTCCTGCCTCAGCCTCCCAAGTAGCTGGGATTACAGGCACCTGCCACCACACCCAGCTAATTTCTGTATTTTTAGTAGAGATGGGGTGTCGCCATGTTGGCCAGGCTGGTCTCGAACTCCTGACCTCGGATGATCCACCCACCTCGGCCTCCCAAAGTGCTGGGATGACAGGTAATTCGCCTGTCTTGGCTTCTGTTTCCTCTTCTATAAAACGGAGAGTAGCTATACTATTTCACAGGGTTACTATGAGGGTAGAGCGTGTGAAACACAGACCTTGGCACATGGTAAGCACTAAATAAATAGCAGCTATTATCGTCATCTCATCAACAACTGAGATGGGCGTGGCAGTCCAGCTGTTTGCTTATGTTGAGAGGAAGAATGTCTAAGCTAAACGTATTCCTTAGGTAACTTATCTAAGAAGTTACTTAAGTAGGTGCTATTCTGGGCTGTGTGTGGTGACTTACACCTGTAATCCCAGCGCTGTAGGAGGCCAAGGCAAGTGGATCACTTGAGCCCAGGAGTTCGAGACCTGCCTGGGCCACGTGGCGAGACCCTGTCTCTACAAAAAATACAAAAATTAGCTGGGCATGGTGGCACACGCCTGTAGTCCTAGCTACTCGGGAGGCTGAGGTGGGAGGATCACTTGAGCCCAGGAAGTGGAGGCTGCAGTGAGCTTTGATCATTGCGCCATGGCACCCACACTCTAGCTTCGGTGACAGAATGAGACCCTGTCTCAAAAAATTCTATTGCATTGAAGTTTTTACAGATTAAATAAACTAACATTTTTATTTGTACCCTGTGCAGGCAGGAATTGGTGGTGGGTCTCACAAAGGAGCTGACCCTGAACATTAGCCTAACTAACTCTGGGGAAGATTCGTACATGACAAGCATGGCCTTGAATTACCCCAGAAACTTGCAGTTTAAGAGGATGCAAAAGGTAACTGTGACGGCGGCTGTGGAAACCGGTCCCTCACGCCCCTCCCTCGCTGCATGCCTGCTTTTCCATGGCGACCCCCTCACCGGCACCCCTGCCTCCAGCCTCCTCCTGGTCCAACCAATAGATGGTTAATAACCAGATAAATCCCTGCCAGTCCGGCTCCATGCCTCCTGAGGCACCATATTCTGCTGCGCTACCACCCTCCTTATGTGCAGCCTTTCTTCACCAGGGCTCTGAGAGAGAAGTGAGCTCTAATGCCCTAAGACACTGAGAAAATAAAAATTAGCTTAGACTGGGAAGGTGAAAATCTGCCCTGCCATTCCCCAAGCTGGATACAGACCTGGATACTAGGAAACAGTCTGTTTCCCAAGGACACCCTGTGGTTGACAAGTATCGCCACACTGAGAAATTTTGTTCTCTAAAATCACAGATCAGAAAACTTTGGGCCGGGCGCAGTAGCTCACGCCTGTAATCCCAGCACTTTGGGAGGCCAAGGCGGGCAGTTCACAAGGTCAGGAGATCGAGACCATCCTGGATAACACAGTGAAACCCCGTCTCTACTAAAAATACAAAAAAAAATTAGCCGGGCATGGTGGTGGGCGCCTGTAGTCCCAGGTACTCAGGAGGCTGAGGCAGGAGAATGGCGTGAACCCGGGAGGTGGAGGTTGCAGTGAGCCGAGATCGTGCCACTGCACTCCAGCCTGGGTGACAGAGCAAGACTCTGTCTCAAAAAAAAAAAAAAAAAAAAAAAAAAAAAGAAAACTTTGCTGTTTGAAGTTACGTCAGTAATTACGAACCCCTATCACTCTTGCCTGGAGAGTGTAAGTCATTTTGACCAAGAGAAGAGTCTGTTTCCACCTGAGGTACAGAGCTTCAGATACAGTGTCTGTCAACTTTCTACCCTCTATTAATGGTTTCCGAGGAAGCGAACCCTGGGCCTACTTCAAACTTTCTACTCTATTAATGGTTTCCAAGGAAGCGGGCCCTGGGTCTGATTGACAGGCTGCCCTGATGTTGACTGACTCCTTGACACACGGCCCTACTTTGGTATCAAAACATGACTTTATTTACATTTCATCTGAACTCCACCCTTCCGTAGAGTCCTTTAATAACCGCCTTTTCCGTTATTCAGTGATACACACAACAGTGTAGTTTTTGGGTGGGTGCTGTGGCTCACGCCTGTAATCCCAGCACTTTGGGAGGCTAAAGTGGGTGGATCACTTGAGGTCAGGAGTTCGAGACCAGCCTGGCTAACATGGTGAAACCCTGTTTCTATTAAAAATACAAAAAATTAGTCAGGCGTGGTGGCAGGCACCTATAATCCCAGCTACTTGGGAGACGGAGGCAGGAGAATTGCTTGAACCTGGAAGGTGGAGGTTGCAGCGAGCCGAGATCGCGCCACTTCACTCCAGCCTGGGCGAAAGGCGAAACTCCATCTCAAAAAACAAAAACAAAAACAAAAGACAATCTCCCAGGCATCTAGAGGGGAACTAGGGATGGACCGTCCCTGGGAGAATTAAGAAAAGTCACTGCAGTCATCACGTGCCTCTCAGGGGTCCGAGTGGGGAGCCCTGGTGGCTACATGGCAGTGCTGGTGTGTGCCGGCCTTCCCGCCAGGCTGTGGGTTATGTTTGCATCAGTGCAAGGCCCAGCTCAAATGCCTCCTTCCCCAGGAAGACCTTACGGATTCCTCCGAGTTGGAATTCATATTTCTCCACTGCTGTTCTCTGCAGCTTCCTCACAGAAGCACCCCTTAGACCTTGTATTTAAATTCCTTGGGGACTACTGCTGACCCCGCCTGTCCAGCTTGTGAGGAAGACAGAGACCAGGCGGACTTTGTTTCCTCAGCTCCTGGCAGGGTGTGTGGCAGGCAGAAAAATTAGTGAATGTTTGCTGAAATGGTGTGAGGAAACGGCGTTTTGTTTGTTTGTTTGTTTGTTTTTGGCTCTTTAAGAGAATGTCATCTGCTCTGTTAACAGCCTCCTTCTCCAAGCATTCACTGTGATGACCCTCAGCCGGTTGCTTCTGTCCTGATCATGAACTGCAGGATTGGTCACCCCGTCCTCAAGAGGTCATCTGTGAGTCGGTTTGGACTGATTCGCTCTTCTCACCACCCTGCAGTTGGCGTCTTCTGCATCTTAGTCTCATTTGAATCTCTCGGTTCCAGCTTTGTGCTTTGCTTGACTGCAGTCTGACCTCAGCAGTACTTACAGTGGCTAAGTTGGCTGTGAAAGTAGGGGCTGATGGGGACGAGAGCTTTCCAGTACACAGCCCTAGATGAACTGCCTGCTCACCTTGGTGAAGCAGAGTGAAGTTGTGGGTGGTATGGAGGGCGTGTCAGACCAAAAGTTTTTTTTTTTTTTTTGAGATGGAGTCTCGTTCTGTCACCCAGGCTGGAGTGCAGTGGTGCCATCTCAGCTCACTGCAACCTCCGCCTCCCGAGTTCAAGTGATTCTCCTTCCTCAGCCTCCTGAGCAGCTGGGATTACAGGTGTGCACCACTACACCTGGCTAATTTTTTTTTAATATTTTTGGTAGAGATGGGGTTTCACCATGTTGGCCAGGCTGGTCTCAAACTCCTGTCCTCAAGTGATCTACCTGCCTTGACCTCCCAAAGTGCTGGGATGACAGGCATGAGCCATCATCATGCCTGGCCAAGACCAAAAGTTATTAACCCTGAGCTGTCACTCATCATCTCTGTGCTGTGGGAAATCTCTGAAGTGGCTTCTTCAACTGTAGAAGGGGAATGAGGCTGCCTGCCCTGCTTACTCCGTATTTGTATTTGAGGCTTAAATGAAATAACGGGGCCGGGTGCGGTGGCTCACGCCTCTAATCCCAGCACTTTGGGAGGCCAAGGTGGGTGGATCATTTGAGGTCAGGAGTTCGAGACCAGCCTGGGCAACATGGTGAAAACCCATCTCTACTAAGAACACAAAAATTAGCCGGGTGTGGTGGTGCATGGCTTTAATCCCAGCTACTTGGGAGGCTGAGGCAGGAGAATTGCTTGAACCCGGGAGGCAGAGGTTGCAGTGAGCCGAGATCGTGCTACTGCACTCCATCCTGGGTGACGGAGCGAGACTCCATCTCAAAAAAAAAAAAAAAAGAAAGAAAGGAAGGAAACATGCTGTGTTACAAATATGTGAGGAATGTGAAAATCTGAGGAATCGTCTCCTAGGTCTGTTCCACGAGTAGCTAGCGGTCTGAATTGTGAGTGGCATAGAGAGGAATCAAGTGACCATTTTTTCCCCTTTAAAATAGGCTCATGTTTCAGTCGTTTGGCAGCTAGAGGAGAATGCCTTTCCAAACAGGACAGCAGACATCACTGTGGCTGTCACCAAGTAAGTACTGCCTGGGTCACAGCAGAGTCAGGCTATGACCCGGGAAGTCATCTCCCTGCCACATGCACGCTGTGAGAGGAACGGCCCCCTTACGCCCAGGGAGAAAGGAAACCCCAGTGAGCCCACAGAAGGCATCTGTTTCCCTGCAGGGACTCGACTTTCTCTTCTTGTTACCAGAGATAATTAAAATGTTCTTTTGTTCACACACAAAGTAAAACTGTAGTACAGTCTGGTGGAATGAGCCTTGGAGTTCTGGTTCTGGTTCACTCAGCTTTGGAATAGCTTGGGATAGCTCTGTTATCTGTAAGACCTCTGTTTGGGGGTAAGGTGGGGACGGCTGTAGGGAAGAAGTTCTCAAAGGGAGGTGATTCTGCCCACCAGAGGCCGTGCCTGTTTTGATTGCTATGACTTGGGGAGGGGGGTGTTCAGTAGCACATCTGGTGGGTAGAGGCCAGGAATACTGCCAAACATCACGCAGAGCAGTACAGGACAGCCCCCACAACCAAGAACTAACTGGCCCAAAATGTCAATAGTGTGGAGGCTGAGAAACCTTTTTAAAATCAGTATTCTTCTAAGTGTGGTCTTCTAGAGACAGTTCTGAACTCCAATTGCTTATCTCTGAAAGACTTTTATTTATTTATTTATTTATTTATTTTTTTGAGACAGAGTCTCGCTCTGTCTCCCAGGCTGGAGTGCAGTGGCATGATCTCGGCTCACTGTAACCTCTGCCTCCCGGGTTCAAGCAATTCTCTGCCTCAGCCTCCCGAGTAGCTGGGATTACAGGCGCCCACCACCACGCCCAGCCAAGTTTTGTAGTTTTAGTAGAGACTGGGTTTCACCATCTTGGCCAAGCTGGTTTTGAACTCCTGACCTCATGATCCACCAGCCTTGGCCTCCCAAAGTACTGGGATTACAGCGCCTGGCCTCTGAGAGCCTTTTCTTATCTGACTCCCAGTGACCCTGGGGAGCCACGTGCAGAAGCACCTGTTATGCAGTGAGAACACATGGACACAGGGAGGGGAAGAGCACACACTGGGGACTGTGGGAGGGGCAGGGGGAGGGAGAGCTTCAGGAAGAATACCTAATACGTGTTGGGCTTAGTAACTATGTGCTGGGTTGACAGGTGCAGCAAAGCACCATGGCACACGTTCACCTATATAACAAACCTGCACATCCTGCACATGTACCCTTGAACTTAAAAAAAAAAAAAAAAAAAAAAAAGGCTGCACGCAGTGGCTCACGCCTGTAATCCCAGCACTTTGGGAGGCCAAGGCAGGCAGATCACTTGAGGTCAGGAGTTTGAGACCAGCCTGGCCAACATGGTGAAACCCCGTCTCTACTAAAAATACAAAAATTAACCGGGCATGGTGGCACACGCCTGTAATTCCAGCTACTCAGGAGGCTGAGGCATGAGAATTGCTTGAACCCGGGGGCGGAGGTTGCAGTGAGCTGAGATCGCACCACTGCACTCCAGCCTGGGCAACAGAGCGAGGCCCTTTTTAAGAAGCACTTGCTATGTACAAAGCAGGTGTGCTGTGAACTAACACTCTTATTCCTAGTTCCAATGAAAGACGGTCTTTGGCCAACGAGACCCACACCCTTCAATTCAGGCATGCCTTCGTTGCAGTTCTCTCCAAGTAAGTACTCCCGAGGGGCCAGCAGCAGTGTGACTCCATCACCCAGGGGACAGCTTTGGGCTCTCTCTCTTGTAGATGGAGCTGGTGGTCAGGATGAATGTGGACACTGTCCTTCTGAGAGGAGCCTGCTTAGAACCCAGACTCTGATATTGATCTCTAGGGTACTAACATTTGGGTCATAGAAACCCCACTGTGGTCATCAAAGGAGGTGTGTTGCCAATTAGTCTTGCTACAAAAGGGAATTAACACGACGCTGTGGAGGGAAGAAAGCAGCTGTGGGACTGGGAAGTAAGGAGGGGATGAGTAAGGCCATTTGAGGGATAATTAGAAAATGAATCAGCCCAACTATACAGAATTCAAATATTCCACCTCACCCCAACTGCGCTACGACCACTTTACATTTTGACATTCAGCTTTTATTCCTTTTTTTTTTTTTTTTAATTGAGACGAAGTCTCACTCTGTTGCCCAGGCTGGGATGGAGTGGTGCAAATCTTGGCTCACTGCAACCTCTGCTGCCCGGGTTCAAGCGATTCTCCTGCCTCAGCCTCCCAAGTAGTTGAGACTACAGGTGGACACCACCAGGCCCAGCTCATTTTTAAAAAATTTTTAGTAGAGATGGGGATTTCACCATGTTGGCCAGGCTGGTCTTGAACTCCTCATCTCAGGTGATCCACCCACCTCAGCCTCCCAAAGTGCTGGGATGACAAGCGTGAACCACCGCACCTGGCCTCATTTCTCGTAAAGGTCTGGTGCCCTCTGTCCTAATGTATTCAGTTGAAAGCACTCAAGTTCATTCAAAAAGAGAAGGCCGGGCGCGGTGGCTCACGCCTGTCATCCCAGCACTTTGGGAGGCCGAGGTGGGTGGATCACCTGAGGTCAGGAGTTCAAGACCAGCCTGGCTAACATGGCGAAACCCCGTCTCTACTAAAAATATGAAAACTAGCCAGGTGTGGTGGCAGGCGTCTGTAATCTCAGCTACTCGGGGGGCTGAGGCAGGAGAATCACCTGAACCCAGGAGGCGGAGGTTGCAGTGAGCTGAGACCACACCACTGCCACTGAGCCATGACTGTTCCACTGAGCTCTAGCCTGGGCAACAGAGTGAGACCCTGTCTCCAAAAAAAGGGAGAAAGAGTCCTCAGGGGCTGACGCATGTCCTCTCAATTGCAGACCATCCATAATGTACGTGAACACAGGCCAGGGGCTTTCTCACTACAAGGAATTCCTCTTCCATGTAAGTACTTATTATTGTAAAGCTATAGGTGGCCAAGCAACACCAGCTTTGATTTCCTACTCTGATTTTAATTTGCAGATACATGGGGAAAACCTCTTTGGAGCAGAATACCAGTTGCAAATTTGTATCCCAACCAAATTACGAGGTCTCCAGATTGTAACAGTGAAGAACCTGACGAGGACTCAGGTATTTAAAGGCAGTTCTTTATCACAATCACATCTCTTTCCAGAGTGACTACAGATTCTCAAGTATAAAAACCAGAGTTCTAGAAACGGAGTAAAGACAAGTTAACCATGGGAAAAGATTACGAGTAAATTACCAAAGTCCTGTTCAGAAGGAATCTCAATCACTCAGCTCTTAAAGCAACCTGTCATTTTCCTCCCTTTGAGGAAAAATAAGCAAAAATTGGATGGGCGCACTGGCTCACACCTGTGATCCCAGCACTTTGGAAGGCCGAGGTGGGTGGATCACGAGGTCAGGAGATCGAGACCATCCTGGCTAACACGGCGAAACCCTGTCTCTACTAAAAAATACAAAAAATTAGCTGGGCGCGGTGGCGGGTGCCTGTAGTCCCAGCTACTCAGGAGGCTGAGGCAGGAGAATGGCGTGAGCCGAGATCGCACCACTGCACTCCAGCCTGGGTGACAGAGCAAAAATTAAAACCTTGTCAGTAGACAGAGACATTTTCCCTTTGAAAATTGATAAATTCTGCTTCTCTGTGTGACTGATGTAACATGTGACATTTCTTACACTGCCCCCTATAAGTTGCTTACTAGCTTCCCGTCTTCTCCCCTGAGACTCTTTTTTGGTTTCTGCTTTGCCTCAGCCTCTTTGCTTTCAGTTATCTCATCTGTAGTCTGGTTCCCAAAGCTAGCCTTGATACCTGAAGCAAGAGGCTCTGCTCAGTATGACAGCTGAAGCCTGGGCATTTTTTTTTTTTTTGCTCAGACTATATAAGTGTTAAGGCTCAAAAAATAGAAAGGAATTTACAGAAAGGACTCTGCTGAAAACTAGAAAGAGGGCTTATAGGTCGGGTGCCACGGCTCACGCCTGTAATCACCCAGCACTTTCAGATGCCGAGGTGGGTGGATCACAAGGTGAGGAGTTCGAGACCAGCCTGGCCAACACGGTGAAACCCCATCTCTACTAAAAAAATACAAACAATTAGCCGGGCATGGTGGTGTACGCCTGCAATCCCAGCTACTCGGGAGGCTGAAGTAGGAGAATTGCTTGAACCCGGGAGGCACAGGTTGCAGTGAGCTGAGATCGCGCCACTGCACTCTAGCCTGGGTGACAGAGCAAGACTGTATCAATAAAATAAAAAAGAAAGAAAGAAAGAGGGTTTATAAATATACATTTGTTTTCATATGTAGTTTATTTATTTTAAAAAATAGAGACAGGGGTCTTGCTATGCTGACCAGGCTAGATATGAACTCCTGGGCTCAAGCGATCCTCCTGCCTCAGCCTCCCGAGTAGTTGGGACTACAGGCGCACACCACTGCACCCGGCTAGTTTACTTCTTTCAGAACATTTGCTATCAGCAAATTTAAACATTTCAACAAATATTTCAGTTTCCATTTGGAAACAAAATTCTTGTTTGAAAAGCTGACTGGAAACCTGTGAGAATGGGAGTTCCACCCTGCTGTGGGGACAGAGCTTGAAACAGCACCAGAGGCTTCTAGACCAGTCTCCTCTCATTTCGGGGCCGTAAGATACATTTAGCTTACTTAAATAGACTGTGCTGGCAGAGCAAGTCAGTGGCAGAGCTGAAGTTCAGCATTGTCCTGTGGAACTCCTGGATCTTTCTCTTAATTTGCTTCATGGCAGGAGTGTTACATTTAGTCTTGAAGGTCATTTGTTTCAGAATCTTGTCTGTCAGGTAATGCAGCCAGAGCACATTACTATAAGGGTGATATTCACCCCAGCGGTTGTTATTCTCCTTCTTCATGAGCCTGTAGATGTCAAACTGGTAGTCACCATCACCGGTAAACAGGTCCTCATCCATGGAAACGTCACAGAAAACCACAATCCCATCCCGTTCCAAGCGCGACAGGGTGTAGTCAATGATGCTCACTTGCAGCCCGCGGCTGGGGATAGTGCTGCTCTTCCCATGGAGGGTGTAGTGGAGTTCTTTGAGGCTGGTTTTCTTTAAGAGCACATTCCCCCAGTGTAAGTCTCGGTGCTCAAAGCGCAGTGATGCCTCTGCCACTGCGAGGGAGGCTGTGAGCTGGTGTAGAATGCTCTTTGCAGTAGCCAAGGAAGACAACTTGGTTCTCATTTGCTCTAAGTCAATCCCTCCAAACTCAAATTCCATCACAATGAAGAGCTGGTCGTCTTTAAAAAAATCAGGCCGGTCATTTGCAGAGCCTTTGGTTGAATTATAGTGATCCCAGGCTTTGAGGAGCAAGGGAGGGTAAGATCCCTGGACACAGTGCACTGCGTTCAGCCCGATAAAGCCTTCTGTGCGGTTGCACACTTCACTGGATAAGAGGCTCAACTCTTTGGAGATGATGATCTCTGGCAGGATTTCCTCAAAGGTTTTCTGATGGGATCCATTGACTAAATCTGGTCCTTCAATAGCAATGATTTTTATGGCTACAGGTGTGTGATCAGCAATCGTTTGAAACACTTCGCCAAACACCCCTTCCCCAATCTTCTCACAGCGTTGTAGTTTTTCTGTGGGAAGGCAATGGCTAAAGGGGACAGGACCCTTCTGACTGCATTCCCCATAAACCTTTTCAGCATCAGATGCCTTTTTGTTTGAAATACTTAGAGTGTTTAAGGGGCTTAGCAAATACATAGAGGAGGAATGCCAAGAGGACAGAGCACCACTTGTTCTGTTCATGACAGGCCGGTTTGAACATTCTGATAGGAGGGATCCAGAGAGAGAAGTGGCAGTTGTATAGATGCTGCAGACCTCTGACACATCAGTCACAATTTTCTTCTTGTGGAAACTGAAGGAAGCCCTGGTTTTGGTCCAAAAGCAGGCATTCTGTAAAGGAGTCAGGTCCTGGGTGGGGAACGAATCTTTTCCCATCTTTTGGCCCTTTTTAAAGTGGTGGGAATGGAGGAGAGAGGTTTCCGTTGCCTCCTGATGTTTGCTCTTCCGGCTTGATCTAGTTCTCTCCAGCCTGTCGACTCCCCCTGGCACAATGCAGCCCTTGGAAACACTGGCCTCCTGATGCTCTCTCCGGACGGCCTCTTGAAGCCCTCTCTCTTGGCAAGAGTCCTGGCCTGTGGCCCTCCTCTTGCCTGTGCTTGACAGACCTGGACCCTCCGGTCCATTTCCCACCAGTTTCCTTTTATAGCAGGACTCCCTCATATTCTTCCCATCTGCCCCAAACTCAGAATCCTCAGGGGTTCCTGAGTTCATAAGGCCAAAGAGAGCTGACCTGAGCCTGGCACGGGTTTGGTGGACCATCTTGGTGAGCCTGGCTCCTCCTGTCGCTTCCTCCTGGGAGCAGGGGAGAGATGCACGGTCCAGGGAGACTTCCGGGAGGTGGAGGCCGCTCGGGACGGCTGAGGCTGCAACCAGAGAGGCGGAGGTGCCGATGGAGATGACACTGTCCCTTGGCGTTGGGGAGCCGGGGCCGGGAGAGGCCAGAGAGCTGAACAGGGAGGCACTGCTGCCCAGCTCGTCGCCGTCCCTGGGCTGGCCGCACACGCTGAGGTCCCGGCTGAGGAAGGGCGGAAGTCGGAGCGGGCCGCAGGGTGTGCTGCATTTCTGCGGGGGTCGAGCTCGCAGCCCCAGGCGTCCTGGGCTCACGGTTAGGCTCGGGCGAGCTCGCAGCTTCCAGCGCTTTGGGGTCACGGTCAGGCTGGGCCGGTCCTTGGGGACTCGGCCGCCGGGACGCCTCCGCCGCCGCCCCACCGGGCTGCCGGGGAAGTCGGGGTCGTCGGGATCGTCAGGATCGTCGGACTGCGAGGGGTCGCCGATGCTGGTGTTGCTGCTGCCGCTGCTGTTGAAGAAACGCCTCCGGTCCTGCGGCGGGAACCACTGCGCGGCTTCCCGGCCCGGCCGCCGCTGTCTCCTGCCGACCGCAGCCCCATAAGTGCGGAAAAGCCGGCTCCCAGGTCCCGGGAGCGAAGCAGCCATGGCCGGCACCCGCCAAGACGTTCAAACGCAAACATCGCGAGACTTCCGCGCGACGCGGACGCGCCCGCCTGCCGCGGGGTCCTAGCTCCCGGCTCTGCGCATGCGCACCTCCCCAGGGCTGGGGGCGGGACGGGGCAGAAAACTGGCGGCTTGGTTTGTTCAGCGCGTCGCGGTCATGGCTGTCGTTCCAGGCCTCCACGGTGTGCAGCTGGAGTCAGGAGCGCGCTTGTGGGTACAGTCCGGTTCAGGTAAGCGCGGCCGTCCCGAGAGGCCAGGGGAGGGCGGAGGGCCTGAAGCGGGTGACACGAGAGGCCAAGAGACTGTTTTTCCAGGGTTACCCGTGCCGGCCAGTGCCGGGGGCTGCCAGGCCCTCCCTAGCTTCGTCCCTGGGTCTCATTTGCTCCCGCTGGAGCTTTGCTTGGGCCGAGGTGAGCGCTGAAATTGCTCACACCCTCTATTCTGGGACCTTACGATGCTCTGTGTCCAAAGTGTTAAACATTTCAGACTTTCCGCACGGAAAGGAATTAGGTTCACTAGACCTTGCTTTTCCAGCATGTGGAAGAATGGCATTCAGTGAGCTGTGTCATCGCTTCAGATAAAGAAAATGTGACCGTGGCTGCAGAGATCTCCTTGGATCACTCTGAGGAGGTATTTGAGACTGAAATGCTCCAGATTTGATTATCCAGTTGCTCACAGGCATCGCCCCTAGAAGAGATAATAGCATCTTTGTATAACATGTCCAAAATAGGTCTTTTGGTGCAAAAAACCAACCCTCTGTCCCAACCCCTTCCTTAGCTATCGTCAGGAGGGAGATGTACTCCAGTTACAGTACAAGGAACTCTAGGGATTATCTGTGACTCCCCTTTCCTACATCCCCACGTCTGTTCCAGCAGCAAGCCCTGCCATTTCAGGGCCAAAATATATCCTACATCCATTCACTTCTCTCCGTTTCCACTGCCGTTGTAATTCAAGCTACCTTTTCTTGCCAGGGCTGTTGCAATAACCTTCGGCCTGCTTTTCTTGCCTCTGCTTTTCCCACATTCTTTACAAATAATTCCCACGTAACAGCTATCCATCTTCTAAGAGCAGACATTAGATTGTGCCACTCCCCTGCTTATTAAAAACAAAAAACAAACAAACAAAAATACTGGTGCTTGAGCACACTTAGACTAAAATCCATACTTTTTTCATGGCCAGAGCAAGGCACTACTTGATCTGGTCTCTGCTTAATTCTTCATCTCCTAGTACTCGCCTTTCTCTCCCACTGCCCCTTTTATAATCGGGTTATTCTGTCCTATTCTTCTAGTTCGCCAATGCAGTATTATTCTGGCCACAAGACTTTGTACTTGCTGTTCCTTTGCTTGACACTGCTCTTCCCCTAGGTCCTCACGTAGGTGGTTTCTTCTTAAATTTAGCTCAGGTGTTCTTTTCTTTCTTTCTTTTTTTTTTTTTTTTAGATGGAGTCTTGCTCTGTCACCCGGGCTGGCTGGAGTGCAGTGGCACGATCTCTACTCACTGCAACCTCCGCCTCCCGTGTTCAAGCGATTCTCCTGCCTCAGCCTCCCGAGTAGCTGGGATTTCGGGCGCCGGCGACCACGTCCAGCTAATTTTTGTATTTTTTTGTAGAGACGGGGTTTTGCCATGTTGGCCAGGCTGGTCTCGAACTCCTGACCTCAGGTGATCCACTCGCCTCGGCCTCCCAAAGTGCTGGGATTACAGGCGTGAGCCACCGCGCCCGGCCTTCTTTTCTTTCTTTCAAGACGGAGTTTCACTCTTGTGCAATGGCACAATCTCGGCTCCCTGCAACCTCCGCCTCCCGGGTTCAAGCGATTCTCCTGCCTCAGCCTCCCAAGTAGCTGAGATTACAGGTATGCGCCACCCATACCCGGCTATTTTTGTATTTTTAGTAGAGATGGGGTTTCTCCATGTTGGTCAGGCTGGTTTTGAACTCCTGACCTCAGGTGATCCGCCCTCCTTGGCCTCCCAAAGTGCTGGGATTACAGGCATGAGCTACCACACCTGGCTAATTTTGTATTTTTAGCAGAGATGGGGTTTCATCATGTTGGTCAGGCTGGTCTTGAACTCCTGACCTCAGGTGATCCGCTGCCTCAGCCTTCCGAAGTGCAGGGATTACAGGAGTGAGCCACCACGCCCGGCCACACGTGTTATTTTCTTAGAGAGGCCTTCCCTTATCACTTATTCTAAAGTGGGAACTAGAGATCAAGTGATCAAGTTTAATGTCTTACAGTGATCCAGGTGACATTTGTGAGGTCTCAACTGAAGAAGTAGCAATGGGGGTGGAAAAGAAAGGGACAGGTACAAGAAATAATTTAAAAAAAAAGAATTGTGAGTGTGGTGGCTCACATCTGTAATCCCAATACTTTGGGAGGCTGAGGCGGGAGGATTGCTTGAGGCCAGGAGTTCAAGATCAGCCTGGGCAGCATAGTGAAACCCCATTTCTTAAATAAATAAATAAATAAATAAATTAGCCAGGCATGGTGGCTCATGCCTGTAGTCCCAGCTACTTGGGAGGCTGAGGCAGGAGTATCGTTTGAGCCCAGGAATTTGAAGCTTCAGTGAGCTATGATTGAGCCACTCCATTCCAGCCTGGGTAACAGAAAAAAAAGAAAGAACTCTTAAAAAAAGAAAGAACTCAAAAAAAAAAAAAAGAAAAAACTCTTATGTTAAATAAATAAACTCTTACGTTAAATAAAACGAATAAGCTGGGTGTGGTGGCTCATGCCTGTAATCTCAGCACTGTGGGAGGCTAAGGTGGGTGGATTGCTTGAGCCCAGGAGTTTGAGACCAGCCTGGGCAACATGGTAAAACCCCATCTCTACAAAAAATACAAAAATTAGCCCAGTGTGGTGGGGGTCACCTGTGGTCCCAGCTACTCGGGAGACTGAGGTGGGAGGATCACTTGAGCCTGGAAGGTTGAGGCTACAGTGACCCATGATCATGCTGTTGCACTCTAGCATGGGTGACAGAGCGAGATCCTGTCTCAAAAATAAGTCAGTCAAGAACTGACTTTGGATGCCACAAGGGAAAAGAAGTTGAAGAAAAGGCCAGGCGCCGTGGCTCACGCCTGTAATCCCAGCACTTTGGGAGACTGAGGTGGGTAGATCATCTGAGGTCAGGAGTTCGAGACAAGCCTGGCCAACATGGCAAAACCCCATCTCTACTAAAAATACAAAAATTAGCCGGGCGTGGTGGTACACGCCCATAATCCCAGCTACTCGGGAGGCTAAGGCAGGAGAATCGCTTTAACCTGGCAGGGTGGAGGTTGCAGTGAGCCGAGATCGCACCACTTCACTCCGCCTGGGCGAAAGAGCAAAACTCCATCTCAAAAAAAAAAAAGCAAGAATAACTGCAGATGTCCTGTTTGGGTAACTTTGTGTAGTGTTGTGTACGTTAGGGCCATTAACGAAGCCCAGGAATACCTTTAAAGGGAAAGGTGGTGAAGGCCGTTCAAACACAGTAAGTTCATGTCTAAAATATGTTTTGTTTCCCTCCTTCCTTTCCCCATCTTCTAGTTACTAAAAGATGTAACTGAACTGCAGATCCTTGGTGAAATATCTTTCAACAAATCTCTATATGAGGGACTGAATGCGGAGAACCACAGAACTAGGGTAAGTCCTGGCTGGCTTCTGAGTAGTGCCCAAGGAAAATTGTGCCTAACCTTTGAGCGCCTCCACAGACATTCTGTTGCCCTCTTCCTGTTTTCAGCCTTAACACTTCTGATCTTGGCTCTGCCATCGCTGCCTTTGTGACCTTGAGTCAGCTTCTTATGAAATAAGGCAATTAAGAGGCCTAAGCTGAGGAGTTCTGAGTTGAAATAACTGGGCTGGAATCTGCAGTATATACTTTGATTTGAAAATGGATTGATTAAAAAAAAATTTTTTGCAGCCGGGCACCAATGGCTCACGCCTGTAATCCTAGCACTTTGGGAGGCCAAGGCGGGTGGATCACTTGAGGTCAGGAGTTCAACACCAGCCTGGCCAACATGGAGAAACCCTGTGTCTACTAAAAATACAAAAATTAGCTGGGCCTGATGGTGGGTGCCTGTAATCCCACCTACTTGGGAGGCTGAGGCAGGAGAATCGCTTGAACCTGGGAGGTAGAGGTTGCAGTGAGCCAAGATCACACCACTCCACTCCCGCCTCAGTGATAGAGTGAGACTCAGTCTCAAAAAAATAAATAAATAAATAAAAATAAAAAGAATAAAAAATAAATTACCTAAGTGAGAAATTTTTTTTGTATACAGTAACTGTCTTAGGGTGCTATATCAGTGTTTAGTTATAGTATTAAACAGTACTCAGGAATGCATAAATCTTTTATAAGATTTAGACTAGATACTGGAACTCTTGGAATTCTTTTTGCAAAAGTATGACTAGAAGTCAGACTGATGCCTGTGATTTATGGACTGAGTGCTTTGTGTGTTACCCTGTGTTTTCATTCTTGTTGACACTTGCCTGGACATGGTTTCAGAGGTGATCTATCTGTGAGCTCTGAGCTCTTTAGTTAGGCATGATTCTCCACTAGAGGGAATGTCAGGAGAGAGATGCTGGATTGCTAAATATAAGGTCCCCGGTTTTCCTCTGAGGAACAGAAAGGAGCAATTCTCTAGACATGCCAATATGACATTTCCTTTTATTTTTAAGTAGTGTATTTCTTTTTCTTTTCTTTTTTTTTTTTTTCTTTTTGTGGAAGAATCTCACTCTGTCGCCCAGGCTAGAGTCCAGTGGTGCCATCTCGGCTCACTGCAACCTCCACCTCCCCAGTTCAAGTGATTCTCCTTCCTCAGCCTCCCGAGTAGTTGGGATTACAGGTGCCCACCACCATGCCCGGCCAATTTATTTATTTTTTAAAATAGAGACAGGGTTTCACCATGTTGGCCAGGCTGGTCTCGAACTCCTGACCTCAGGTGATCTGCCCGCCTTGACCTCCCAAAGTGCTGGGATTACAGGCGTGAGCCATCGTGCCTGGCTAAGTAGTGTATTTCTAATACAGAAAATAGAAGGAAATGGAAAATACAGAAAAGGGAAGAAATAGAAGTGCCCCATTATCGTACTGCCCAGATTTTAACAAATAAAAGTAATAGCAAGAAAATCCGAGCCATACAGAGAACGGTACCAAATGAAAAATAATGGTTCCTTCACTTCTCCCTTCCCATGCTCCCAGCAGGGAGGAGTTACTATTAAGTTTCTTATGTGCACATTTTAAATTTATATATTTCCCCCTCTTACTTACTGATACTTTTATTTCGATAGCATGGATTCCCCAAAATTCCTTTCTTTAAATCCAATATCCTAAGCAAAGTATTAAGTAGTTCCTGACAATAAGCCCCTGACTTACAGTGACTCTATGAGTATAGACAAACTGTATGCAAATGCATTTCAGCCACAAGAAAGGGAAAATCCAGCTCATGCAGCATAAGGGCATATGCTGTTTATCCAGTGAGGGAGGCCGGCCTGGGGCCACGGCCTGGCTTCTTTGGTCCTCGTACTCTGCCGTGTGGGGGACGCGTTCCTTCATGGCCAGCACAAAGTTGCCACATCTCCAAATGCTGTATTTTCACATGGCAGGATACAAAACAGGAAGCAAGAAGTCAGTAGCAAAAGGATTTTGGATTTTTCTTCATGTGCCTTCCCTTTTCAGGGATGAAACCGTTTCCAAAAGCTCCCAGGAGACATCCTCTTGCATCTTATTAGTGAGATCTGAATCTCATGTCAGTCACTGGCAAAGGAGAATAGCTGTGTCATGATCACCTGAGACCAACCATGATTCCTGAATAAAACCCGAAAGGAGAGAGGGGCCCCTGGGCGGGCCAGCATCCGTGTTTGCTGCACACAGTAGTACCCGGTGCCCTGCTTCTCCCATAACCTCTGCCTGGGCATCTTCGGGGCACTTTTGGGAATCTGTGGGTTTAGAAGAAGATAAAGGGAGGTGGCTTTGAGAAACAGGGACGTTTCTTCTACTCAAATCTGGCCTGATTCCCGAGTCACCTTGGGACTTCCTTTCACTTCCCAAACCCAGGGTCTTGAGTCCCCCTCCTTCTCCTGTAGAAGAATATTCCAGCCCTCTTTCTGTTCTTCCTCCCTCTTTATTGCTATGGTACCTCCCTATTCTCAAAGCCTAGGACTTCACTCCTATTAAGTTCAGCTACCTATGAGCTAAATAGGACCTGGAAGGTCAACTTTAGGTCAACCAGCATTTATAACTTAATTGGAAGAGGCCTTAAAGGTAAGTTTGTCCAGCCCTTCACCCCGTACAGAAACCTCTCCAAAGCACCCCGACCTTGGTGCTTAAACATACACGTGAAGGGTTGCTCTGGGAAGACAGAGAAGTCTTGCTGGCTCTCTGGCCCCACCTAAGTCCTGGGAACTTGCTCTGGCCACAACTTGGAAGGGCCACACCTGGGTATCAGGAAGCACATCCCCTGAACTTTCTAGCTGAGCCCTGCCAGAAGAGAGACTAGACTCCCGAAATTGGGAGAGGCTTTGGAAAACAAAACCTGAGATGACTTGTAACAGCTGAGCTCTACAGGTAGTACACATGGATGTCATTTTGCATTTAGTATGTCCCTTAGGTAACATACACTTTTTAGTCTGCTGAGGAGAAGACCAGTACTTTTGTCATATTTTGTGTGGGGAAAATATTACCAAAGCCTTTAGGGATCTTTGCAAGATCAAAAAGAGCCATCAGAACGGAGTTGGAAAGGACTTGGAGATCATTTAAAGGAACTCATCATTTTAAAGAGAATAGGCATGGGGCTCGGGGACATAGAGCAGCGTAGCGGCCTAACAGCCTCGCAGTCCGTGTTGAGACCGGATTCTGTGGGACCCTCTTTCAGGCTGTCAGAGCATCTTTAACAGAAGGTCATAATCTCCTGACAGACCTAGCCCTTCTAGATAAGGGGCCAGAATAGTTTCTTACGAAGTGTTTGGATGATTGGGTAGTTTTAGATGATTTAAAATGCTGCATCAGGGAATATTTAGCTTTTTCCTTTACTGTCATCAGCTTTGATCAATACACGGGATGTTGCCAAGTCCTCGTATTTTGCTCCTTAAAATAACATGTAGGATTTTTTCCTCATTTGCTTCACCTGATTTATTGGGCGATCTCTTTGTCTTGTCTAGATCTCTGTCGTCTTCCTGAAAGATGAGAAGTACCATTCTTTGCCTGTCATCATCAAAGGCAGCGTTGGTGGACTTCTGGTGTTGATTGTGATTCTGGTCATCCTGTTCAAGGTCAGTTCTACTCATAGCATCACGGTGAGGGAAGACTGGGCTCTGGTTTTGGGCACAGAACTCCTTAGGACAGCCAACCTCTGACTTAGAGCAGCTACCCTGGCCTCGTGGCCGCTTTTTTCTCCTCCTTCAACTACACACCCCTATTTAGACAAATGAGTAAAACAGTCTCTGTCTAAAAAGAGAAAACTCTAATTGAATAATAAAGAGTGATTTTATATCTATTTCTTTGGTACCTCCCTATTCTCAAGGCCCAGAACTTACTCCTGTTGTGTTTGGCTACCTGTGAGTTAAATAGGGCCTGGAAGGTCAACCCTAGGCCAGCATTTATAACTTAATTAGAAGAGGCCTTAACAGTAAGGCCTTAAAACAGATGTGACTGTTGTTCCCCTATTGAAATCTTTTCCTTGCCTTCCCCTGTCTTAATGTGCAAACTCTTCTACTGCTATTTAAGATCCTCTCCTCTCTGTCTGCTACCCCCTCTCTGCCCTTAAGTGTTGCTTTTTTTTTTGAGACGGAGTTCCACTCTTTTGCCCAGGCTGGAGTGCGGTGGTGCGATCTCGGCTCACTGCAACCTCCCCGTCCCCTGGCCCTGACCCCGGGTTCAAGAGATTCTCCTGCCTCAGCCTCCTGAGTAGCTGGGATTACAGGAATGTGCCACTATGCCTAATTATTTTGTATTTTTAGTAGAGACGGGGTTTCACCATATTGGCCAGGCTGGTCTCAAATTCCTGACCTTGTGATCCTCCCGCCTCGGCCTCCCAAAGTTCTGGGATTACAGGCATGAACCACCACTCCCAGCCTCTTTTTTTAAAATAAAAAACAGGGTCTTTGTCCGCCAAGCTGGAGCTCAGTGGCGCAGTTAAGGGTTCACTGCAGCCTCGCACTCCTAGGCTGAGGTGATCCTCCCATCTTAGTCTCCTGAGTAACTGGGACTGTTACTCAGGTGCATGCCACCACACTCGCTAATTTTTTAATTTTAATTTTGTGGAGATGAGGTCTCCCTATATTGCCCAGGCTGGTCTCAAACTCCGGGGCTCAAGCGATCTTTTCATCTTGGCCTCCCGAAGTGGTGGGGTTACAGGCATAAGCGCCTGGCCTTCTTTTTTCTCCCGACAAGTCAAACTATTCCCTAAATAGGTTCGTGCCTCTGTGTACGCCTAGGCTGCTTCTCTTGTCAGGAATGCCCTCCATGTCTGCTCACTTCGCTCACTGTCTTCCCTGAAAGCGGTCTAGAGACTCCTGCGTCCTCTGTGCTGGCTTCTATGCGTTTGCTGTGAGCTACCTTCTGGAAACCCTTCCAAATGGCAGTCATCACACTGTATTGTAATTATCTCTTTTTCTACTAGATGATGAGCTTGATGTAGGAAGCTGTACTTGATTTCCTTCTATCTTCAGCATCATAGGCTATACTGAGTATTTTTGCATAAGTAAGATTAGATCCAGTACAGCCGAAATTATCATGCTTTGCAAAATAAGTTAAAAAGGTTCAACTGCTCAGGAGAGCAGGGTTCAGAGGAAAGTGGAGTCGGTTCTGATTGAGGGATGAGCACCAGAGGTCTTGAAGGATTGGACTATCCAGGAGAGATTCAGACAAAGGTAGGAGAAGGGAGTAGTAAGTATGAGAAGCAGAGGAATATAGGGGCTATTAGGCAACAGCCAGAATGCCGGTTTTCTGAAACAGGTGGCTATCTTTGGCCTGTGACTGGACTTCCTTTGTTTCAGTGTGGCTTTTTTAAAAGAAAATATCAACAACTGAACTTGGAGAGCATCAGGAAGGCCCAGCTGAAATCAGAGAATCTGCTGGAAGAAGAGAATTAGGGCCTGCTATCCACTGGAAGAGGCTATCAGCCAGTCCTGGGACTAGAGCCCCAGCATCCTTTGGATGACTTTTTCCTTCAGGATGATCTAGAGCAGCATTGAGCTGTTTGTAGAATATTAGTTTTTAACCATACATTGTCCCAAAAGTGTCTGTGCATTGTGCAAAAAGTAAACTTAGGAAACATTTGGTATTAAATAAATTTACACTTTTCTTTGCAGTAGTGCCTTTATTCTGGAAATACAGTATTATGATCTGCAGTACATTTTGCCTGATAGGGCAAGTTTTCATTCTTATTTTTAAAAAATGATAGATTGTGGCCAGGCGTGATGGCTCACACCTGTAATCCCAGCACTTTGGGAGGCTGAGGCAGGCGGATCACGAGGTCAAGAGATCGAGACCATCCTGGCCAACATGGTGAAACCCCGTCTCTACTAAAAATACAAAAATTAGCTGGGCGTGGTGGCATGTGCCTGTAGTCCGAGGGTCTCACTGTGTCACCCAGGCTGCAGGGCAGTGATGCAGTCATAGAACTTGTGGGTTCGAGCCGTCCTCTGCCTCAGCCTCCTACGTAGCTGGGACTGCAGGTGCAGGCCACTATGCCCGGCTCATTTTTTAATTTTTCTTTTGTAGAGATGGGATCTAGCTATGTTGACCAAGCTGATTTCAAACTCCTGGCTTCAAGTGATCCTCCTGCCTTAGCCTCTGAAAGTGTTGGGACATGAGCCACTGTGCCTGGCCTGTATTATGCTTTTGTTGCTACTGTGAGAAAATACCGTTTTTTCCCCCTGACTGTTGAGAGTTTGCACTTAGAACAGTTGGTGGTTTTGAATGTTTCTCTTATCTGGCCATCTTACTGAAATGTGGTGTTTTTTTGGAGACAGAGTCTCACTCTGTTGCCCACACTGGAGTACAGTGGGTGATCTCTGCTCACTGCAACCTCCACCTCCCAGATTCAAGCAATTCTCCTGCCTCACCCTCCCAAGTAGCTGGGACTACAGGCACCCGCCACCATGCCCGGCTAATTTTTGTACTTTTAGTAGAGACGGGGTTTCACCATGTTAGGCTGGTCTCGAACTCCTGACCTCAGGTGATCCACCTGCCTCAGCCTCCCAAAGTGCTGGGATTACAGGCGTGAGCCACCGCGCCTGGCCAAACTTTTTTAATCACTCTTTAGTTGATTCTTTGGGATTTTTCTAAGGAGACAATTCTATTTGCAAATAATGGCATTTGGAGTCTTTCTGATATTTCTACTTTTGGCTACCGTTACTTCTTTGACTAGGACGTGGAGAGCTCTGAGAAGTAAACCGTGTGCCTGGTTGTAATGGGAGGGCTTTTCCAGCCCTCCTCTGCCTGCCTCACACCTGCCTGTCATCCGAGCCCCAGCTGCTGTGCCTTTGGGTAGTTTCTAGGGCTTGGTGGGAGCAGCCCATTCACCTCTCATGGAGCCCCGTAGCTTGCTGGTGTTACATCACTAGGTTGTTGGGCATGATCTGCTTCCCTGTTGATCTGATTCCATCATCCTCATTTCATGCAGAAATCCCTCTGTGCTATCGGTCACTTGATTATATTGTTCTCTGTTTTCCAATGCTGCCACAGACTTTTCTCCTTCCTTGTAACTCTTGGGTTGTTTCAGTGGAATTTGCCTTTGAGGGAAAACACACAGGTAAGTTTGCTTAGTTATTTTCCTGTTGGGCTCAGGAGTTGTGTCCAAGTTTTCAATATTATATAAAAGCCCCTGCTTTTATACTCTTTAAAATTGCAAATAAAACCCCACTCTCATTGTCACAGGGAAGCCTGCTATTGACTTACTGAGCTATGCTGATCTGTGGCGTTAAGCAAGGCGGTTGTAATCAGGGGACTCCATCAGGAACTACTCAGTGAGGAGAAAGACACTTTTAAGTGCAGATATGGTTAGATTTTACAAATTCATATGCTATGGCTTGGGCCAAGGTCTGTGGTATACACCTTTAGTCCCAGCTACTCAGGAGGCTGAGACATGAGAATCGCTTGAACCCACAAGACAGGTTGCAGTGAGACAAGATCGTGCCACTGCACTCCAGCCTGGGCAACAGAGCGAGACCGTGTCTCAAAAAAAAAAAAATGAATGAATAAATAAAAAACGAGGCTGGGCGCAGTGGCTCATGCCTGTAATCCCAGCACTATGGGAGGCCGAGGTGGGCAGATCACCTGAGGTCGGGAGTTTGAGACCATCCCGACCAACATGGAGAAACCCCATCTCTACTAAAAATACAAAATTAGCTGGGCGTGGTGGCGGGCGCCTGTAATCCCGGCTACTCGGGAGGCTGAGGCAGGAGAATTGCTTGAACCTGGGAGGCGGAGCTTGCAGTGAGCCGAGATCGTGCCATTGCACTCCAGCCTGGGTGACAGAGTGAGACTCCATCTCAAAAAAAAAAAAAAAAAAGTGCTGGGCTCAGCCCTGTGGAGTTACCTTTTCTTGTAATCGAATGAGGCCTAAATAACGTGGCCAATTTAGGTTTTCACACCTGCTTGGTTTCATCCCTCCAAAGTGCAGATTGTATCATGAGAGAAACAGGTTATTCGAATCTGCACTATCAAATGAGAACAGAAAGCAACACGGGGTACTTTCCCAGCCGGTCTTTCTTCTACAAGCTGCCTTTTTGGTGCTAGGCCTTTCTCCTTTTCACCCTCTGCCTGGAACAGGAAATGGTAGAGCTTGCATAGAACTGAGAACAGTGAGTCATGCCATAGGGCCACTTTCCTACCCAGAAAAGGACTGAGCTGGGACCCGCTGAACTTTGGATGCAGTTATTGGAGGGATAAAACCAAGCAGGTGTGAAAACCTAAACTGGTCACGTTATTTAGGCCTTATTTGATTATGAGGAAAGGTTACTCCACAGGGCTGAGCCCAACAGTTTTGTTTTGTTTTTTTTTTGAGACGGTCTCTCTCTCTCTCTCTCTCTCGCTTAGGCTGGAGTGCAGTGGTGTGATCTCAGCTCAATGCAACCTCCGCCTCCCAGGTTCAATCGATTCTCCTGCCTCAGCTTCCCGAGTAGCTGGGACTGCAGGTGTGCCACCACACCCAGCTAATTTTTTATTTTTAGTAGAGATGGGGTTTCACCATGTTGGCCAGGCTGGTCTTGAACTCCCGACTTCAAGTGATCCACTCACCTTGGCCTCCCAAAGTGCTGGGATTCCAGGCATGAGCCGTCGCGCCCGGCCTCCTGCTGTCTTAAATGATCTGCACTAGTGCATTATTCTGTGCATGTCTCTAATACATTTATAAGGAGGGGTTTTTGGTTAAGATGTTCTGGGTCTTCTAGTCATAATTATATTGTAATGGCACCAGAATTTTACCATTACTTGAACTAGGAACAGATTCAGTATATGGAATCAAGGGAGACTTTCACTTTGTTAATTTTTGTTTGTTTGAGGCAGAGTCTTGCTCTTTCGCCCAGGCTGGGGTGCAGTAGCATGATCTCGGCTTACTGGAAACTCCGCCTCCCGGGTTCAAGCGATTCTCCTGCCTCAGCCTCCCGAGTAGCTGGGACTACAGGCACGCGCCACCACGCCCAGCTAATTTTTGCATTTTTAGTAGAGAGGGGAGTTTCACCATGTTAGGCTGGTCTCGAACTCCTGACCTCGTGATCCACCCACCTCGGCCTCCAAAAGTGCTGGGATTACAGGTGTGAGCCTCTACTGCACCTGGCTATTAAAATTTTTTAATTTTTATTTTTGGAGACTGGGGTCTCACCTTGTTACCCAGGCTGGACTTGAACTCCTGAGCTCAAGTGATCTGCAGTAGCTGGGACTAAGGGCATGTGCCACTGTGCCTGGCTTAGGGAAACTTAATCACTTCAGGAAGCATTGTCATCCTAATAGCAGAGTTCAGGAGGATGCACCTAAATGGATAATTCCCAACTTCGGTTGACTTGCTTTGGTTTTTTATTAGTGGGAGCAAATTTTGTAACGTACATGAGTAATAGGTACATTTCTCATAGTGAAATCAGTAAAAAGTGAAAATTTGCCTTTGTCGCAACCTTGCTTCATTCAATGCTCTTCCTTAGAGGCTGAGATGACCTGGTTTAACGTGTATCTTTCCAAACCCATATTCTGAGCCGGGCACTTTGGGAGGCCGAGGCGGGTGGATCACCTGAGGTCAGGAGTTTAAGACCAGCCTGGCCAACATGGTGAAACCCTGTCTCTACTAAAAATGCAAAAATTAGCCTGGCGTGGTGTCAGGCGCCTGTAATCCCAGCTACTTGGGAGGCTGAGGCAGGAGAATGGCTTGAACCCAGGAGGGGGAGGTTGCAGTGAGCCGAGATCACACCATTGCACTCCAGCCTGGGCGACAGAGCAAGACTGTCTCAAAAAAAAAAAAAAAAAACCAAATCATATTCTGTGCATCTCTAAATTTATAAGTACAAAGGTTTTTTTTTTTGAGGGCGGGTTGCATGAATAGGATTCCACCTTCTGCCATTTGTGACCATTTTCCAGGAACCCATGTCAGAAGCTAAGTGCTGCTGCTAAATGTTGGGGGTCAGGTGGGGGAATAGAGGGAGGGGTATCATCTTGGGTTAACATAATCTTTGAGGAATTAGTCACATACGTTTATATAGCTCTTTACAATTTGTGAAGAAGCCCTTTTAGCTTTTTCCAAGAGTGGAATGAAAAACTTTTTGTAATTGCTCTGTGGTGCTAAAGTGCTTTCCAGAAAGACCGGACCACTTTATGTGGTTATCAGCAGCGTGAACTTGTTCTGGAATCTCCATTTTTACTTAATTTGTTTGCTTAATGGGTATATAATTATAGTTTCAGTTTTACTTTTCTTTGATTGTTGGCAAGGCCATGTATTTTTCCATGAATTAAGATGACTTTTTTTTTTTCCTCTATGCTTTTTCTTTCTTGTCCAGTTCAAACAACATGACCCTGGTATTTTCTCATTAGCTTTTTCTGAGCTGCTCCCTGCTTCTGGGGTAGAAGAGGTGCATTTCTACCTTTGAACTTCTGAGCCTTTGGGCAAGTAAGGGTGATTTGACTTTAATAGGATTAGAGAGCCATGTGCTCTCCAAAGTCGGGGAACTAAGTCTTACAGATGAGGTGGTGGGCATTAGGAAGCAGCCGTCATCATTGGTGGTCTGTCTGAAAAACAATCTGCCTAAGTACCACCAGGCAGAAGACAGGACCACGGTGCCCTTCCGCTTTTGGGAGAGGCCCTGCCCTTGCTCTCCCTCTGTCCCCGAGGAGGAGATTCCTGGTTTTATTTATTTATTTTTTTTGAGACGGAGCCTCCTCTGTCACCCAGGCTGGAGTGCAGTGGCACGATCTCGGCTCACTGCAAGCTCCGCCTCCCGGGTTCATGCCATTCTCCTGCCTCAGCCTCCCGAGTAGCTGGGATTACAGGCGCCCGCCACCACGCCCGGCAATTTTTTTGTATTTTTAGTAGAGATGGGGTTTCACCGTGTTAGCCAGGATGGTCTCGATCTCCTGAATTCATGATCCGCCCACCTCTGCCTCCCAAAGTGCTGGGATTACAGGCGTGAGCCACTGCGCCCGGCCGAGATTCCTCGTTAATCATCTCCTAGGACCCTGCAGCCAGTTGCAGTCCTGGGGGCAGAGTAGTCAGGGGACTGCAGGTGTGGTCTTTGTGGACACCTCATCTTCTGTCCAGGGCCGAGAGGGGGCCTGGACTAGTCCTGCCCAGAACTGGCAGACGTTTTCGAGCTCTTGGCTTTGGTTTCTCGGGGCGATCTTTCCTCTCTTTAGAGCTGTGAGATCTGAGGCTAAGGTTGGAGTGCTGGGATGAGTGAGAGAGAGCACCACTGGCCCACTTTGGTGCTGCAAACCTTTTTGATTTCTTAGTCTGGCAAAAGGCTGCCAGCCTAAGTGGAATTGGGATACCCGGGCCTGGGGTCTTTTGGCTCCCGGATGAAGAACTGAGTGGATTGGCTAGCTGGTTAAGGACACCAGTACCTCTAGGTTAGGGGTTTCTGACTGTTTGGTGGGCCATAGATCCTTTTGGCGGTCCAGCGACCCCTTGTCAGGTATTTTCCCAAACGTTGCATTATGAAAATGTTCACATATACAGAAAAGTCGAATTCTACAGTGAACACTGGTCTGCCCACCACCTAGTTTCTGCTGTTAGCATCTTCCTCTGCTTGTTTTGCCGCGTTTTCCCAACCGTCTATCAGCTTATTTTTAAACAATAAAAGTTTACAAAAATCAATTATATTGAAATATAACAATCAGAATGTTTTTAAAAATTTATATAGAGATGTATGTATATCTTTATTAATGCCTTAAAGCAGCAGGTCTAATAACTACCCTACTTCCAAAGTGGTGATGAGCTTACATTATATTTTGAGATACCTGTGGTAGCTGTAATGTGACAGGAATATACAATTTCTGTTGGTTTCAAGATTACAGGTGGGCGCAGTGGCTGACGCCTGTAATCCCAGCACTTCGGGAGGCCGAGGTGGACAGATCTCCTGAGGTCAGGAGTTCGAGACCAGCCTGGCCAACATGGTGAAACCCTGTCTCTACTAAAAATACAAAAATTAGCCGGGCGTGGTGGCGGGTACCTGTAATCCCAGCTACCTGGGAGGCTGAGGCAGGAGGATCGCGCGAACCCAGGAGGCGGAGGTTGCAGTGAGCCGAGTTCATGCCACTGCACTCCAGCCTGGGCGGCAAGAGCGAAACTCTGTTTCAAAAAAAAAGATTGCAGGGACTGCTGATACTACTAGGCTTGTTGCCTACTTCATAATTGAAGGGAATGCTACACTTCAGTTGAAAGGTAGTAAAAATAGACGTGTGAACTTCGCAGACTTCCTACTCCGGTCCCATCTGCAAAAGCACATGTCCTACATGGGCTGTGTACTTTTTGCAGCTAACCCTCATGATCACTCCAGGCGATATTACGTTTTATGGAGTGGATATGACATTCTTTGTTTTACAGAGGAGAGAACAACTCGGCCAGGCCCACAGGGCTAGCATACGGCAGAGCCACTGTTCCAAAGGAAGCCTTTTGGATCGTCTCTAATGCTTTTCCACGAAGGCTTCACGCAGACTGGGTAGGGCCTCGGTGACAGCCTCAGAGTGGAGTGGCGTTTTAGACTTTGGCGGGTGGAAGAATGACTTGTGAACTCGGCTCTTCTGGCTCTTTGCCCCCACCCCCGAAGGCTCTGATGCTGTAGCTTGGCTTGGATCTGAGCCTCCACATTTTTCGGCATGTGCTCCTGGTGCTGGTGATGTGGAAGCCGCACCCCGTGAGATGCTCATTTATTTTTATTTATTTTTATTTTTTGAGGCGGAGTCTCGCTCTGTCGCCCAGGCTGGAGTGCAGCGGCGCGATCTCGGCTCACTGCAAGCCCCGCCTCCCGGGTTCACGCCATTCTCCTGCCTCAGCCTCCCGAGTAGCTGGGACTACAGGCGCCCACCACCACGCCCGGCTAATTTTTTGTATTATTAGTAGAGACGGGGTTTCACCGTGTTGGCCAGGATGGTCTCGATCTCCTGACTCGTGATCTGCCCGCCTCGGCCTCCCAAAGTGCTGGGATTACAGGCGTGAGCCACCGCGCCTGGCCGAGATGCTAATTATGGGATCAGTGTGTGTTCATCTGGTTACACTTTGTCAATGGGCAGCATTCAGCACAGACTTGGAGTCTTGGTGATGAACAAGCTACTTCAGGAGATGAATTTTAACTTAATGCTCTGGTAGAATTACCTCTGTTGAAATCTTCTATGGGCCAGGCACAAGGGCTCACAGCTGTAACCCCAGCACTTTGAGAGCGCAAGGCAGGCGGATTGCTTGAACCCAGGAGTTTGAGACCAGCCTGGGCAACACGGCGAGACCCCATCTGTACAAAAATATAAAAATTACCCAGGGGCCGGGCGTGATGACTCACGCCTGTAATCCCGGCACTTTGGGAGGCTGAGGCAGGCAGATCATGAGGTCAGGAGATCGAGACTGTTCTGGCCAACATGATGAAACCCCGTCTCTACTAAAACGCAACAAATTAGCCAGGCATGGTGGCAGGTGCCTGTAGTCCCAGCTACTCAAGAAGGTGAGGCAGGGGACTTGCTTGAACCCGGGAGACAGAGGTCGCAGTGAGCTGAGGTCGTGTCACTGCACTCCAGCCTGCCGACAGAGCGAGACTCCATCTTAAAAAAAAAAAAAAAAATTAGCCAGGTGTGGTATGTACCTGTACTCTCAGCTACTCAGGAAGCTGAGGTGGGAGGATCACCTGAGCCCAGGGAGGTCAAGGCTGCAGTGAGCCATGATTGTGCCCCTGCACCCCAGCCTGGGTGACAGAGTGAGTCACCATCTCAAAAAAGAAAAAAGTAATCTTCTATTAATATACACACAAAAATAAAAGTCACTTAGTCACTCTACCCCAGACACTTCAAGTATACAGGCTAATGGGTGATTAGAAATTTCATTCATTCATTCTTCGTTCATCATTCTACAAGCCTCAGTGACTACCTACTTCATGCAGGTCCTGTGGTCAGACTGGTGAAGGCCTTTCCTGCCCGCTTAGCCCCCACTTGACAGATATGTACCCAACTGTGACAGCGAGGGAGAAAGCAATGAATTCTCTAAATGGTACAGATCCTATCGTGTGGGCATTTGGAGGAGGACAGCAATCGAGGAGGTCTTCATGAAGGAGACAAGACACCTGTAAGCTCAGCCTCGAAGCCACGAAGGACAGAGGAGAGATCCACCTGGGCAGAGGTAGGGAAGCCGGACGCTGAAAACTGTGGTTAAGCCCATGAGCCAACCTGGCTGAGGCAGAGTGTGCAGTGGGGACTGTGCGGCTGGGAAGGCAGGTAGGACCGTGCATTGGATCCGAATCGTGTACAGGGAACTATGGGAAGACGTGCACTCGTGGTATTTTATACGTGGGTTTCACACTCATCCTCATTGCATTACCAGTTACAGTCCTGGAACTTGGGAGTGGAGGGGAGCGGATGCGTATGAGAAAGTTCACTCATAGGCCAGGCGCGGTGGCTCAGGCCTGTAATCCCAGCACTTTGGGAGGCCGAGGCGGGTGGATCACGAGGTCAGAAGATCGAGACCATCCTGGCTAACAAGGTGAAATCCCGTCTCTACTAAAAATACAAAAAATTAGCCGGACGTGGTGGCACATGCCTGTAATCCCAGCTACTCGGGAGGCTGAGGCAGGAGAATGGCGTGAACCCGGGAGGCGGAGCTTGCAGTGAGCCGAGATCTCGTCACTGCACTCCAGCCTGGGGGACAGAGCAAGACTCCGTCTCAAAAAAAAAAAAAAAAAAAAAAAAAAAGTTCACTCATGCTGTGGGGGAAGCCAGCCCCGGGAGCTGGAGTTAGAACGAGATGCGCGTAGCTCTAAGAGGTACCGTGGTAGAGTCGTCACTGCTTTGTGGATTTGGTTGACTCGAGTTTGATTCTTTATCCTCTTTTTTTTTTTTTCTGAGGCAGAGTTTTGCTCTTGTTGTCCAGGCTGGAGTGCAATGGCGTGATCTCGGCTCACCACAACCTCTGCCTCCCAGGTTCAAGTGATTTTCCTGCCTCAGCTTCTCGAGTAGCTGGGATTACAGGTGCCCGCCATCACACCCAGCTAATTTTGTATTTTTAGTAGAGACAGGTTTTCTCCATGATGGTCAGGCTGGTCTCGAACTCCCGACCTCAGGTGATCCGTCCACCTCGGCCTTCCAAAGTGCTGGGATTATAGGCGTGAGCCACCACACCCGGCCTGAATCTTTATCCTTTTTAGTGCCCAGTGGACTAGCATTTGGCTCTTCACTCTTTCAAGTGTTTACTGTCTCAGTGGAATTTTCCTCAGTTCAAATATTGGGCGCTGGGTACTGAGTACCAACCCATCATTTACGGTGGGTCACACAAGGTGCTGATGGACACGGAAGTGCCTCCCACAGAGAGGAGCGTCCTGCCTCCTGTTGACTGCATTTAAATGGCGTTAATAATGCATCTGCCATGTAAGTGGATCAGTAATGTCTATTAATGGGATATGTCCGTCATGGCAGGACCTCAGCAAAAGGAAAAGGGCGAGTTGCCCTGGGAGGCACTTGGTGAAACTCTTCCGGGACCACCCCTCCCCACTCTTGTCTCTCTGGGCCACCCAGTTCCTCGGGACTCTGCAGGAAGGCTGGGTCTGCACCTGGCCCCCTCATCTCGGAATGACCTCCTTGTGTGCCCCAGGGGAGACTCCTCCTTCCAGGCCTTCCTGCTCCTTTGAGGTGGGAAATAGAATTCACCATAAGGAAGTAACATACGAACCTCTACTCCAAGAACCATATGATTTTATGGGATTTGGGTTTTGTGGTTTTTTTTTTTTTTTTTGAGGCAGAGTTTTGCTCTTGTTGCCCAGTCTGGAGTGCAGTGGCGTCATCTCAGCTCACCACAACCTCCGCCTCCTGGGTTCAAGCAATTCTCCTGCCTCAGCCTCCCGAGTAGCTGGGATTACAGGCATGTGCCACCACGTCCGGCTACTTTTTTGTATTTTTAGTAGAGACGGGGTTTCTCCATGTTGGTCAGGCTGGTCTCGAACTCCTGACCTCAGGTGATCCACCCACCTCGGCCTCCCAAAGTGTTGGGATTACAGGTGTGAGCCACCATGCCCGGCTGGGGTTTTTTAATGTTGTTTATTTTCTGTTTTGTTTCCTTTAATTTTGTGGGGAATGTTTTTGGGTTTGTTGGAATCTCAGGCTAAGGGGGAGGTGTTATTTCACCCTCACCAGGTCTGGAGGGGAAGAGAGAACCCACGTGTCTTCAGAGGCTGCACGGGTGACCAAGGGACACCTCCAAGCTGCTGCTGGGAACAGTGATGCTGTTGGCAACTCTCCTGCAGCTGACATTTTTCCTCTTGGAAGCGCCTCATCCCATAGAGGAATGAGAAATTTTCTTTTTCTATCTTTTTTTTTTAAAAGTATTTCTCTGTGTCACCCAGGCTGAAGTGCAGTGGCGTGATCACAGCTCACTGCAGCCTCAATCTCCTGGGCTCAAGCAATCCTCCCACCTCAGCCTCCTGAGGAGCTGGGACCACAGGCACTTGCCACCGTGCCCACCTAATTTTAAATTTTTTTTTTTCTTTTTTAGGTAGAAACAAGAGTCTCACTTTGTTGTCCACGCTGGTCTCTAACTCCTGGCGTCAAGTGATCCTCCCGCCTCAGCCTCCCAAAGTGCTGGGATTGTAGGTGTGAGCCACTGGGCCTGGCCTCGTTTGCTGTTGAGTTTTTCTTAATTGAGGAGTAATTCCCCTGTCTCTAAAGGCTCAGCCCATTGCACCATACATCCTCCCTTTTCATCTATAAAATGTGTAGAAGGAACAGAGACCGGTGTGGGGAAAGTTTGGGATCAGAGGCAGGAGGGTCTGGTTTCCCCCAGGTGGGGCCCCCAGCACAGAAGGGGAAGGCTCTGTCTGAGGCTCCCTCATGGCTTTTACTGGATACATTTGGGAGTCCACCAGGATTTTATCAGAGACTATCCCAGGTCTCAGAGCAGACCAGGATGTCCCAGAGTGGGTCCAGACCACAATAATAGATTTTAAAATGCTGGCAAGTCTTAGGAGCAAGTGAGATGATGTAAAAAGAAAATGGCAGGCTGGGTACAATGGCTCATGCATATAGTCCCAGTGTGTCCGGAATTGGTTCCTTCCGGTGGGTTCTTGGTCTCGCTGACTTCAAGCATGAAGCCACAGACCCTCACGGTGAGTGTTACAGTTCTTAAAGATGGTGTGTCTGGAGTTTGTTCCTTCAGATGTTCAGATGTGTCCAGGGTTTCCTCCTTCCGGTGGGTTCGTGGTCTTGCCGACTTCAGGAGAGAAGCCACAGACCTTCACAGTGAATGTTACAGCTTATAAAGGTAGTGTGGATCCAGAGTGAGCAGCAGCAAGATTTATTGTGAAGAGAGAAAGAACAAACCTTTCACAGCATGGAAGATGACTCCAACAGGTTGCCACCACTGGCTCAGGTGGCCAGCTTTTATTCCCTTATTTGGCCCCACCCACATCCTGCTGATTGGTCCATTTTATAGAGTGCTGATTGGTCCATTTTACAGAGCACTGATTGGTCCATTTTACAGAGTGCTGATTGATGCGTTTACAATCCTTTAGCTAGACACAGAATGCTGATCGGTGCGATTTTACAGAGGTCTGATTGGTGCGTTTACAATCCTTTAGCTAGACACAGAGCACTGATTGATGCGTTTTTACACAGTGCTGACTGGTGCATTTACAATCCTTTAGCTAGACACAGAGTACTGATTGGTGCGTTTTTACAGAGTGCTGATTGGTGCGTTTACAATCCTTTAGCTAGACAGAAAAGTTCTCCAAGTCTCCACTCGACCCAGGAAGTCCAGCTGGTTTCACCTCTCACTAGCACTTTGGGAGGCCCAGGTGGGTGGATCACTTGAGGCCAGGAGTTCAAGACCAGCCTGACCAACATGGTGGAACTCCGTCTCTACTAAAAATACAAAAAAAAATTAGCCAGGCATGGAGGTGTGTGCCTGTAGTCCCAGCTATTTGGGAGGCTGAGGCAGGAGAATCACTTGAGCCAGCGAGGCAGAGGTTGTAGTGAGCTGAGATTGCACCACTGCACTCCAGCCTGGGAGACAGAGCAAGACTCTGTCTCAAAAAAACAAAAAAAAAAAGAGAGAAAATGTCCCTTTAGAAGTTCATTCTATAGTCCTCATCACTTCACTGCAGGTACCTTAAATCATCCAACTAGACCAGAGGTGTCCAATCTTTTGACTTCCCTGGGCCACATTGGAAAAAGAATTGTCTTGGGCCACACGTAAAATACACTCACACTAACAATAGCTGATGAGCTAAAAAAAAAACAAAAAATTGCAAAAAAACCCTCGCAATGTTTTAACAAAGTTTGTGAATTTGTGTTGAGCCGCATTCAAAGCCGTCCTTGTGCCGAGGGTTAGACAAGCTTGAACTAGACAAAGGCTTGTGAATCAGACAACAACAGAACAACAGTCACTGCTCATCCCGTCCTTTATTTCAGGTGAACACGAAGGGATTATACTCATTATAGGGAAGCGTGATGTGGACTCCTGTGAGGGAGGAGAAGGAGGGGTGCCGTGGTGAGGCAGTGAGGTGGTTGTGACTGCTCTGAAGACCAGCCATTCGCCCTGGGCCCCTGGCTGGGGTGAGGGGAGTTTCTGGGGAGGCCTCAGGAAGCTTCCAATCATGGTGGAAGGCAGAGGAGGAGCTGGCGTGTCACAGGGTGAGAGGCAGCAGGAGACAGAGGAGGAGGTACCAGGTCCTTTTAAACAACTAGCTCTCGTGTGAACTCCCAGAGCGAGAATTCACTCATTATCCGGGAGATAGCACCAAGCCATTCATAAGGAAGCCACACTTATGACCCAACACCGCCCACTAGGCCCCCCTCCAACATGGGAGGTCACATTTCAACATGCGATTTAGAGGAACACACATCCAAACTGTATCACTTGAAAGCAGCAGGCATTTTTCTCTCAAGTGGAGAATTCATCTTGGCTTTGGAAATGTCCCTGACTTGGAATTTTTTTTTTTTTTTTTTTTTTTTTTTTTTGAGCCAGAGTCTCACCGTGTCGCCCAGGCTGGAGTGCAGTGGCACAGTCTCGGCTCACTGCAACCTCCGCCTCCCGAGTTCAAGCGATTCTCCTGCCTCAGCCTCCCAGGTAGCTGGGATTACAAGTGCCTTCCACCATGCCTGGCTAATTTTTGTATTTTTAGTAGAGACGGGGTTTCACCATGTTGGTCAGGCTGGTCTCAAACTTCTGACCTTGTGATCTGCCCGCCTCAGCCTCCTAAAGTGCTGGGATTACAGGCGTGAGCCACAGTGCCTGGCCCTGACTTGGACTTTTAATAAGGCAGATGTAAAAAGCAAAGTCCTCGTCTCCCCATCGGGCACAATGGGTGTTTGGCATGTGCTTGTGAGGGCGGTGAGTTGGCCTCAGCCATGGGGAGATAGAATGCAGATACCGGGGCCACAGCTTGTAAGTGTTTTCCACATTATTTTGACTGTGACCCACAGGAAGAAGTATATTCCACATCACAATGCCACACGTGGATACTCATACTTAAAACAAAAGTTTCACATAACACCAACACTTCCTTAAATACAGTAATATTTTCTATTTCTTTTTCTTTTTTTTTTTTTTGAGATGGAGTATCGCTCTGTCACCCAGGCTGGAGTGCAGTGGCGCGATCTTGGCTCACTGCAACCTCTGCCTCCTGGGCTCAAGTGATCCTCCTGCCTCAGCCTCCCAAGCAGCTGGGACCACAAGTGTGCATGACCACATCCAGCTAATTTTTTATTTTTTGTATAGAAGGGGTCTCCCTATGTTGCCCAGGCTGGTCTTGAAGTCCTGGGCCCAAGCAGTCCTCCTGCCTTGGCCTCCCAAGGTGCTGGGATTAAAGGCATGAGCCACTGTGCCTGACCTGGCTAATTATATGTGTGTGTGTGTGAGTGTGTGTGTGTGTGTGTATATATATACATATATATATATACACACGTATATATGTATATATATAGACATATGTATATACACATGTATATATACATATGTATATATATGTATATATATACATATGTATATATATATGTGTATATATATACACACACAAAGTTTTGCTATGTTGCCCAGGCTGGTCTTGAACTCCTGGGTTCAAGCGATTCTCCTGCTTCAGCCTCCCAAAGTTCTGGGATTACAGGCATGAGCGCCTGTGCCCAACCTATTTTTTTTTTATGCTGGTTGTCACCCAGTAATTTGATGTCATGCCTCACCAGTGGGTCTGGATCTAGTCTCTGAAGCTGTGCAGTAAGGGACCCCGTAAGGATGAGCCTGGTCCTGTCTCCGAGAGCCCTGTCCCCTCTAGATGCCCCTCATGTGGTCTCTAAAGCTTCAGGACAGTTCCGTCAGAAGTTGCAGCCTGGTCTTGGCTGTGCTGTGGGGAGTTCAGGAGGGGCTGCCTGTACTGGAGGGGAAGTCAGAGCAGAGCCCTTCTCTAAAGCCACAGTGGCAGTTAAGACAGGACATGGAGGGCAAGTGCCTGGCAGTTCAGCCTCTCCAGCAGCACTCAAAGGTTTGATGAATCAAGAACAGCAGAGTGCCTGGGACTGCAGCTAGTGGCAGGCTCTGCTCTGGGGCCTCACTTACTCACTCCTTCCCTAATCCCCCCCGCCCGAAAAATGAAGGTCCTGGTCTCTAGAGACCCCTCCAAAGAACAAACAGGCCCTAGAACAAAACCTGGAGCTCCCTTGGGGAGTGGAGAGACTCAATGTGGCACCATCTATGTGATGCTCATGTTGTCCTGGGTTGACGGGGAAGCTCTTCTCCAGGGCAGATGCAATTCAGGCAACTCCTGTGAGACTCTGAAAGTCCACCTCCCCTGTATACCTTACCCTGGAGCAGCACTGTCAGGGTGACGGGCATCTTCTTAGGTGTGATGTCACTCGGTGGCGGCTGCTTTGGTGAGCGTTGGAGCGCTGTGTCAGCAGGGGGCTGAGGAGGAGGCTGGCAGGAGAGCCAAGATGACTTCAGCCCCTAAAATTCTCAGTCATGACTGGGGCAGGGTGGAATCGAAATGCCCTCCCTGTTTAAAAAAAAAATCAGGGCCACGTTTGTCCACTCATTCAATAATATGTCTAGAACTATTATGTGGCAGGCACAGGGACATAGAGAGATGTCCAAAGGCATGGTCCCTGCTGTCTGGGAGCTTCTGGTCCTAGCAGGGGACACAGTCACTAAGTTAACGAGATCCTATTGGATAGTGACAGGTGCTCTAAGGGAATAAGATGAGCTAATAATGGAATAGAAAGTGGCTGGGCTGGGACCGGGGGCTATTTTGGGTGGGTGATAATAACATGCCTTTTTGAAGAAATGGCAGTTGAGTTGAAATGGATGAAAAGATGCAAAGATCCACGCTTTCCCAAATGACAGTTTGAGAGCAAAATACAGGTTCCCAGCCCCATCTTAGATTTCGTGAATGAAAATTTTAGGGACAGGGCCTAGGAATTTGCCTTTTTTTCTTCCAAATGATTCCCGTGTACTTTGAAACTGGAGACCTTCCTTGGGGCTTTTACTTTAGAATCACACTGGTGAATTTCAGGGTACCTTCCAATTCCCTGAGTCTGTGGCTTAGGGAAGGGAGCCTCTTTGTGTGTGAAAGCCAGGGGTAGGGAGAGGAGCAGGACTGCTTGTTGTGGTCAGATTGCAGGATGCAGAAAATAAGCGTACGCAGCTCCTCACCACACCGCGCTCACCCAGGGCCCTGCGTCTTTGGCTGTCAGGAGTTCTAAACCTGCCCCCCAGGAGGCCCTCCCTCATCCCACTCCCACTCCTGTTGAATTCCACATACTGAGAGGGTTGCAGTCATAGCTGCATGGATCAGCTCTAGTTCTTGTGCGTTGGGAACCATTCCAAACAGTTGGTACATGCGCACTCTCCAGGCATATTTTTAGGATCCTAGGGTGGGTTGCCTGTGTCTCCCCGCCCCCACCCCATCCGCCCTGAGTGTGGGACGGAGGTCTTCCTGCTGCCGGTACTGGGGACCTGCCTGACCACCGACTCTGCCGGAGTGTGGGCTTTTAAACCTGCAGCAGCTGCCGCAGTAGAAATGCGTATTAGTCACAGCAGACACAGGCAGCCTCAGGTGGGACAAGTCTTGTCTCTTCCAGCGTGTGGGCCTCCCCCCCCCCCCCCCCCCCCCCCCCCCGCCACGGAGCAAGAATGTGTCTCCCTGGCAGGAGACCTGGTGCCAAGTGAATGGAGAAACCTGTTGTGTCCCCTTCCTTCCTCCCCTGGCCTCAGTTCCCCATCTATTCAATAGGAAGAACCCTTTGGGATTTCTTTGCGAGGAGAGAAAGGGGAATTTTGCTTTAAAAGCAGCCCTTTCCCGCCGTGCGCGGGGCTCACGCCTGTAATCCCAGCACTTTGGGAGGCCGAGGTGGGCGGATCACCTGAGGTCAGGTGTTCAAGACCAGCCAACATGGTGAAACCCCGTCTCTACTAAAAATACAAAAATTATCACGCCTGTAGTCCCAGCTACTCGGGAGGCTGAGGCAGGAGAATCGCTTGAACCCGGGAGGCGGAGGTAGCAGTGAGCTGAGATCGCACCACTGCACTCCAGCCTTGGCGACAGGGCGAGGCTCCGTCTCAAAAATAAATAAATAAATTTAAAATAAAATAAAAATAAGCCCTTCCCCCCTTTCACTTCCTCTTCTCCGCGATCGCTGCTTTCAGCTGGGCAACAGCACAGCGCGGTCCTGCGCATCCCGGGCTGCGCTCCCAGACCGGTGGCTGGGGAGGAGGTTGCAGGGGTGTCACTGTGTCGGGGAGGAGGAGGAGGAAGAGGTGGCGGCAAGGTCGCGGTCTGAGGTTCCGGTGCTCGCCAATAAAAGGCCGCCCCGTCCCACCCCCGCGCCCCGCAGCCCTGCTGGACACCCCGGGCTGCAGCTGGGCGGGCGCAGACGGGCCGAGGCGGGCGCCGGGCGCGCAGGGACCGAGGGACCGAGGGCTCCCCATGAGCGCACGTGGGCCGGGCGGTCCGCAAGCCCGGCTGAGAGCGCGCCATGGGGCAGGCCGGCTGCAAGGGGCTCTGCCTGTCGCTGTTCGACTACAAGACCGAGAAGTATGTCATCGCCAAGAACAAGAAGGTGGGCCTGCTGTACCGGCTGCTGCAGGCCTCCATCCTGTTGTACCTGGTCGTGTGAGTTCTCCGCGGACTTTCGGGAAGGCGGGGGAGGGGCAGGGCGGGTGCCAGCCGCCGCGTCCTTCTCCAGGGTCCTGGAATTCGCAGGCGTGCACGCGGTTTTCCCCGTAGTGGGGGTCTGTGAGCCTGCTTGCTGTGGGGGTCCTCTTCGGGTCCTCGGGTGTAGGAGTAGGGTGTAGAGAGGGGGCTCTCCACTCCCCCACTGGCGCTAGAGGTGATGAGAGGTGGGCAGGGGCCTTCTGGGTTCCTCGATTTATCAGGCTTTCCCTGCAGCTACTTCTCCCAGAGTCGGGTCCCCACGTGTTAGGGCCATGGGAAGGGGGCAGGGATGCCAGGGGGCTGGGTGGCAGCTGTCACCCCAGGAGCCTCCTTGGGCCTTGGCCTGGCAGCTGACCCAGGCGCCGGCAGGTTATTTATAATCACAGGGTGTCACTGCCTACTCAGAGCTGGAGAAACTCATCAGCCCGGCATGTGCCTGAGCTCCCTTCCGGTCAGCTTGCCCCCCCGCGGCCAGCCTCTCTGGTGTCCAGCTGGGGGTCCTGCCCAGAGGCCTCTATCTCTGCACCCAGCTCGGCCATCCTCATGCCACCTGGCAGGAGCTAGCGCCACAAAGCCAAAGGGGCAACTTGTGGAGGCTGCTCTGCCAGGCGCCTTCAGAGCCCTGACCCCAGGGTGGGTGGGGGGTGAGCAGGTGGAGGGGGAAAGCAGCGCTGGACAATGGGGATGCGCCTCATTCCACTCGTTCAGTAAATGCGGTGGAGTTCCTCCCGCTTCCTCCTGGGAGGGCAGCCCTGACGCCTGGCTGTCCCTCGGAGGTCCAGCAGTCCGCATTCTCTGAGCTGCATCCCCAGGCCCCTGGCCGCCTCCCACCTGAGCGGCCTCGTAGGCGCTGTGCTGTTCCTCAGCCAGGCCTGCCTGTCCTCCTCCACTCCCTTAGCATCCACTCAGCCCCCAGATCTGGGCTCTCCAGTAACTCCCTCTCCCTTCCTCCCTGGCCTTCCCACAGTGTAATTATTGGGCTAATTTGGGGGATCATTTGCCTAATGTCGCTGTCAGTCCGGGAATGCCCTGAGGGTGGGGCCCAGCAGCACTTAACTGTTTAGGGAATAGCTGTGAAATGAACGCATGAATGAATAAATGGAGTTGCTTTGGCTTAAACAATAGAAATTTAATTCTCGCAGTCCTGGATGTGGAAATCTGAGATGAGGGTGGTAGCACGGTCCGGGGTCTCGGGGGGCTCTCTCCTTGGTTTGCAGATGGCCACCCTCTCGCTGTGTCCTCACATGGCAGGGAAAGCAGGACATATTTAACTAAGTACAAGTATGAAAATTGGGAAATTGGCAGCCGGGCGCTGTGGCTCATGCCTGTAATCCCAGCGCTTTGGGAGGCCGAGGCAGGAGGATCACCTGAGGTCAGGAGTTCGAGACCAGCCTGGCCAACATGGAGAGACCTTGTCTCTACTAAAAGCACAAAACAATTAGCCGGGCATGATAGTGGCGCCTGTGATCCCAGCTACTCAGGAGGCTGAGGCAGGAGAGTCTGTCTCTATGGATTTGCCTATTCTGGATATCTCGTATAAATGAAACTATATAGTATGTGGCCTTTTTTTTTTTCTGTCTTCTTTTCACTTAGTGTCATGTTTTCAAGGCTCACCCATGTTGTGGCATCTATCAGCCCTCGATTCCTCTTTGTGGCTGATATTATCGCGCTGTGTGGGGCTGCCACATTGTGGTCATGCATTCATCAGCTGATGGACATTTGGGTGGTTTTCACACCGCTGGGTGTGGTGGCTCATGCCTGTAACCCCAGCCCTTTGGTAGACCGCGGTGGGTGGATCACTTGAGGTCAAGAGTTCAAGGCTAGCCTGACCAACATGGTAAAACCCCGTCTCTACTAAAAATTCAAAAATTAGCTGGGTGTGGTGGCAAGCGCCTGTAATCTCAGCTACTCGCACCAGTGCTCCCCAACCTGGGCAGCAGAGCGAGACTCTGTCTCAAAAAAAAAAAAAAAGAAGAATGCTTCTGAGAACATTCATGTACAAGTTTTTTGTGTGGACATGTTTTCAAGTTTTTAATTTTTAATTTTTTTTTGAGATGGAGTTTTGCTCTTGTTGCCCAGGCTGGAGTGCAATGGCATGATCTCAGCTCACTACAACCTCCGCCTCCCGGGTTCAAGAGATTCTCCTGCCTCCGCCTCTGGATTAACTGGGATTACAGGCATGCGCCACCAAGCCTGGCTAATTTTTGTATTTTTTTAGTAGACACGGAGTTTCACCATGTTGGTCAGGCTGGTCTCGAACTCCTGACCTCAGGTGATCCACCCGCCTTGGCCTCCCAAAGTGCTGGGATTACAGGCGTGAGCCACTGTGCTTGGCCATGTTCTCAATCTCTTGGGAATTTTCTGGCTTATGTGGTAACTCGATCCTTAACTTTTTGAGGAACTGCTAAACTGTTTTCTAAGATAGCTACCTCATTTTACATCCCTATCAGTGATATACGGGGGTTCTAATTTCTTCACAACCTCATCAACATCTGTTATCTGTAGCGTTTTTAAAAAATTATAGCCATCCTAGTGGAAGTGAAGTGGTGTTTTATTGTGGTTTTGATTTGCATTTCCCTAATGACCAATGGTGTTCAGCATCTTTTCATATGCTTAATTGAGCATTTGTGTATCTTTTTTTTTTTTTTTTTTGAGATGGAGTCTCGCTCTGTCCCCCAGCCTGGAGTGCAGTGGCACGATCTCAGCTCACTGCAAGCTCTGCCTCCCAGGTTCACTCCATTCTCCTGCCTCAGCCTCCCGAGTAGCTGGGACTACAGGCGCCTGCCACCACGCCCGGCTAATTTTTTGTATTCTTAGTAGAGACAGGGTTTCACCATGTTAGCCAGGATGGTCTCGATCTCCTGACCTCGTGATCCTCCCGCCTCGGCCTCCCAAAGTGCTGGGATTACAGGCGTGAGCCACTGCACCCGACTTTTTTTTTTTTTTTTGAGAAATGTCTATTCAAATCCTTTGCTCATTTTTAAATTGGATTGTTTGCCTTTTTATTGTTACATTATAAGAGTTTTTTATGTCTTCTGGATACTAAACCCTTACCAGCTGCATTATTTCAAATGTTTTCTCCCATTCTGTGGGTTGTCTTTTCACTTTCTTGAGAATGTCTTTTGATGCATGAACGTTTTAAATTTTTATGAAGTCCAACTTACCTATTTTTTCTTTTATTGCTTGTGTTTTTAGTGTCAACAAGAATGGGGTTTGTACTCTTATTTCATTATTTTATTGTTGTTTTTGAGGCTGGTTCTCACTCTGTCACCCGGGCTGGAGTGCAGTGGCACAATCATGGCTCATTGCAGCCTCGACCTCCCAGGCTCAAGGGATCCTCCCACCTCAGCCTCCCAAGTAGCTGGGATGACAGGCTGGTGCCACCATGCCTAGGTTAGTTTTTCATTTTTCATAGAGATGGGGTCTCACTATGTTGCCCAGGCTGGTCTCAAGCGATCCTGGGCTCAAGCGATCCTCCTGCTTTGGTCTCCCAAAGTGCTGGGAGTATAGGCGGGAGCCACCGTGCCTGGCCTGCACTTTTATTTCGTAGAATGCCCCTCAGTTTGGGTTTGTTTGAGGTCTCCTTGTGATTGGTTTCAGGTTAGGCACCATTTCATCTAACCACCATCACAACCCCAGAGGGAGGCGCTATCACCCCATGTTATGTATGGGAAATTGGCTTGCCTGGGGTCACCAAACCAGTACGTGGCTGAGCTGGTTTCAGCCCAGGTTTGTCCACTTGAGGCCTCTGAGTGGACAGTGGTCTTTGCCTCTCTTTTTTTTTTTTTTTTTTTTTTTTTTTGAGACACAGTCTCACTCTGTCGCCCAGGCTGGAGTGCAGTGGTGCGATCTTGGCTCACTGCAAGCTCTGCCTCCCGGGTTCACGCCATTCTCCTGCCTCAGCCTCCTGAGTAGCTGAGACTACAGGTGCCCGCCACCACGCCCGGCTAATTTTTTGTATTTTTTTTTTTAGTAGAGACGGGGTTTCACCATGTTAGCCAGGATGGTCTCCATCTCCTGACCTCGTGATCTGCCTGCCTCGGATTATAGGTGTGAGCCACCGCGCCCGGCTGGTCTTTGCCTCTTTAGGGCCCCCATCTCTAGGGTTGCTTGTCGCCTCTGCTGCTTGCAGGACTGGGTTTCAGTCAGCAGTGGGAGCTGTGGCCCCTGCCCAGGAGCTGGTGGGACAGGTGGAGCCCTGAGCCTGCCCCACCTCAACTAGGAGTTGCTGTGACTGCTGCCCCACCCCCAGGCCTGGGGAAGCTGCCTGAAGGCAGCAGTGTGGCTGATGCCCGCGTACCGGCCCCCTTCCCACAGATGGGTGTTCCTGATAAAGAAGGGTTACCAAGACGTCGACACCTCCCTGCAGAGTGCTGTCATCACCAAAGTCAAGGGCGTGGCCTTCACCAACACCTCGGATCTCGGGCAGCGGATCTGGGATGTCGCCGACTATGTCATTCCAGCCCAGGTCCGAGTCCCCACCTAGCACTGCAGCCAGGGCTGTCAGGGCCTGCCTGGTTCGGGTGGGTCACACAGGAAGCTTCTTGGATACGCAGAGACCCCCATCCATCATCTCTCTTGGCCCAAGACACCTGCCAGGGCTTGCAGAGAGCGACCCTTGTCCAGATCCTACCTCCCATGCCAAACCCCTGCCCTCTTTGACTGTGCCGGGCGCGACTGCTCTGTTCTGAGTCTGTTGAGAACAAATGGGACCCAGAGAACTTTCAGGTCATTGTGAGTCAGGTGGGCTGGCACAGAGAACCCCCCTTCTAAGTCACTGCCTCTGGGAATAGCCCTCCAGCCTGTCCACAGTTGGCCAGGGCCAGGGCAGCCTGAGCCCTGCCCCTACTTCTCCTGGATCCTGGGGCAGTTGGGGTTTATGAGTCTGGGGGAGATCTATCAATGGACATCTACTTGGGGACTGCGGGGTCCATGAGCAGATGGGCAGAGTCTACCAAGTTTGTGGCCCCATTATCCCCAATACCCAGGCAGAGGGACCAGCCTCTTTCAGGTAACGCTGGGAAGGTGGGGTGGTCCTTAAGGGGCAGGAGGAGGTTCCTTAGTGCCTGTCTGGTTCCTTAGGGAGAGAACGTCTTTTTTGTGGTCACCAACCTGATTGTGACCCCCAACCAGCGGCAGGACGTCTGTGCTGAGGTTTGATTTGGCGAGGGGCCCTGGCGTGGGGGTGGGAGAGCCACCGGCAGTGGTTGGGGTCTCCTCTCTTCTGAAGCAAGGGTGGCTGTCCACTCCAAGGGTCTCGGGAGGCTGTGTGCACCCGTGTGTGGTTCCTGCATTGTATGGGGGAGAAGCAGATTCTCAAAGTGTGTGTGTGCCAGGCCAAAGAAGAACCCCTATTCTAACTCCTGGAGTGGGACCCGGCTCTGAGCTGGGGGGAACCCCCCCATCCAGGTGCCCCTTCTCTCCCGGCAGAATGAAGGCATTCCTGATGGTGCGTGCTCCAAGGACAGTGACTGCCACCCTGGGGAGGCGGTTACAGCTGGAAATGGTGAGGGCCTGGAGCAGCCAGGGGCTGAAGGAGGACTTGGAGTGGGAGGCTCCTGGCATTGATCCTGTCCCACCCCTGCAGGAGTGAAGACCGGCCACTGCCTGAGGAGAGACAACTCGGCCAGGGGCACCTGTGAGATCTTTGCCTGGTGCCCTTTGGAGACAAGCTCCAGGCCGGAGTGAGTGGCTGCAGCCTCAGGACCCTGAGGGGTTTCCCGGCCCCGGGCGGTGGGTCCCAGCGTTTCCCGGCCCTGTGCGCAGTGGGTCCCAGCAAATTAACTGTCCTGGACAGAGGCTCCAGGGGACCCAAGGAACAGGCCTCACACTGGCCCAGGCCTCGGGGAGGGGCACAGGGGTGGGGCCTCCTGGACAGGCTGTTCTGGGTTGGTTTTCAGGGAGCCATTCCTGAAGGAGGCCGAAGACTTCACCATTTTCATAAAGAACCACATCCGTTTCCCCAAATTCAACTTCTCCAAGTATGTGAGCTTGGCCACTGGGGGCAGGGGTGGGCCTTGGTCCATGAGGGGCCTGGGCTGGCACTCCGCGGGTCTGTGCCTGGGGGGTGTGTGTGTGTGCGCGCACATGTGCATGTGTGTGTGCGTGTGCGTGTGTGTGCATGCGTGTGTGTGAGTGTGTGCACGCAGGTGTGCGCGCATGTGTGTGTATGTGTGTGTGTGTGCGTGCATGCGTGTGTGTGCGTGTGTGTGCGCACACAGGTGTGTGTGCATGTGTGCATGCATGTGTGCGTGTGTGTGTGTAATGTCTGCATGTGAATAAACAGTGGGTGGCACTGGGGTGCCCCTTCCCCTGCTGTAAAGTAGGGTACTGCTGCAGGGAGCTGTCAGCACTCAGGTTGGTGAGGGACCGAGTGACTCCTGGCCAGGCCCGGGAACATCAAGTCTTACTTCACTTCTCGGCCGCCCGTGGCCTCCACCCAGGAGCAATGTGATAGACGTCAAGGACAGATCTTTCCTGAAATCATGCCACTTTGGCCCCAAGAACCACTACTGCCCCATCTTCCGACTGGGCTCCGTGATCCGCTGGGCTGGGAGCGACTTCCAGGATATAGCCCTGGAGGTGGGTGGGGTGCACGCAGGGAGCCCTCCCTGAGGGCCTGGGGGCGCTGGGACTGGCTCTGGGACGAAGAAGGGTGTGGATGGGGACTCGTGGGGCGAGGGTGGCCCTGCAAAGTCACCTGCCCCCAGGGACTCACTGTTTTTAGAATTGGCTGTGGCACACAGGCAGACTGTGGCAACAGGCGAGGGTGGCCCTGCAAAGTCACCTGCCCCCAGGGAGTGTTTTCAGAATTGGCTGTGGCACACAGGCCGACTGTGGCAGCAGGCGAGGGGGGTCCTGCAAAGTCACCTGCCCCCAGGGACTCAGTGTTTTCAGAATTGGCTGTGGCAGCACTCAGACCATGGGCACTCAGTGAGAGCCAGACCTGGCACCTGCTGTGCAGTTCTGAGTCCTTGGGGCACCAGCTGAAGCTGAGGCAGAAAGAGCGCCTTTGGCACATCCTGGCTGGAGTGTGAAGTGCCTGTCCGGAGACGCCCACCCTGGGCAGCTCCCTTATCCCTGAAGAATGAGGGAGGCAGCCCTGGGGCTGGGGCGATGCAGTGTTCTCAGCCACTCCATGCGGGGACTAAGCCTCCCGGAGGGGGATCTTGAGGGGCTGACCTCGAGCCCGAGCACCTCCTCCTATTGTCCAGTGCTAGTGAAGGGCTGGCCTGGGACACTGTCCGTCTCCGGAAAGCTCTGTGTGCTGACCCTCGTCTCTCTTTTATCAAGGGTGGTGTGATAGGAATTAATATTGAATGGAACTGTGATCTTGATAAAGCTGCCTCTGAGTGCCACCCTCACTATTCTTTTAGCCGTCTGGACAATAAGCTTTCAAAGTCTGTCTCCTCTGGGTACAACTTCAGGTAACCGCTGTCTTGTGCCCCCTTGTGACCTGACCATGATCAGTGGCACTCCTCTGGGTGCCAGCACTATGAGTTCCCTTCCTGGGGGTGGGCGTCAGAGCGGGAGGTGCAGGGACGGATGGCCCAGGAGAGGTGTGGACCCCAGCAGAACGGCCAGCGACCGAAGCTGGGGGTGCCTCTGGGAGAGGAGAGCGAGTGTTCTTGCCTGTTCTCTCCGTGAAGCCAAGTCTTGCTGCCTCTGCTGCATCCTTTCCATCTGTGCTTTGGTGACCCAGGGGTTGCTCAGAGTAGGGTGGGGAAGCCCTTGCTCCTCAGGGAATGGCTGGCAGGGATTTCAAAGAGCTGGATGTGTCTTTGTTTTTGGCTCAGTGAGAAGGTCTGCAAGCGGCTCCTGGGGCTGCTGAGAGTCAGGGTCCCGGGAGTCCTTCTATGTCCCCAGAGCAGCCACATCGGTGCTGCCAAAAGAGGGAAGGCCAGGCAGGCTGAGGCCTCCCCTGGGTCCTGTCTCCCTCAGATTTGCCAGATATTACCGAGACGCAGCCGGGGTGGAGTTCCGCACCCTGATGAAAGCCTACGGGATCCGCTTTGACGTGATGGTGAACGGCAAGGTGTGTGCGCCTTCTCCTGTTCTTCTCCCCCTGTTGGGGGGCGGGAGACGTTGGGAGGGTCCCTGGGGGGCCCGCTGTGCCTTCTCCTGTTCTGAGGCTGGTTAGGGGGCGGGGGACGTTGGGAGGGTCCCTGGGGGCCCTGCTGTGCCTTCTCCTGTTCTGAGGCTGGGCAGGGGACGTTGGGAGGGTCCCTGGGGGCCCTGCTGTGCGTTCTCCTGTTCTGAGGCTGGTTGGGGGGCGGGGGACGTTGGGAGGGTCCCTGGGGGTCCCGCTGTGCGTTCTCCTGTTCTGAGGCTGGTTGGGGGGTGGGGACATTGGGAAGGTCCCTGGGGGTCCGGCTGTGCATTCTCCTGTTCTGAGGCTGGTTGGGGGGTGGGGACATTGGGAAGGTCCCTGGGGGTCCGGCTGTGCGTTCTCCTGTTCTGAGGCTGGTTGGGGCGTGGGGGACATTGGGAAGGTCCCTGGGGGTCCTGCTGTGCGTTCTCCTGTTCTGAGGCTGGGCCAGGGGGGGAGGTGGTGGTGGCAGGGCACGTTGGGAGGGTCCGTGGGGTGCCCACTGTGCATCCTCCTGTTCTGAGGCTTGGCGGCGGGGGCGGTGGGGGACGTTGGGAGGGTCCCTGGGGGCCCCGCTGTCCACTCTGCCTCACTCACTCGCCTTGTCTCTATCTTCCAGGCAGGGAAGTTCAGCATCATTCCCACCATCATCAACGTGGGCTCTGGGGTGGCGCTCATGGGTGCTGTGAGTACCCCCCCTCCCTCCCCGCTTCCCACCCTTTCTCCGGCGGCCGCACTGGCAGGGAGGGGGAGGCCACTGTTCAGAAGGAACATGTCCCAGTGCCCCCAGAAAGAACCAGAGCTGGCAAGATCAGAATGGGCATGGGAAAAGAGGGCTTTCTGGGATTTCACGCCCTGCCAGCTGTCCCCCAGATCGCACTATTGCACTCCAGCCTGGACAACAAGAGCAAAACTCCATCTCCAAAAAAAAAAAAAAAAAGAAAAAAAAAAGGGGGCAGGATTAGGCTGCAGACAGTTTCTTGGCCTGGGTGCTGCTGACTTTTTGGGTCGGATAATTCTGTGTTGTGGTCTTACGCACATCCTTTGACATACGCTTAAACATTCCACAATGCACAGAGGGCTGTGCTGGGTGTTGTAGGATGTTTTCATTTGTTTTGTTTGTTTTGTTTTCTATTTCATATTTCACACTTTTCCGGTCTGATACTATTTATCTTCCCAGACCCTGAGGATGTTGATTTCAGACACAGGGTCTTGCTCTGTTACCCAGGCTGGAGTGCAGTGAAATGATCATGGCTCACTGCAGTCTTGAACTCCTGGGCTCAAGTGATCCTCCCACCTCAGCCTCCCCACTAGCCAGGGCTGCAGGTGCACCACCACGTGTGGCTAATTTTTAAATTTTTTGTAGAAATGGGGTCTCACTATGTTGGCCAGGCTGATCTTGAACCCCTAGGCTCAGGCAATCCTCTGGCATTGGCCTCCCAAAGTGCTGGGATTACGGGCGTGAGCCACCACGCCCAGCCCATTGTAGGATGTCTAAGAGCGTTCCTGGTTTCTACCCACTAGATGTCAGGGGCACCCTCCCCTGCAGTTGTGATGGAGCAAAATCCCAGCTGGCTGAGAACCACCCGACTGAAAGGTTGAGAGGCAGGGAAGACGGCCCTGTGACTCTTCCTTAGAGGTGGCCCTTCAGCGGGGCCAAGAGGGGCTCACAGGGGAGGAGATGCAGGGGCTGAGGGCAGGGAGAGGCGTCCTGAGTCTGCACTGCCTCGTGGTCCTTCTGGAGTTTTTGAGAGCCATGGAAGTGGTCAGTGCTCATCCCGGCAGGTCCCTTTCCCAGGTTTCCGGCAGCCTCTTCCCTCATTCCTCTGCCTGTGCATGCAAGACAGCCCCACTGGAGGAGTCCATCGGGACCCAGGGGTGACTTTTGTTGAGGCCGGGAAAATTGTGTCCTGTGCTAGGACTCAAGAGAGCACACTCCTGGGAGGGGGTCAAGAAAAGTGAGCCCCACATGGATCCCTACCTGCAGACAGTCACTGGGAGGGTCCCGGATGTTTGCACCTGTTACTTTCTTAGAGAAGGCCCACCTTCAGCTATCACTTTTATTTTTCTTTTTTTCTTTTTTTTCTTTTTTTTTTTTTTTGAGACGGAGTCTCATTCTGTCGCCCAGGCTGGAGTGCAATGGCATGCTCTTGGCTCACTGCAGCCTCTGCCTCCCAGCCTCAAGCAATTCTTCTGCCTCAGCCTCCTGAGTAGCTGGGATTACAGGCGTGCTCCACTACACCCAGTTAATTTTTGTATTTTTTAGTAGAGACGGGGTTTCACCATGTTGGCCAGGCTGGTCTCGAACTCCTGGCCTCAGGTGGTCCGCCTGCCTCGGCTTCCCAAAGTGCTGGGATTACAGGCGTGAGCCACCGCACCTGGCACCCATCATCTTTCTTTGACCATAGCGTCCTTGTTAGTTGGAACCCTTCCAACCTATCTCACACTGACTACCACAGGGATCTTTCTAAATGCCAAAATTCGGGCTGTGGTACCTCCGCCTCACCTAAAGGATGAGGACCAATGCCTCAGAAACATTCTAAGAAGCCTAACAGGCCAGTCCCCATCCCCTTCTCCAGAAGCGCCTCTCCCTCTTCCCGCACAGGCCCTGCAGCATTTCCCGGGCGCAACAGGCTTGTTCCTCCCTCCATAATGTCCTTCCACCTCTTTGGTCCTTAAGGACTGAATAGGGACCCTCCCCAGGCTGAGTCAAGTTCTCTCTGGGTCATCATCGACACGCCTGTCTCCTGCACCAGAGGGGGAGTCCCCAGGAGGTCTCTCTTGTCCAGATCCTCTCTGTACTTCGGCGCAGACCCTGGCACGTGCTGGGTGCCCAGCAAATGTGTTGAAGGAACGATTGGATGGGGTCTGGGTGGTGCGGGGTCGGGGAGTGCCTGGCCTATGGGATCGGGGGAGCTCCAGTCCAGCTTGAGCTCCACCGTGGACCAGCTCTGTGGTCTCGGACAAGGGTGCCCCTTGCTGAGCCCAGTTTCCTCATCTGTTAAATGGGGACAGTGATGCCTCCCTTAGGGGCTGTTGCAGGATCGAAGGGGCGAAGTGCCCCAAATGAACAGTGCTCTCGGAGGTCTAGGATTCTGAATCAGGGACCCCTCTTTTGCAGGGTGCTTTCTTCTGCGACCTGGTACTCATCTACCTCATCAAAAAGAGAGAGTTTTACCGCGACAAGAAGTACGAGGAAGTGAGGTCAGTTCTGCTTCCAGGCCGGCGGCCCGAGGGCAGCACTGTGGAGCACCCGCGTGGCTTCGAGCCTCTGCCCTGATGTGATATTGACGGCTGGGGTGTGAGGCAGGGGCTGGAGGGCCCGGGGAGGAGAGGAGTTCTGAGTACGTGCTCCGCAGAACCGGATTCGGCCTCGGCAGCAGCGGGAGGGGAGGGCGCTGTGGGCCACGAGGCGGGAGACAGTTCACAGGTTCCGCCTGATTCTGGGCAAGCCCCAGGCCTCCTTGGGCCTCGGTTTCTCTATCTGGGAGGTGACGGAGTTGGTTTATGAATCAAATGGTGTCTGCAGCACCTCTGCTTTGGGATTCTTGGACTTGGTAGTGCTGGCGCGCCGGGGCTGAGGGAAGCTGGAGCAGTAAAGGAAAGAAAGGCGGGTATTTTCTTCCACACGGAGGCTGTTTCTGGAGTTTCCTGGGCCCTGGGTTCGGTGGGGTGTGCGTGTTCACAGCGGCAGAGCACAGCATGGGTGGGGAACCCTGAGGACTGTGGGAGGGCAGGAAGGGGAAGGGGCTGTGGCTTCGGCCTTTGGGGAAGGCTTTCTGGAGAAGCAGGGATGAGAATGGGAATTGGGACAGACACCTTAGTACTCCCTCAGCGCCCCCACAGCCTGGGACAGTGGGTGCAGGGTCTGCCTGTGTCATTCGCCTTACTGCACTCCAGCTGCGGCCTGAACCCCGGCCCTGGGTTATAGGGTGCGCCCTGACCCCGGCCGCAGGCTGAACCCCAACCACAGTCCTGACTGTGCTGCTGGAGGATGCAGGGTGGAGGGAGCAGGGTGGAGGATGCCAAGTGGAGGACACAGGGTGATGACCTGCAGGGTGGAGGATGCAGGGTGGATGAAGCTGGGTGGAGGGCACAGGGTGGAGGGAGCAGGGTGGATGGAGCAGGGTGGATGAAGCTGGGTGGAGGACACAGGGTGGAGGACGCAGGGTGGCGGCTGCAGGGCGAGGGATTCTTCAAGGCCCACCCCGCCTGTCTCGGCGGGGAGGCAGCCTGCATTGCCGTCCCAGGTGAACAGATTGTATCTTGTGCAGGGGCCTAGAAGACAGTGCCCAGGAGGCTGAGGACGAGGCATCGGGGCTGGGACTATCTGAGCAGCTCACATCCGGGCCGGGGCTGCTGGGAGTACCAGAGCAGCAGGAGCTGCAGGAGCCGCCTGAGGCGAAGCGTGGAAGCAGCAGCCAGAAGGGGAACGGATCTGTGTGCCCGCAGCTCCTGGAGCCCCACAGGTGAGGCCACTGCTAGGCAGAGAGCCCGAGAACTGGGTCCTGCAGAGAGGCGTCCCCAATGGGGGCTTCTCATGCCTGGCAGCTCCAGTGGACCCCTCTGCTCTGGGGTGACCTGGCCACAAGGCAGGACATCTAGGAACTGGGAGAGCCTGTGTGGGAAGGGGCTGGTGCTTTACCCCCCAAGGTCCCCCTTAGCTCCCGAGGCCCTGGGTGGTCAGGGGTGCGTGCTGTGCCATGTTGGCACTCAGATGATAATAGCGCGCTGTTCCACAGCACTCACTCTCTGCCCGGAACCCCTCTGTACTCTCTGTATTTGTTAACTCATGTAAGCAAGTGAATGAGGTAGACGCCGATCTTCCCCATTTTACAAATGAGGAAGCTGAGGCACAGAAAGGCTCAGTAATTTGCTCAAGTCACACAGCTGGTGAATGGCAGCGCTGGGATTTGAATCTCGGCAGTGTCTGTAGGATGCGGTTCTCCTGAGTTACTCTGCCTTCGCCGAACGTCTCTGTGCTCAGATGATCCCCCCTCAATCCCTCTTCTGTGTGCAATTCTGGGGCTGCCCTGGCCTCGGGAGGGTGCTGGCCGTGCTGCCAGGTGGGTCCTCGGGCCGTGCTTTCTGGGGGCGCTGGCTTCTCTGCAGACGGGGCTCAGCCTGTGTGGGGAGGGCGTCTGGCTGGGTGGGGGGCCTGTCCCGGGCCTGCTCTGCATCTGCCTTGCAGAGTGCCTGTGCAGTGAGCAGGTGCCTGGCCCTCCCTGTGCCTTGTTTTCCCTTTTTTCCCCTCCCAGTGGGGGCTGGACACCTCCCGCTCAGTCAGACTGGGGTTCTGTGACTCTCTTGCAAACCACACCCCAGGTACTCACTGACCTTGGTGGCCTTTCTCCTGGCCCAGCTTTTGTTCCTTGCTGGTTCAGGAATTGGCAGTGTTCAGCTGGGAGCTGGGCCCGGGCAGGGAAGGAGCGAGAAATAGACTGGGCTGGAGAAGAGTGAAGAGAGAGAGGCAGGGGCTGCAGCAGTGGGGTACGGAAGCTGGAGGCTAGGGGTCCGTATGGGGTAGGCCCAGAGCCTGGCAGCCCGCCTGTGCTCCCTGAGCTGACTCTTACTTCCTGGGCGCTCACTTGAGCTCCTATTCTGAGCAAGCGGGAAGCCCGACCACCTGGCTCGTCTTGGCTGAGCCTCGCTGCGGCTGTGGGAGGCTCTGGACTCACAGGCCCACACTCCAGCTGCCCCTGCAATTGCTGCTGCTCCTTGCCAGGGCAACTCCAGAGGCTTCTGCCCGAGCATCTGCGTGCTGGGCTTCCGCAGGAACCCTGCCTGCCTGCCAGAAGCGTTGCTGCCTCCGGTGAGGCTGGCCTACCTACCGGCTCCCAACAGTCCTCTGTGCCTTGTGCGCCCCTCCCGCCTACACACAGGTCTGGCCATTTGCAGAATGCACAGGTGAATTTGGAGCAGCTGCAGACAGGGGAGACGTAGCCAGGGCTGTTGGCTACCGGCCGTATCGCTGAAGACGTTGGGGCCAGAACCACCCGCAGCTCTGAACTGGGAAGAGGAGTCTGTGCCTGCATGACACAGGGGCTTCCGGGCGCAGTCATCTCTCCTGAACTTTGGGGTCTTTTTTTTTTTTTTTTTGAGACGGAGTCTCGCTCTGTCCCCCAGGCTGGAGTGCAGTGGCGCGATCTCGGCTCACTGCAAGCTGTGCCTCCCGGGTTCACGCCATTCTCCTGCCTCAGCCTCTCCGAGTAGCTGGGACTACAGGCGCCCACCACCACGCCTGGCTAATTTTTTTTGTATTTTTAGTAGAGATGGGGTTTCGCTGTGTTAATCAGGATGGTCTCTATCTCCTGACCTCGTGATCCGCCCACCCTCCCAAAGTGCTGGGATTACAGGCATGAGCCACCGCGCCTGGCCGGAAACTGGCTTTGAAATGGGGAGAAGTGAAGCATGAACTGAAGCTCCTCTCAGACTTGGGAAGGTCCTTCTCCCTGGGCACTGGTTGCCTCACTGGGAAGAGGAGAGTGCCAGCCTCTCAAGAGCTCGTTTCTGTTCTGATATTCCAGGAGCACGTGAATTGCCTCTGCTTACGTTCAGGCCCTATCCTAAACCCAGCCATCTAGCACCGAGGGATCCCATGCCTTTGGGAATGCCATGATGCTGCCCAACGGGAAATCTGTACATTGGGTGCTATCAATGTCACATCACAGGGACCAGCCATGAAAGAGCAAAGTGACCTCCACGTCTGATGCTGGGGGCATCAGGACGGACCCATCATGGCTGTCTTTTTGCCCCACCCCCTGCCGTCAGTTCTTCCTTTCTCCGTGGCTGGCTTCCCGAACTAGGGAACGGGTTGTAAATGGGGAACATGGCTTCCTTCCCGAGTCCTTGAGCACCTCAGCTAAGGACTGCAGTGCCCTGTAGAGTTCCTAGATTACTTCACTGGGAATGGCATCGTGCGTGTTCGGAAAAGGGCTCCAGTTGGTTCCACACCACTCCCCTCTCCAAGTGCCGCCACTTCCCTCAGAGCATACTCTCCAGTGGATCCAAGAACTCTCTCTCCTAAAGACACCACCTTCCTGCCAGCTGTTTGCCCTTAGGCCAGTACTCTGGGACCTGCCCAATGTATGTATTCTCTGACACTCTCATTTGGTCATAAAACAATAAATGGTGTCAATTTCAAACGTGTCCTGATTTTCTTCTCTTCATGTTTACCCGTTTTTTTTGTTGTTGTTTTTTTTTTGAGATGGAGTCTCGCTCTGTAGCCCAGGCTGGAGTGCAGTGGCACGACCTCAGCTCACTGCAGCCTCTGCCTCCCAGGCTCAAGTGATTCTTCTGCCTCAGCCTCCTGAGTAGCAGGGATTACAGGAGTGCACCACCACGCCCGGCTAATTTTTTTTGGTATTTTTAGTAGAGACGGGGTTTCACCATGTTGGTCAGGCTGGTCTTGAACTCCTGACCTTGTGATCCGCCCACCTCCGCCTCTCAAAGTACTGGGATTACAGGCGACAGCCACCGCGCCTGGCCCATTTTTACCAGTATTTTAAAGGAAAATGTAAGAAGGCAAGATCAAAAGAGGCAGACACAAGAAACAATTAGTAAGCAATATATATGTTCCTCATTATCTTGCAAAGAAATTCAAATTATGGAAATGCTTTAAATGAACAACTATTAAAATTATAGACTAGGAAGGCACTGATAAAACTGGTACTTTTCATTCAATTAGTGTAATCCAACACAACTCTGGAAGTCACTTGGAATCAAATTTTTATCCTCTGCCGTAGGAACTTATTAAATTTCTCAAAACAATATAAATGCATTCATTGGAGTATTTTTTATAGTAGTGAACATTTCAAACTTACTGCCCAACGATAGGGAAATGGTTAAGTACATCAGCTCACTTATCCCTCTTCCTTTTTCCTCCTCTCCCACCGGGCCGAGGACTCCCTCTGCTTCTCCCTTACACCAGGACTGAACCTTTCCTTCCCACTCAGAGGAGGTTCTGAGGACTGAGGTGGGCAAACCCCTGAGGATCTTCAGTGGGGGCAGAGAAAGGGCTCACTGGGATGGGGGGCAACACTATGGCCTCAGCTTCTCCTTGGCGTCGTGTGCATGTGTTCCTGAAGCCAAAACGGAATTTAACAGGTCTGGGTCCCAGATCCATTTCCGTGACTAGCCATGGGCTATCTATGATCTGTCAAAAGGGGACTTGGATTCGAGCTCTCAGATCCGTTTCCAATCTAAAACAGATTCTTTTTTTTTTAAAATCCAAATGTGATTACATCACTTCAGACTAAAAACTTCCAAAGGCTTCCCCCATTTGCTCTGAGGATAAGGCCAGGGCAAATGGGAGCTCACTGCAGCCTCAACCTCCTGGGCTCAAGTGATCTTCATCTTCCCATTCCGGCCTCCTGAGTAGCTGGACTACAGGCACATGCCACCACAGCTGGCTAATTAAATGTTTTTTTGTAGAGATGGGCATCTCACTATGTTGCCCAGGCTGGTCTTGATCTCCTGGGCTCAAGCCTTGGCCTCCCAAAGTGCTGGGATCACAGCATGAGCCACTACACTCAGGCAATTACCATAATTCTAATGCAATATTTATTCCTCAATTAAACAAATGAGTTTTATTTATTTATTTATTTATTTTGAGATGGAGTTTCGCTCGTTGCCCAGGCTGGAGTGCAATGGCACGATCTCGGCTCACCGCAACCTCTGCCTCCCAGGTTCAAGTGATTCTCCTGCCTCAGCCTTCCTAGTAGCTGGGATTACAGGCATGCGCCACCACGCCCAGCTAATTTTGTATTTTTAGTAGAGATGGGGTTTCTCCATGCTGGTCAGGCTGGTCTCGAACTCCTGACCTCAGGTGATCCGCCCACTTCGGCCTCCCAAAATGCTGGGATTACAGGCATGAGCCACTGTGCTCGGCCACAAATGCGTTTTATTCTAAGATAACCCTCCTGACAAGAAGGGATCATGGGTTAACACATGGAGGTGTTTACACCCTAAACCAGCCCAAAGTTCAACTTAAATGTCCAAACAAATTTTTTTTTTTTTTTTTTGAGATGGAATCGTGCTGTCACCCAGGCTGGAGTGCAGTGGTGTGATCTTGGCTAACTGCAACCTCCACCTCCGGGTTCAAGCGATTCTCCTGCCTCAGCCACCCAATAGCTGGGATTACAGGTGCCCGCCACCATGCCTGGCTGATTTTTGCATCTTATTTTTAGTAGAGGTGGGGTTTCGCCATGTTGGGCCAGGCTTGTCTCCTACTCCTGACCTCAGGTGATCCGCCTGCCGTCGGCCTCCCAAAGTGCTGGGATTACAGGCGTGAGCCACTGTGCCCGGCCTAAATGTCCAATGTTTAACCTTCCCTAGACATATTCTAAAAAATACAGCTTGACTTTATTTTTTCTTATGGGAAAGACTGTCACTAAATGAAATGGAACTAAAATGACACCATATATACCTGAAAGTAGTGGTTAGTGGGAGGGAACGCTGGCCTGTGAAAGGTACACCCAGCAAACATATCAAGAGCAAATTAAGAGACCTGCATTTGAATCCTGGCTCTGTCTCTTCCTAGCTGTGTCTCCTCTGGGAGAAGTATTTAACCTCTCTGAGCCTCAGGTTCCTTATCAGGGAGCTAATGATAACATCTACCCTGTAAGGTTATTGCTAAAATTAAATGAGGATCGGTATAAAAAGTAGAAGTCACAATGCCAGCATATAGGGAACTCTTTTTTTTTTTTCCCTGAGAGACAGACGGAGTCTTGCTCCATCACCCAGGCTGGAATGCAGTGGCACGATCTCGGCTCGCTGCAACCTCTGCCTCCAGGGTTCAAGCGATTCTCTTTCCTCAGCCTCCCGAGTACCTGGCATTGCAGGTGCGCGCCACCACACCCGGCTAATATTTGTATTTTTAGTAGAGACGGAGTTTTGCCATGTTGGCCAGGCTGGTCTTGAACTCCTGACCTCTGGTGATCAGCCCACCTCGGCCTCCCAAAGTGCTGGGATTACAGACATGCGCCACCGTGCCCGGCCCAGGGAGTTCTTAATACATATTAACTGTTACTGCTTCTTAGGATGTTAATAAGAAGTTCTTTCCTTATGTAGGCCCTTAGGGCCCGTTTCTGGATGGCCTATGTGTAAATGCAAGGACTTAACACAAGGTTATGGCCCAGTCCCTGCTCTCCAGGAGTCAAATCTTGGCGATTTTGCATCAGTGGCAGACTAAGCGTTACGGCAGGAAAGAACTCCACAAAGTGTCTCACGCTTCATTTAATCTGAAGAATATTACAGGCTCTCCGTCTTCAGATATAAATTATTTATAACGTTACAGAACAAGCTGCGAATTCAACCACTTAAGAACTAAGGAAGTCTACACGGTGTTAATTGCTGGCCACAGTCCTCCCGATCTGGTTTTTTAAAAAAGTCCCCCGGGCCCCCATTTCAGTAGACGTGCACCATGCCGTAGAGGAACGTCCAGAACAGGACGTAGGTGAAGAGGCCCCCGATGAGGCCTCCTGTAAAGAGAGGTCTCCGTGATTTGAAATATTTGTTCCACCTCCTTCCCGCCTTGAGAATGAGGAGCAGGGAGAGCAGGACGGAGGCAAGCAGGTAGAAGATGAAGCCGTAGAGGCCGGTGAGGCCGAGGATGCCGGCCGTGGCCCCCGACAGCGCTGACACCGAGGTCCGGCAATAATCCAGGACGGCGGCGTTGCCCCGCACGGCGGCCTCGCTGATGAACGGCGGCCCTTCCCGCTTGGCCACCACCGCGGCCATCGCACCCGCCGGGGCTCGGCCCCTCGCTTTCTCGCGGAACAACGCGGAGCTGCGGAGAAAATCAAGTTACAAGTGGCGCCCGGAGCTCCGTGAGTTGGGTTCACGCCGCCCCCTCCCCCTGGAGCTTCCGAGACCTGGCACCAGTCCTGGGCCTCGGATCTTCCAAAGACGCCGAGGAGATTGAGGGTCCGGGCCGGCCGGGAGGTGGTGGCGCGTCTGCGTTCCCCGGCCACGCTGGCCCAGTTACCTTGAACACGGCGCCGGACACAGTACTTAGCGTTCCCTCACACGGGCAGGGGAGGAGATGCCCGCGGCGCCATCTTGCTCGGAAGGCTGCCGGGAGGTCCCGGGCTGCGCACGCGCCCAGATCCCGCCCCGCCCTCCGCGCCTGCGCCGTGGGCGCCCCGGACACGCTCCACCCTCTGCTCGCTTTTCTGCGCACGCGCCGGGACTTCCGAAAGCGGAGTGGCGCTCCGGCCAGTGATTGGCTGGAGGTTTGTTAACTATTCATGAGGGGGCGGGCCAAGCGAGGCGGCCTTTGTTAAGCAGCGAGGGCGCGGCCGCGGGTACTCTGCTGCCGGCTTCTCGGAGCGGCCCTGGGCGACCAGAGCGGGGTCGAGATGTCCTACATCCCCGGCCAGCCGGTCACCGCCGTGGTGGTGAGTGCGCTTGCGCGGGCTCCTCCTCGTCTTGACCTGACCCCACCTCGCAGAGCGGGAAACGGACACCCCCAAGCAGGTTGACAGAGCATCGAACCCGGGGCTCCTGCGAACCGGCGGCAAGGGCTCGGGTCCCCGCTTTGCCGGAGCGGGCCGCAGTTCCCCCAGCCACGAAACAGGGACGGCCGGGACCCGAGAGCCTCCCGAGACCCTGGACGGAGCCCAGACTGCGTGCGCGGGGCGGGGAGGGCCACGGGGAAAGGCCCGGCTGCGGGAGCCTAGAAAAGCGCCCCCTTCCCGGGCCTCCGTGTCCCCAGACGGGGAGCTGCGGGGGGCGGGCGCCGATCCCGACGTCCATGAGTCGCAGCCTCTGGAATGAGGAAATGCTTCCTCCGCTGCAGCCTGCGCCGCCGCCCGGAGGGAGATCTGGGGGTGGGGCTGTCCCGAGCCTGCCGTGGCAGCCCCTGCCCCCTTCCTGTCCAGCCTTGCTCCTCCGACCCACTCGCCGCCTGGTCCAGGGTGGACGCTCGTATAGCTGCGATGAGCGTTCCGTCTTCGAACTTTTCTTGGGTCTCCAGCCTGTAAGGCAAAAAAGTCCAGGCCTCCCTCCTGGCACTTGAGTCCTGAGTAGACCCTCTGGGGGCTAGCCTAGGCCCCTGGCCGCCCTCTGGCTTGTTTTAGGTGCTGGGTGCTATTAGACTAGGCAGAGGGAGGAAGGAAGGCTGGGACGTTAGACTCAGACGCCGGTGTCACAGCGGGACACAACCCTATGACAGAGGTGGGGAGTCCCAGAGAGAAGTGCTCAGCCAGAAAAGACCACCTCAGGAAAGACTCAGGTCTCCTGCCTACCTCCCGACAGCGTTCAGAGAACGAGAAGAAATGCCTGCCCTATGGGCAGGAGGTCAAGCGAAAGTCCCTGCCCTGGAGCCATAGGGACTGGGTGTGTTATCTCAGATGGGTGTGCTGGAGAAGCTCCAGCAATCAGGTGGCTGGAGGCAGAGAAGCCACTGATAAAGATGACACGTGAGGCTGAGCTTAGAGCACTGGCTCAGGCCTGGGCCAGAAGGAAACATTGCTGGACCAGCTGACAGCTGTCCTAAGCTTCACCCTCCCTGCACCAGCCTGACTTTTTTTTTTTTTTTTTGAGACAGTCTTGCTCTGTTCCCCAGGCTGGAGTACAGTGGCGCGATCTCAGCTCACTGCAACCTCCGCCTCCTGGGTTCAAGCGATTCTCCTGCCTCAGCCTCCCTAGTAGCTGGTATTACAGGTGTGCACCAGCACACCCAGCTAATTTTTGTATTTTTAGTAGAGACGGGGTTTCACCATGTTGGCCAGGCTTGTCTTGAACTCCTGACCTCAGGTGATCCACCCGCTTCAGCCTCCCAAAGTGCTGGGATAACAGGCGTGAGGCACTGCGCCCGGCCCAGCCTGGCTTTTTTAAATCCCTCCCTGCCCCAGAGAGAAGGCACCAGGTTTGCTCTTTAGCTAGAAGTGGGGCGGGGACAGGTGAGGAGCCAGAGCAAGCCACCTTCTGCGTGACCTCGCCCAGCAAATCAGTGACAGCCCTGTCTCCCAACCCAAAGGCCTGTAATCTTCTGACTGTGCGGGCGGAGCAGGCCTGGAGGAGCTGAGTTTGGGGCATGAGGACCCAGGCACAGTGGGCCTCATGCTTCCTGCCCCCCTCCCTTATGCCATAACTGGTCCCAGGGCCTTCCCCAAAACTGCAGGCCCATGCCCCCCAATTCTGGTAATACCAGGAACGTGCCTGAACGTGGTGTGTATGGTCTGGCCTCTCCCTTGAGTCTTGGATTGGGGATGGGTTTGGGCAGCCTCACTCCCCAGTCCCCACCCTCTCCCATGTAGAATTTTGAGAATGTTAAAGACATTTAGGCCATTCCTCTGAACTCTGGCTCCATAGATCCATCTGCCTTCTGGACACCTGCCCCGCAGCTCCTGGCGCTCCAACCCAACCTGCTCCTTCTCCTCCTGGGTCCCCATCTGAGTGATGTGTGTTCAGCCAGGGGAGGTGGCTGGGTGCTCCTCTTGACTCCTCTCTTCCATGAGTGGTCACTAAGTCTGTAGATCTCCATTTTCAGGTAGCTCCATGTCCCCTGGCCTCTGCATCCTGCTTTTGTGAGATGTCCGTTCCTCTTCTGATTATCTGAGTGGTCATTCTAGCAGCAAACCTGACCATGCCCTACCCTACTCCATTCCTGAGAACTCCAGTGGGTTCAGGATCAAGGTCAGGCTATCCATCACCCCCTCAAAGCCTGATGCAAATAATCCCCCCTTTGGGAAACTTCTTCAGGTCTAGTCTAGATTGTCGTCTTTTGCTTTTTTCTTTTCTCCTTCCTGTTAAAACTCTACTTTGGGAGTGATCTGGTCTGGCTCCCAGCATCTGCTGACTGGACGATGCTTGCCAAGGGCTTTGAAAGGAACCTGGCACAGTTGGGGACCATAGCCCCAGAGCATGGTGGGAGAGCCGCAGAACACTCTTGTTTCTGCACAAGAGCAGGGCCTGGGGCTTAGGGAGACACCCCTACTCCCCTTCCAGGATGGGATCTGGCCCCAGCCTTACACTTTCAGCCTCATCTCGCCTCCCAGTTCTGTGTCACGCACTGGACACTCCAGTCTCATGAACACGTATCCACAGCACCTTGAAGCCTGTGCTCTGGTCCCCGTGGCCGGCAAGCCCTTCCTCTCCTTTCTATGCAAGTTTGATCTCTGCTTTTCCAGAGCACCTCCTGTGAGACGGGCTTCCCACCCACAGAAGCCACAGCACCTGGACTCGGGCCAGCAGGGGCTTCGACCACATGTTGATCAAGACTAGTGCCTAAGACTGACAGGAGAAGTGGGGACAGGTTGAGGACAGAGGGCTGTGTGGGTGGATCAATGTGGCCAAGTTCTGAGTGCCAGCTCCTCAGCCTCCCAGGCTGGTGAGCAGCTGGATTCCTGCAGGGGCCTGGGACCCACCCCCTTGTCATGGCTCTGAGGCTGCTGCTGGGGACACCCACCAGCCTAATTCTCCAACCACCCACATCCCTCAACTGGCTTTTTTCTTTGCCAGCAAAGAGTTGAAATTCACAAGCTGCGTCAAGGTGAGAACTTAATCCTGGGATTCAGCATTGGAGGTGGAATCGACCAGGATCCTTCCCAGAATCCCTTCTCCGAAGACAAGACGGACAAGGTGAGGGGGTCTGGGGTCCCGGGACCGCTCCGTGGGGCACAGGGGCCTGAGATGGTGGGTCTCTGCTTCCTGGGCTGGCATGGAAGGAACAGACCTCATCTCTCAAACCATGCTCTCTAAGAAGGCATCAGAAGCGACCTAGTGAGAATAAGGACGGGTGGGGTGAGGAAGGGCTGCTCAGACAGAGCCTCGGAGGAGCAGGAGGCGGCCGTCAGCAGGGCCGGTGCATGGTGGAGCTCTCTCGGAATAGTCCTCACTGACTGTGTGTGCTGGGAGAGGCTGGGTGCAGCGACAGAGGGACGGCTGAGAATGTGCCATGCTGGCTTCCGCTCTGTGGATAAGGGGCCAGTCCAGTGACCACAGGGCTTGACTTGGGCTGCCCCTTTCCAGGGTATTTATGTCACACGGGTGTCCGAAGGAGGCCCTGCTGAAATCGCTGGGCTGCAGATTGGAGACAAGATCATGCAGGTAACAGGTGTCCCAAAGGAGGAAAAACAAGGTTTGGGCAAGCAGGTCTGAAGCACGTGGGGGTGGGGAGCTGCCCCAGCCTGCCAGCTGGGAGAGACTCACTGCAGCCAATTGGGAACCCATGCTGGTATTGCCCCAGAGGACGCTGGCTCTCTCTCCTGTGTGTCTCAGCCACAGTGCTTGGCGTCTCCCAGCCCTGGGATGTTAGGCTGGGGGCCTGCTGAATGACCTGGGCCCCCAAAGCCCTCTGCTTCCAGATCCCAGAGGGCGGGGAGCTGAGGTGGGCCTGTGTTCTCTCCCGGGGCCAGGTGAACGGCTGGGACATGACCATGGTCACACACGACCAGGCCCGGAAGCGGCTCACCAAGCGCTCGGAGGAGGTGGTGCGCCTGCTGGTGACGCGGCAGTCACTGCAGAAGGCCGTGCAGCAGTCCATGCTGTCCTAGCAGCCGCCACCATCTGCGACTCCTGCCTGCCGCCTCTCTGTACAGTAATGCCACTTCCACACTCTGTCCCCATCTGGCTTCTGCTGAGCGCTGGGCCCCAGCTCAGAAGGGCTATAGCTGGTCCCAGAGGCCTGGCCCGGCCTTCCTTCTCACCCCTGGCCTGGGGCCTCTGGGACCAGCTTTCTCCCCTGGACACTGAGGATCGGAAACAAGAGCCTGGAGCTGAGTGGCAGCCGGTCTGCTGTGACCACAGGCTCAGGTCCGACCCTGCTGCCTGGCCACAGCAGTGGCTGGGCAAGTGGGAACCACCATCTCTTGGGAGCCCCTAAAGCTGGGAAATGCCAGAGGGGCCAGGCCTTTCCTGCTTTTCCCTGGCTGCAGGGTTCGGCTCCGCCCCTGCCCCCCAGCCCTCGTGTGTCCACCCCGCAGTGCCTCTGCCCATCGGGGGACTGGACACAAATCCTGCCAGAGGCGCTATGAAGGTTTGCCCAGATGAAGCCAGGTGGGCTCCCTGTTCACTCCCACTCTCCCGAGGGGTGCTGGCCTCCCCAGGGTTTGCCTTCTTACAGGATTTAGACGGGGTTCGAGGCTCACGTTTCAGGGCAGCTCTCAGGATTGTCATTTTCCTCTTTGCCTGTGGGTTTAACTTTTGTATTTTTTTTTAATCACAAGTTTGATACAAAATGTTTTTACCGTACTCTTTGGAGATGCCCATTCTACTTTTGAATTTAGCTTTTACTAATTTGCATCTGGAAGCTCAGCAAGTGCGCAAGCCTTACTTTGGTTACCGTGGAAACCACTGCCGCCCCTCCCCGACGTGGTGTGCTCAATAAACAGTACTGGAATTCACAGGGGGCTTTGCTGAGGCATGGGCTGGGATATCTGGGGGGTGGGATATTGGGACCAGAGCTGTGCTTTTAATGATGGCCCCATCCCCCACTGTTCTGGGACAAAGCTCAACTACTCCCAGGCCCACCTGTCTGGAAATCCCGGGGCTGGTGGAGCCGTAGCAGCTGCACTGCGCTTGACCTGAACCACATCTGTGGGAGCGTCTGGGAGCACTGGGGTGGGACCCTGGGGTGCGTGTGCTTTCTTGGGTTATTGTGAAGCCCCTACTTGCTCCCAACTTCCTTTTTGCAACCTAGCCTTAGCTCCCACCTGGGAGGGGCCATAGGGACACCCAGGGGTGCCTGGGAGAGACCCCTGCCTATAAGACTCTTAAGGGCACTCCATGTATCACAGTGAGGGACGCAACCCCACGTGTTGCTGGGGGCTGTGATCTGGCCAGATGGGGGTGAGCCAGAGAGCACCTGACTACCTGTGTACCAGCTCTGGGAAGGTGTTAGCACTCCTGGGCCTACCTAGCACTGCCAAATCAGATATTAAAGAAAAGTCAATAATTTTTTTTTTTTTTTTGAGATGGAGTTTCGTTCTTGTTGCCAAGGCTGGAGTGCAGTGGCGCGATCTTGGCTCACTGCAACCTCCGCCTCCCGGGTTCAAGTGATTCTCCTGCCTCAGCCAACCAGGTAGCTGGGATTACAGGCGCCCGCCACCATGCCCAGCTAATTTTTGTATTTTTAGTAGAGATGGGGTTTTGCAGTGTTGGCCAGGCTGGTCTCGAACTCCTGACGTCAGGTGATCTACCTGCCTCGGCCTCCCAAAGTGCTGGGATTACAGGCGTGAGCCACCGCACCCGGCCAGAAAAGTCAATCGTTTGAAATCTCTCATTTTTAAAGTATGGCACCCAGTAACACATTTACTGGGTGACGCAAGTGAAACAGGTCTGTGGATCTGGTCAGGCCAAAGTCTGCTCTACAGAAACACGACCTGACATTCTTTGATGTTTGTTACAACTAGATAGAGGAAGCGTCTGGAGTATAAGACCCCCACTGCCCCCGCTCCCAGTGCTGGTGTGCCCTTCAGAACCTCATCCACCCCGGCTCACATCCAGATTGAGTGGCATGCCCTGGTAATGGTGAAGACATGGAGCCTGGGAGACTGACCTGGCCCTGGGCGGGCAGGCGTCTCGCACTACCCAAGAGGGCTCCCCAGTGAAGTGTGGGGTCAGCACGCAGCCCTCTTGGGTCAGTGAACTTCACAACCTTATGCGCTTCCTTACATGAGGGGAGCAGGGCACCTGGCTCTGAAGGCCAGCACACCTGCCTTCTGTATCAAGCACACACTCAAGAGTGCAGAAAGGAAGCGAGTAGGTTTTAATTCAAGATACAGGCCCCTCGCGTTGTTCTTGTAGAAGGAAACTCAGTGGACTGACAAGCTCAAGTCATGTATGAGGCACGTCCTGGGACCCCCCTGCTGCCATAGGAAGGACGATGGCTTCGGGCGGAGGGAAGGCGGTTTGAGATCAGGGTTGGGCCCATACAGATTGTGTGAGGTGGTCTCAAGTACAAATACTTATCTGAGAATCCTGAACAGGCCAGAAATTGGTCTCAAGTAGGGGTCTGGGGAAAGAGAGAGAAGGGGGCCTGCCCTCCCTGCAGGGGAGCTGCTCGCCGTTTGGCAGGCCTAAGAGACCTCTAAGGCACAGATTGGTAGCAGGAGAGGGATGTGTCCTGTACTCCAGATGCTGGGTAAGGAGCAGTTGGATGTGCTCAGATGGAGCTCATCTGAGAAGGTGGAGGTAGGAGAGAGGGCAGAAGAGAGTAGGCCACTTCCAAACGTCCCTCCAGAAAATCTGAAAGGAGTTACTATGCTAATCTGCTGGGCATGAGTCCAATTCAGAACCAATCTGGTGGCCCCTCAGGGCTCAGAAATACTCTGGGTAGGGCCAGCTGTTGCTGCAGTCGCGGACGCTGAGTTATGTAGAGAGAGTATGTCAGGAAAGTGGCCTTCAGAGAGAGCCCCAAGGCCTAACCCCAAAGTCCTAGCCCCTCCACCAGCACCTCTGAGTCCACTGGCCACGGCACCTGGCTGCTTGGTCTCTGGGAACGCAGCGGTGGCAGCAAAGTGCCCTTGGCTCTCCCGGCTGCAAGGTCAGCCCTTCAAGCTGCTCGCAGAAACGCTGGTAGTTTGGGGCAAGGCCTTCGGCTGCAAGCTCGGTGCCCAGTCCTGCCTGAGACGGCTCCCAGAGCCTGTGCGCGCTGCCTGAAGCCTTAAAGAAAAGAGATGGCGGCGTCAAGGCGACGGTGCCACGTGCCTGGCCGGGGAGGCCCAGGAGGGGCCCGGACGAAGGCAGGCTGTTGAATGGCCTCTGGCCCCAGGAGCAGAGTGCTCTCCTCTGTCCGCACACTGAGCCAGCCCTGCGTGCCAGGGCCCAACCGCTTCTCCGGCCTTCGCTGGGTGAGGCCTTCCCCAGCAGGGCAGGAGGCCAGGGGCTGGGTACACTGGGTCCCTGGGTGCTAGTTCAGCTGGTCATACCCCGGTCTCTTTCTGTACAAACAGAAGTGCTGGATGAAGAAGACAACGTCGAACACAATGGAGAAGACCCCGAGGCCAAACTTGGTTGGGTCTCCGAAGATCAGCGTCCACTGGTCTGTCGGCAGCCGGGGGACAGAAGCTGGCGTTAGGCTGGCAGCTCCTGAGGGAGCTGGAGCATGTGGGGTGGTGGGAGGTGGGGGTCCCAGAAAACCACAGATCCTCCAGTTACGAAGGCCCCGAGGTGGGTCTCTCCTTGGGGGCTGGATTGGCTTGGATCCCAGGTGGGGGTGGAGCCCTGGCTGGAGGGTCCCGGGAAGGCTGGCCCCGCCCGATGCTCCAGCCACAGGGTGGCCAGCAGCCCACCGGCTGACTCACCGTTGTTGTAGGACTGGAGGAACATCTGCAGGAGGCTGAAGCTGCCCCCGGTGAAGTCCAGGAGCACGTTGCCAATGCTCCAGCCCTCAGTGCTTTTGTAGTAAAAGTTCATGTAGGCCTGGGCCAGACAGACAGACAGACAGAGGGCGGTGAGGACTGGGCGGCTGCCTCATGCGCCTCGTGACTGCCCCTCCAAACAAAAGCGGTTCTCATTCCTCCCACTGGGGCCTTGGCTCCAAGGAACACAGTGACCTTTGGGCTATGACAGGCCTCAGCCAAGGAACAGTTGGGGTGGCCCTGGGGGTGGGCGTCTCATCTGCATGTACAGCAAGCAAAGGCCCCCAGCCCCCACACCTCACACCTCCAGCGGAGGCGGGGCCGATGCGGCCTTCCCCGTCTCCTCCACATCCCTGGGGCCAAGGCCCTCCGCTAGTTTCCCTGCAGCTATGATTCTTCTCACCTCCAGGGAAGGCTGTCCCCAGACTCAGCCTGGACTTCGTGTGCTTAGGGACTGGTGGGAGTGGGACTTCTGGTTTGGAATCCCGGCTCCATCACCGGAGCTTGCTGTCTTGGGCAAGTGACAGTTCTCCTAGCCTTGGTTTCCCCATCTGTAGAGCGGGGTTAAGTACCCCCCCAGGCCTGGCCGGGGCTTCCTGGGTCTGGGGGGCGGGACTGTGGGGACGTCCTGAGAGGTCCTGGCCTCTCTGGTGGCCTCCCAGTGAGCCTCCAGTCGGTCCCTGTCTGTGTCCTGGCTCACCCTCTTCCGTACTTGCTGCCGTCCCTCCAGTCCTGGACAGTTCCAAACGTCCATCCCCGGTTTCTTGACCCCAAGCCCTCCCACCCTCAGGGACTGGGGCCCACTTCCCCAAACCTTCCCCTCCTCGGAAGCCCTCCCCAGCTCCCGGGACCTGACCCCAGCTTCCCAGCTTCAACACGCTCAATACTGTTCAACCAGCCGCATCCCCTCACTACCTCCCCGTGTCCCGCCCCAGCCCCTGTGCAGGCTGGCCTGGCGCGGAATGCCCGGGCTCCTTGTCCACAGAACTTAGTCCTGCTCAGCCTGAGTCCAGCCCTGCCTCCCAGTCAGAACGCTCGCCCTCCTGAGCTGACAGAACACAAGGCTGCCAGGGCTGGGGACACGGGAACAAGGCTCCTCCCTTTGGGAATGGGGTGAGTTAAATGAGGCCCTAGATCCCCAGGTGCAGCAACTTCAGCCCCGACCCTGTCCCAGGCCATGGGGCAAGATGTGCTGGACCCTGAGTCCCTGGATCTGAAGAGGACCAGCTGTGCTCATAGGACGGACTGAGCTTTGTGCAGGAAGGGGCTCCCTCCTCCCACCTCACCTTTCCAGAGTCTCCTGCTGTGGAAATGGAGGCAGTGGTGGGGGCAGAGCCAAAGGCATCAGGAAAGACTGGGGTGTGGAGAAGGGGAACCACCCGCACGACGCCTGATGCTTAGGGGAGCGTGGGGTCCCAGGGGCCTCCGCTAACGAGCTCCTGTGATTCCAGCCCGGGGGAAGAGCGGCAGGCTGGCTTCCCCACCACCCCGCCCCTGCTGGGCTCCCGGGCTCCCTGTGGCTTTCCATCCTGTTTCCTTGCCCCGGCAGGAGCTGCCGCACCGGAGCAGGGCCTGGGCCATGGAGCTCTCGCCTCTCCTGCCACCGGCCACGTGAACAGGGCCCCGGAAGTACCTGTGGAAAATACTTGACCAGCGTGACTGCGAGCTTGATGTAGGAGAAGCAGAAGAGAAACTGCAGCCACGTGGTCACTCCCACTGCAGCCACGATCATGGTGACAAATGCGAAGAGCCACGCGAGCACCAGGAAGCCGATGGCAGGCCAGGACACGCGCTGGCCACCGCGCTGGGGGCGAGAGGACGGCAGAGATGTGGACCCACAGAGGCCACGCCGGGGCTGAGCAAGGACGGCCGCAGAGATGCGGACCCACAGAGGCCACGCCGGGGCTGAGCAAGGACGGCCCCGGATAGGGCGGGCTTAGAGAGGGGCACGGAGGCCGGACCCTGGCCTTGAAGGAGCCCCTGTGAGGTTGGGGCTGCACTGGGGTTGTGGCAGGGGAACATCCGGGCCACAGAAAGCATCACACCTGGGCTGGTGCTGGATCTCCCCAGCACCAACCACACCTTCTCATCGCCAGGGCCTCCTGTTCAGGCCGCTTGGACTCTCAAGCTCCGTCTGCTTTGTTCCTACTTGGCAGAACTAGGCGCCTCTCAGCACTCACTTGGAGACGTGGGCTCCGACCTCTGGTGGCCTGGTGCCTCTCCCAGCCAGGTACTGACTCGTCCCACGACCCGGCGGCAGCCTGAGGATCTCAGGAATCTGTTCCCTCGCCTTGCCTTTCCCTGAACACAGGCCCAACATGGGCCTCCTTCACTCTCGCTTCACACCAAAAGCTAAGAAAGCCTAGAAGGTTCATACGGGTGGGACCAGACAGCCCCTGGCTGGCCTTAGAGTGTGAAGGGAACTCCCTGAGAGAAGGGAAAGCAAAGCTGTCATATCAGGGGTCCCCGGACCCAGCCTTGGCGGGGCCCTGCCCTGCTGACACCCATGGCCTCCAGCAACAAAGCTGAATACAGGTGCCTCCACCTGCACGCAGGCCCCTCCTGGACCACTCAGGAGCCTGCCCCTCCTGGCACCCTGGAGCCCAGCTGCACCCACCTGCTCAGGGTCCTTCTCAAATGCCCCTTGGCCTCTGTGACTTGACCCCTCCGAGAGCCCACCCTGGCCCCTCCCCTCCTCCATAGGAACTTCACTCATCCTTGGAGCCCAACCAAACGTCTTCCTCCGCCCTCCTCCCTCCTCCCTGGCGGGGCTTAGGGCCTTGCGCTCCTCCATGAGCTGTCTGTGCTCCTCTGCGCACGGCTCTCAGCCTGAGTCCAGCCACTGCCTCTCCCTGAGTCCCTCACCCCAGACTTGGGGAGCTCTGAGGGCCTGGACTCATGGGTGTCTTCTATGCCCAGCACGGGACCTGGATGAATGAACACACACCCTTCCTTTCCCAGGCTCTGCCGCGTCTTCTGTCAAAGGTGAGGTGGGGTGGTGGGTGTTGGCTGGGGCGGCCTGTGGGGGGCCAGGCCTGGTCTCACCTCATACAGGCAGCAGTGCACGATGATGATCAGCGTGAGGACAACCGCGTGCAGGCTGAAGAAGACGTCATTGCTGTTCACGGGGTTCACTCCGTTGGGGTATTTGAGGAGAAACTGCTCCTGTTTGGTGGGTGGGAGAAGCTGGGTGGTGAGGGGCAGCCGGGCCACCACGCCACGTGGGCAGAGATGTGGGGCAGGCAAGGCCGTACCTTGATGTAGGGCACCCAGAGGAGGCCGATGTTGAATACACTGTAGGCCACGAAGCCCGTCAGGTTCAGAGCCACGAAGTCAAAGCTCAGACCAATGACGCTGCAGGGGGTGGAGGGGCAAGATAGGGCAGGGGGTGAAGACTGGCAGGGGTGGAGGGACAGGGCAGAGGGTGAGGACTGGCTGGGGTGGAGGGGCAGGGCCGGGGGGTGAGGACTGGCAGGGGTGGAGGGGCAGGGCAGGGGGTGAGGGCTGGTGGGGGTGGAGGGGCAGGGCAGGGGGTGAGGGCTGGTGGGGGTGGAAGGGCATGGCAGGGCCAAGGGTGAGGACTGGCACTACTGTGGGGAATGGGAGGGACAGGGCTCCCAGGCCACAGGGACGGAGGACTCGGCCCTTCTCAAGCAGGGTACTGTCCTTAGGTCCCTCCTGCTCCCACAGGGATGCCACACAATCCCTGCCTTCTTGAGAGCGACTTCCCTCCTCCCTTCCTCCCCTGCCCAGGATCTCTCTGCCCCTCAAGTCCTGGCTCCAGAGGGGAGTCGGGAGGCCTCCAGAAGAAAGCGTCTTCCTCCCGGCTCTCTGCTTGCCATCCCCCCAGGAGGCCCACGTGGCCAGGGTGACTGCAGGAGAGCTTGTGTCCTCGCAAGTCAAGGTGGGACAGCTTCATCCCAAAGGCCGAGTCTACAGGACTTGACGCCGCAATCCTCCAGGGCCGCATGGACCCAGCGCAGAGGAGATTCACGATGGACTGCCCTCCCTCCCCTGCCCATTCTCCACTAAACTAAGGAGCCCCGTTTTCCCTGTTTTGCTGCTTTCCCAGGGAGGGGCTGAGCTGGCCAAGGGATGAAACGCCCAGCAAGGAGGTCCGACCCAGGCTCTCCGAGCCTTCACATTGGGACAACTTCCCACTGGGACAACTTTCTGGAAAGGACAGGCAGACAGAAGGGTAGACAGGACGTCGGAGGCTGTGCCATCAGCAGCCTTGCTGGAACACCCTGCTCCTAGGGGCCCCAAGACAGCCTGCATGTACGGCCCAGGGGGTTACCTTTTCCGCCTCCAATTCATGATCACCTGAGGGTAGAAGGAGATGGACCAGGCCACAAAGTAGATCCAGCCAATCACCTGGTTTATGATGCTAATGGCGCTGCTGCGGATCACGAGAAAGCGTATCCTCGGGCTGGAAAGGAGTTTGGGGACGGGGATGAGCTGAGCTGGGCTTCCAAAGGAGACTCGCACGCACCCAGCACGGCCCCCTTCTTGTCATGTGAGGCCCGCACGCGCTGAGGCCAGCCTACCCGGTCTGATTGGAGTGATTTCCATGTAGATAAACAGTAACTTGTCCAACATTTTGAGATGTCACTTGAAAAGAAGAATTTGTCACTCCAGGAGGCACCACAACCTGTTAGGAAGACTGAGGTTCAATCCGATGCCATGTACAGTTACTGAGGACCCCGCTGGCATCTAGCACCATGCTACACACTAGGGAACGGAGGGACGCATCACCCGCAGCCTCATCTTCCAAGAGCTTACTAAGCAAAAGGAGAGACGCGGTGCCCACCAGCTGACTTGAACTTCTTGTTCACCATGCTGCCCAGGCTGGTCTCGAACTCCTGGGCTCAAGCAATCTACTCGCCTTGGCCTCCCAAAGTGCTGGGATTATAGACGTAAGCCACCGCGCCTGGCCTGAGTGAGACTTTCCTGTTTTTTTTTTTTGTTTTTTTTGAGACAGAGTCTCGCTCTGTCACCCAGGCTGGAGTGCAGTGCAGCGATCTCAGCTCACTGCAACCTCTGCCTCCCGAGTTCAAGTGATTCTCCTGCATTAGGCTCCTGAGTCCCGAGCAGCTGGGATTACAGGTGCGCGCCACCATGCCCAGCTAATTTTTTAGTAGAGACGGACTTTCACTATGTTGGCCAGGCTGGTCTCGAACTCCTGACCTCAGGTGATCCGCCCACCTCGGCCTCCCAAAGTGCTGGGATTACAGGCGTGAGCCACCGTGCCTGGCCTGGGTGAGGCTTTCTGAGCAGAGCTATGGACTTGTCCTCCTGCCCTCCTCTGGCTTATCTCTGAGGGAAGGAGGGATGGCTCTCAATCCTCTCACTGGGCATGTCACCTTGGGCAAGTTATTGAAGCTCTGATCTCAGTTTGCTCATCCGTAAAGCAAGTTAACAAAAGTGTCTACCCTTCAGGGCTGCCATGAATGACAGGATGTCCAGAAAGCTGACAGCACAGAGCCTGGTGCACAGCCAACGGGGCCACTGCTATACCACAACAATACCATCGCTTCTACTTCCGTCATCACTAGGCTCCTCAATGTCCACAAAACCATGTGTGCCCTGTGCCAGCCTGGCTGCCAAGTGACAAAGCAGAAGAGGCACATACATGAGGCACTTGGCAAAGAGGGCATTTTCACCCTTGCTGCTCCCCAATATTTGGCAAATGCTCTGCTTCAAGAAAAAGTACCTGGAAGCCTGCCTGCAACATCTGATCTCCCAAGCATTCCTGCTGAGACTCTTTTTTTTTCCCTGAGATGGAGTTTCGCTCTTGTTGCCCAGGCTGGAGTGCAATGGCGCGATCTCAGCTCACTGCAAACTCTACCTCCCTGGTTCCAGCGATTCTCCTGCCTCCGCCTCCCGAGTAGCTAGGATTATAGGCGTGTGCCGCCACATCCGGCTAATTTTTGTATTTTTAGTAGAGACAGGGTTTCACCATGTTGGTCAGCCTGCTCTCAAACTCCCAACCTCAAGTGATCCACCCACCTTGGCCTCCCAAAGTGCTGGGATTACAGGTGTGAGCCACCGCGCCCAGCCCTTCCTGAGACTCTTAAATCCTGCTGCAGTGATGGGGAGCGGGATGACATCCTTACTGAACCCAACTGTCTCCCCTGGTCCCCAGCTTCTGTGCTCCCTGGATAATACTCCACCCATATTGCAGGTACCGTGAGGATCTGGCTCATTAGACTGCAGTGGCTTCTTATTCTTATTATATATGTTTTGAGACGGAGTCTCACTCTGTTGCCCGTCTGGAATGCAGTGGCATGAACTCGGCTCCCTGCAACCTCCGCCCCCAGGGTTCAAGTGATTCTCCTGCCTCAGCCTCCTGAGTAGTTGGGATTACAGGTGCCCACAACCATGCCCGGCTAATTTTTTGTATTTTTCGTAGAGATGGGGTTTCGCCATGTTGGCCAGGCTGGTCTCGAACTTCTGACCTCAGGTGATCCACCCGCTTTGGCCTCCCAAAGTGGTGGGATTACAGGTGTGAGCCACTGCGCCCGGCCTTCCAAGAGGCAGGTCTTGCTCTGTAGCTCAGGCTGGAGTGCAGTGGTGCGACTATAGCTCACTGATCACTCCAACTCCTGGGCTCAAGTAATCCTCCTGCCTCAGCCTCCTGAGTAGCTGGGACTACAGGCGCTCTACCGCACCCTGCAGTGGCTTCTTAATGAGGACCCCTGAAGCACTGCCTTCTTGTTCTTAGCACCAGAAATCAGGGGCTTTGGCAGAACAATTGAAATGGTATAGCGGCTGCAGCAAAGCCCGGAGTCCAACTTATGGTCCACGTCTCGCAAGGTACGTCTTCATAACGCGTGCCACTCCTGGCTCTTTTATTTTCCTGCCACTCACTTTTTCTTATTTTTAACAGATATTCCTTGCAACGTTGCTTGCATATTTGTTAAGTGGCCACTAAATCCCTTCTGGAACGAGGCAGGGAGAAAATCGGTCGATTGACCAATACAAGACAGAATGAAATGATAATCGCTACTTTTCACTGAGTGCTTTCTATGTGCCAGGGACAATCCTAGACATTTTTATTTTTTTAGATGGAGTTTTGCTCATGTCACCCAGGCTGGAGTGCAGTGGCATGATTTCGGCTCACTGCAACCTCTGCCTCCCGGGTTCAAGTGATTTTCCTGCCTCAGCCTCCTAAGTAGCTGGGATTACCGGTACTCGCCACCACGCTTGGCTAATTTTTGTATTTTTAGTAGAGACTGGGTTTCATCATGTTGGCCAGGCTGGTCTTGAACTCCCAACCTCAGGTGATCTGCCTGCCTCGGCCTCCTGAAGTGCTGGGATTACAGGCATGAGCCACCGCGCCCAGTCAATCCTAGACATTTTACACTTGCTAGTGCTTTTAATCTTCACAAGGCTGTCAAGTAGACATTATTCACCGTACAGCTGCGAATAAGGAGACGGTGCTATATCGGGGTGAATTGCCTTACCCAAGGCTCACAGGCCTGGCTCCTAGACCACCCAACTGCCATGTTCTAACCAGAGGCTTCCAGCATCACAGGTAGTGGAGGGGAGTGGTGAGAGGTGGGTGGGGAAGGGCCAGTGAGGCAGGAGCCTGAAGAGGTAGGTTGGGGCCCATAAATGCCATCTCACACCAATGGTTTGGCTCTCATTGTTAAAGACTTTTCTTTTCTTTTCTTTTCTTTTTTTTGAGAGAGGGTCTCATTCTGTCACCCAGGCTGGAGTGCAGTGGTGTGATCGCAGCTCACTGCAACCTCTGCCTCCCAGGTTCAAGTGAGTCTCCTGCCTCAGCCTCCTGAGTAGCTGGGATTATAGGCGCACACCACTACCACTTGGCTAATTTTTGTATTTTTAGCAGAGACGGGGTTTCACCATGTTGGCCAGGCTGGTCTTGAACTCCTGACCTCAGGTGATCTGCCCGCCTCGGCCTCCCAAAGTGCTGAGATTACAGATGTCAGCCACCGTGCCTGGCCTCTCACCATTGAAGACTTTTTAAAAAACTGAACTATGACATATGGGTAGAAAAGCACACACATCACAGCTTGATGAAAGTCTACAGACTGAATGCATCCAGCTCCCAGATGAAGAAATGAAACATTCCCAAGTCCTCGGAACTCCCGCTTGCTTCCTCCAGCCTCCCCTGGCCCTGAGGGTCACTGCTACCCTGACTGACACCATGGATTTGCTGGACCTGTTTGTGCTTCAGGTTCAAGGACTCCTACAGCCAAGGCTTGTTTGGTGTCTTTTTTGATTTTAAAAAGAGGACACTTTGGCCAGGTGTGGTGGCTCATGCCTGCAATCCCAGCACTTTGGGAGGCCAAGGTGGGCGGATCACCTGAGGCCAGGAGTTCAAGACCAGCCTGGCAAACATAGTGAAACCCCATCTCTACTAAAAATACAAAAATCAGCCGGGTGTGGTGGTGTGTGCCTGTAATCCCAGCTACTCGGGAGGCTGGGGCAGGAGAATTGATTGAACTCGGGAGGCGGAGGTTGCGGTGAGCTGAGATCACGCCACTGCACTCCAGTTTGGGCTACAAAGCGAGACTCTGTTTCAATCAATCAATGGCCGGGCGCAGTGGCTCACACCTGTAATCCCAGCACTGTAGGAGGCCATGACGGGTGGATCACCTCAGGTCAGGAGTTCAAGACCAGCCTAGTCAACATGGTGAAACCCCATCTCTACTAAAAATACAAAAATTAGCTGGGGCTGCTGGTGGGCACCTGTAATCCCAGCTACTTGGGAGGCTGAGGCAGGAGAATCGCTTGACCCTGGGAGGTGGAGGTTGCAGTGAGCTGAGATTGCGCCACTTTACTCCAACCTGGGCGAAAGAGTGAAGCTCTGTCTCTACATAAATAAATAAATAAAATAAAAAATAAATGAATACATAAAAATAAAAAGATGACACTTTGACTTAGATGTTTGGCCCTAAACGAAGCAATCAGCATCTGTTCCTCCCAGCATCAGAATTTAATCTGTGCATCAGAGGGCTGTGCTGTTAGAACCCACCGGCTCTGCATGCTGGCCTCACACCCTGGGCAAGAGGGGAGGTGTGGGAAACGGCACTAACGAGGTGCTCACCAGCGGGGAGAGCTCCCTCTCATGCGGGGTCCCCTTAGCTGGACACTCCGAGATCCTCACTCAGCAATGCTGTTATTTTTAAACATTTTATTTTTAATTTTTTAGAGACAGAGTCTTGCTCCCAACACTCAGGCTGGAGGGCAGTGGTACAGTCATGGCTCACTGCAGCCTTGAGTTCCTGGGCTCAAGTGATTCTCCTGCCTCAGCCTCCCAAGTAGCTGGGATTACAGGTACACATCTCTGCAGCCAGCGATGCTATATTTTTCAGATCACAGATTCCCACATGCTTGAGACTGATCGTGTTTCACTCCTGTTTGCTTCCTAGGGGGCTCAGACCGCTGATCTGCAGCCCATCTCGATGTGCCTCATGGCTACTGATCTCATCCCTGCATTCTTCTCCTGCTTCCACCAGCTTTATTAAGGTATCATTGACAAATAAAAAGTGTATATATTTGCAGTATATAACATGATGCTTTGATATATGCATACACTGTGAAATGACTAAATCAAGCTAATTAATATCATCTCATATACTTATCTTTTTTTTGTTGTTGTTACGAACATGAGTAGCTAGGACTATAGGTGCAAGCCACTGCACCCAGCTGTGGTGGGAACATTTAGGATCTAATCTCTTAGCAGTTTTTAGGCACGCAGTAATACGTGATTATTAACTGTATCACCATATTGTACAATAGCTCTCCACAAGTTATGCACCCTGAGTGACTTGCATTCATCTTGTTATTTAAACCCTTATTTACCACCTCCTCTATGGATGCCTTTTATCTAATTGAATAGCTACTGGCTCAAATCCTCAGTAAGGTGGAGGCAGGGTACACACAAATAGATACATGCATAAAGCTACGGGTAATGATCACTGTTAGATCACACAGCTTCGGGCACTGGTTTTTGGAAATGACACCCAACCAATGGTGTCGCAGAATGAGGCTTCACAAACCTTAATGTGGACTCAAACCATTTGGGGATCTTGCTAGTGTGCTGACTTTGAATCAGCAGGTTTCAGATGGGGCCTGAGATGCTGTGTTCCTAAGGAAGCCCAATTCTGCTGGTCCTTGAATGCCCTTTGAGCAGCCAGGCCTTAGAAAATTGTAAGAACTTTTTTTTTTTTTTGAGACGGAGTCTCGCTCTGTCGCCCAGGCTGGAGTGCAGTGGGGCCATCTAGTATCACCCCAACCTCCGCCTCCTGGATTCAAGTGATCCTCCTGCCTCAGCCTCCCAAGTGGCTTGGATTACAGGTGCGTGCCACCACACCTGGCTAATTTTTGTATTTACTTTAGTAGAGATGGGGTTTCACCATGTTGACCAGGCTGGTCTCGAACTTCCCACCTCAGGTGATCCGCCCACCTTGGCCTCCCAAAGTGCTGGGATTACAGGCATGAGCCACCACTCCCGGTAAGAACGTTTACATTCCCAGAACTATTTTTGCCTCGGGTTCCTCACTATCACCTTCTTAACTCCATCTAATGGCATATGATACTCATTCCCAAAAGAGACCAACAAAGCCAAAATCACAGATTTCTAGGTTGATGGAACAGGGGCCGCCTAGGAGACCTGTTTCCACCAGCTCTTAATTCAAATGTGTTGTGTTACCTAGCATTTCCCTACCCATCCGTTAAGATTGGTTACTTACTTCATCGGGGAGCTCAAGGATAGTAATATTTTTGGAACGAAATGTGATTTCAAAAGTGATCACCAGGGTTGCATTTAATGGTGGCCTGTGGAGGACAAGAGTCTAATTACTGCTGAGAAGTTGGACACAGTGAGATCTCAACCAACCCTCTGGATTTCACATCTGGCCTTCAACTCTCAAGCAGTTAGGCTTAGGAAATACTACGTGCTCCACCCTGACAGGTAGCCAGGTGGAAACCCTGCTCCCATAGGCTTTCCTGTCTTAATCAGGAGACCAGGTGTCCGTCCCTTCAGCGTAGGGTGAGAATAGAGAAGAAAGCAAACTGGGTGTGAATGACAAAGGAGGCATCTGGAGGCCCAGGGCCATGGCTCCCTGCTCCGGTGGGAAAGGCTTCCCAGAGGTTGTCGGGTCTGAGTGGGGCCTTGTGTGAGGGCCAGCATTTGGCTGAAGGAGGAGAGGGCTCAGGCAGGGAACGAGAAGGGAGCAGTGTGGACTTGGAAAGCTGGGAGAGGCATCTGACAGGAGAAGGCAGACGTGCTGGCTGGAAGCCGTCTCCTGGGCCCTGGCTCTGGGTTTAGAGGCCTGGAGTTAATTTGAAAGGCAGTGGGAGGCCGCTCCAGGGGCCTGGAGAGTTGTGGTAAGAGATGACTTGTAAGATTTGCAGGGGGAGGGTATGCAGAGACAGAAGGAGCTAGGAGTGGAATGGCAGGCCTGCTAAGGGCCTCGGAACCAAAGCTTTGCTTTCAGGCCAGATCTCGCAGGAGAGGCGAGGAAGCGGGGAGAGGCATAAAGAGAGAAGGAGAGGGCTCTAGGTCTTCTTCATCAGGGAATCCTCACGGCCGGGAGGCAAGGGAAGGACAAAGCAGCTAAGAGCAGAGAAGGCAGAGGCAGCCTCCCTGGCACGGACTGGACTAGGTCGCGACGCTTGTGCCTAAGCCAGCAGATGGCAGCAAGTGAGACTCCAGACAAGGCCCAGCATGAGCGGCATTCACACGACGCGGCCACTCCTGCTTCTGAAAGCAACCTCAGAAGCACTGACCAGCTGCTCAGCCCCCTGCCCCTTGACCTTCAGGGCTCTCTTCAAATACTTAGTCTTAGAAAGAATCGCTTTGAAATCTGACCTCAGAACCGGTCACACAGGACTCTTCCCATGCTGGGAAAAGACCCACATCTCTGAGAGAAGTACCCCTTCCTTCTGCTCCCAGGGAAGTGAGGACTCAGCGTGGGGGTCAGCCTCTGCAATCCCATCCTGCAGCCCAGGACTAGCACCATCCCTTTTTCTAGGGCTCGTCTTACAGGTAAGAGATAAGAGTAGCGCGTCTGAAATCTGAACAGACTGAGCCAGGGGCCAGCCCTGACCCAGCTGCGGGGCCTGAGCGGAGCTGAGCACAGCGCCAGGCCCAGGAACTTACCGCAGGGCGATGCTGACGTTGGTCGAGCTGCCGTTCTCCAGCTTTACAACGGGAGGAACAGTGAGGCTGACGCTTGACTCTGGAAGGACCCAAATCAATGACATGAGGCACTGGGTCAGAGTTCGGGCCTGTGACAGGAAACTGGGCCGAAACCCCTGACATCTGAACTCCTGAGCTCTGACTCTCTGACAGGCCCTATTCTGTGATGGGACTGCAGACACAGGCCCTGGTTAGATTCCTTCCCCACCTGCTGCCAGAGACAGAGATGGAAGAAAACAGGCCTGAGCAGGAAACACCGGAGCGTCCTCCTCCCCCAGCGGTGACAGGCTCTGAGAGTCTGCGGCTGAGTTACCCAGAGACCGTTAGAGAACCATGGAGCCCAAAAATCATTACAGGGGAATTCAAGCGTGATCTGGGAGCGTAAAAGGCAGCCATGAACCACCTCTTCAGATGGAAAGCACAGGGGTTTCCTCTGTTCGTGAAGTCAAAATGCCCTGAAGAACTGGGCCAGCCCCTTTCCTGCACTCTCAGAGAGACACATGGGCCCAGCTAATGAGTTTCTAAAGAGCCCTTTGGGGTCCCTTCCTAACCCAGCTCACCCCGGCACTGGTCCCCTTCCTGGGGCTGACTGCGGGGGACTGGAGGAAGAAGGGTGAATAGTTGTTTCACTCTCAGAGAGTTCTTGGCATTAAGCTGTTAACTCAGAATCAAGTTGACAAACAGGCCCCCCCGGATGAGGGAGGAAGCAGGTCTGGGTCTTAGGGTCTTAGAAAACCATCTTGGGGCTGGGCGTGGTGGCTCACGCTTGTAAACCTGGCGCTTTGGGAGCCCAAGGCGGGAGGATCGCTTGAGCCCAGGAGCTGGAGACCAGCCTGGGCAACACAGAGCGACTCTGTCTCTACAAAGTATTTTCTTAAAAAAAAGAAAGAACACTGGGCAGGCGCGGTGGCTCACGCCTGTAATCCCAGCACTTTGAGAGGCCGAGGTGGGTGGATCACAAGGTCAGGAGATCAAGACCATCCTGGCCAACATGGTGAAACCCTGTCTCTACTAAAAATACAAAAAATTAGCCGGGTTTGGTGGCACGCACCTGTAGTCCCAGCTACTTGGGAGGCTGAGGTAGAGAATTGCTTGAACCTGGAAGACGGAGGTTGCAGTGAGCTGAGATAGCACCACTGCACTCCAGCCTGGGCGACAGAGCAAGACTCCACCTCAAAAAAAAAAAAAAAAAAAAAGAATGCCAACTAGCCCAGGGCATCAGGCTAAGTAAGCCTCTCTTTGTGTGCTTCCCGTATTCTCTGGGCAGCCCCGTCCCAGCCTCTGCTCCCAGGGGTGCTGGAAGGCCCATGCCACACCTGCCATCTCACCTCCCCTGCCTGACTGCCTTCAGGGTTACACACAGCCTGGGGGTCATGATCAGGACTCTAGGCTGGGCGGGGAAGCAGGTGCATGACTGTGATGAGGAGGGTCCTCGCAATGGCAGAGGCTGCCGGCAGGCCTTGTTCCCCCAGCCCAGACCCCGTCACTCAGACCCCAAGGCCCAGTTCCCCCACCCAGACTCCGTCACTCAGACCCCTCAAAGGCTGCCAGCAGCGCCGGTTCCCCCACCCAGACCCCGACACTCAGAGCCCTCAAAGGCAGATGAATTGAGATCTGATATTTTAGATGCTTGGGTTGGAAGGAAACTTTTTTTTTTTTTTTTTGAGACAGAGTCTCGCTCTGTCACCGAGGCTAGAGTGCAGTGGCATGATCTTCGCTCACTGCAACCTCCACCTCCCGGGTTCAGGTGATTCTCCTGTCTCAGCCTTCCAAGTAGCTGGAATTACAGGCATGTGGCACCACGTCTGGCTAATTTTTGTATTTTTAGTAGAGACGAGGGTTCACCATGTTGGCCAGGCTGGTCTTGAACTCCTGACCTCAGGTGATCTGCCTGCCTCAGCCTCCCAAAGTGCTGGGATTACAGGCCTGAGCCACCACACCTGGCCCGGAAGGAAACTTAAATTTACCCAATTTGACCTCTGATTCTCCGCCTCAATACTCCTACCTGGTAGTTTCTCTTCCTCTGTAACCTCATCTCTAAGGAGATCACAGCCTGAAGCTTGCCCTGCCAGGCCAGGCTCTGCTACCCGGAGCCTCTCAGACCCTGAGAGCTGCCTTCTCCATACTCAGCACATGTGAATGCAGATGGAAGCTCTGTCCCAAGTCCGTAGGTCCCCACAGTCCACAGTCTCCAGTCCCCTGCTGGCTGGCTGGGCTCCTCAGAACAGGATGTCCCCTGGCCCTTGCAGAGGCCAAGGTGCTCAGAGCGGCAAAAGGCAGTCCCTTCCTTATGGGGAGCCTCAGGGCCTGGAGGCCACTGTGGTGACTCTGCCCTTCTTTTTCAGGCTCACTCTTCTGAGGTCATTCCGAGGCTTTCTTCTGGGCTTGCATAACTGGGACTTCCTGTACCACCAGTTCAATTCTGCCTAGAGCTGAGGACCACGCCAGATAAGCAAGTCCCAGAACCAGCCACTGCTCAGGACAGGATGCTCAAAGTGATGCCGGGCGGCCAGCCAGACTCTGGATCCCTAGGGCTTTGCCGGAGGTAGTGCAGGTCAAGGTAAGTGGGAGATCTACATGGCCACAGAGCTCCTACAATCTTTGCATTATAAAATAGGAGGCTGAGGGCCGGGCACAGTGGCTCACACCTGTAATCCTAGCACTTTGGGAGGCCGAGGTGGGTGGATCACCTGAGGTCTGGAGTTGGAGACCAGGGTTGGCCAATATGGCGAAACCCTGTCTCTACCAAAAAGACAAAAAATTAGGCCGGGCGCGGTGGCTCACGCCTGTAATCCCAGCACTTTGGGGAGGCCGAGGCGGGCGGATCACGAGGTCAGGAGATCAAGACCATCCTGGCTAACACAGTGAAACCCTGTCTCTACTAAAAATACAAAAAATTAGCTGGGCATGATGGCGGGCGCCTGTAGTCCCAGCTACTCAGGAGGCTGAGGCAAGAGAATCACTTGAGCCTGGGAAGCGGAGGCTGCTGTGAGCTGAGATTGAGCCACTGCTCTCCAGCCTGGGTGACAGAGTGAGACTCCGTCTCAACAAAATAAAATAAAATAAATAAATAAAATAGGAGTTTGTGAACACTCCAAGAACCATTGCAGAGAATTTTTATTTCCTCCTTCTTTAGCACCACAGAAAACTGAGGTGCTCAGCAACTGAGATATTGGGCTCCAAAGTCACACAGTTCCATCCTGGCTCTGATACTTCCTAGCTGTGTGACCATGGGTAAGATACTTACCCTCTCCAAACCTCCATTTCCTTATCTGTACAATGGGGAGAATGGCAAGACCTATCTCAATGAGTCATTGTGAAGATAAAATGTAGCAATGCTTGTGAAGTGTTTTCCACAAAGCCCAGATGCAAAATAATTGTTACTATTATTATCATCACATGATAACTGCAGGACATTTTTAGCCCAAGGTGGGAGGCAGTTAGGAAGCTGGCCCCATAAGTCTAAAATCTTTTTTTTTTTTTTTTTTTTTTTTTTTTTTTTTTTTTTTTTGAGACGGAGTCTCGCTCTGTCGCCCAGGCTGGAGTGCAGTGGCGCAATCTCGGCTCACTGCAAGCTCCGCCTCCCGGGTTCACGCCATTGTCCTGCCTCAGCCTCTCCGAGTAGCTGGGACTACAGGCGCCCGCCACCACGCCCGGCTAATTTTTTGTATTTTTAGTAGAGACGGGGTTTCACCGTGGTCTCGATCTCCTGACCTCGTAATCCGCCCGCCTCGGCCTCCCAAAGTGCTGGGATTACAAGCGTGAGCCACCGCGCCCGGCCTAAGTCTAAAATCTTTACATTGTATCAGATTTACAAAATGAGTCATGACACCATCCTGAGTGCCTCCTAAAAAGAGTGATCATGGCTCACTGCAGCTTTGACCCGGCCAGGCTCAAGCCATCCTCCCACCACTGCCGCCTCTCACCTCAGTAGCTAGGACCACAGGCATGCGCCACCACGCCCAGCTAATTAAAAAAAATTGTTTTGGCCAGGTGTGGTTGCTCACGCCTATAATCCCAGCACTTTGGGAGGGCGAGGCGGGCAGATCACTTGAGGTCAGGAGTTTGAGACCAACCTGGCCAACATGGTGAAACTCTGTCTCTACTGAAAATACAAAAATTAGTGGGGTGTGGTGGCACATACCTGTAATCCCAGCTACTTGGGAGGCTGAGGCACTAGAATTGCTTGAACCCGGGAGGCGGAGGTTGCCTGAGATCATGCCACATTGCACTCCAGCCTGTGCAACTGAGCGAGAATCCGTTTCAAAAAAAATTTTTTTTTTTTTTTGTAGAGATGGGGTCTCACTATGTTGCTCACGCTGGTGTCAAACTCCTGTGCCCAAGTGATCCTCCCTCTTTGGCCTCCCAAAGTGTTGGGATTACAGGTATGAGCCACCATGCTTGGACAGGTTTTTAAAATTAATTCTTATAGGCCTCTCTCCCACTCTGCACTTACCCAATACCAGCTACTCTGCTATACTCCTAGCTCCCATTTTCTAATTATTGCAAAAGTGAGAGGCAGGCATTTTTTTTGTTTTTGAGACGGAGTCTCGCTCTGTTGCCCAGGCTGGAGTGCAGTGGCGCGATCTCAACTCACTGCAACCTCTGCCTCCCGGGTTCAAGCGATTCTCCTGCCTCAGCCTCCCGAGTAGCTGGGATTACAGGCACGCATCACCACGCCTGGCTAATTTTTGTATTTTTGGTAGAAACGGGATTTCACCATGTTAGCCAGGATGGTCTTGATCTCCTGACCTTGTGATCCACCCTCCTCGGCCTCCCAAAGTGCTGGGATTACAGGCGTGAGCCACCGTCCCCGGCTGAGGTAGGCATTATTATTCCTATTTTACATTTCAGGAAACTGGGCATTCTAAGAGGAAAGGTTTCTTGCCTACACAGCTTGAAAATGGTGAGGGCGGGATTCAAACTTAGGCCTGTCTAGTCCAAAACCTAGGTTCTTGCCACGAGGCTGCACTGCCTCAAGATTCCACCCAGAGAAGTCAGAGACAGACAAGTGTGAGGGCCAGTCATCTCATCTGTGGTCCTTCATAATTACTACCCAAAGCAAAGAGAAGAAAGAAACAGCAAGGGCAGAATGAGGTTGGAGATTCAATTCCAGTGACTTGATTTTATGGTGGCTTCCATTCTTCTTTCCTTTTTTCTTTTTGAGATGGGGAATTGCTCTGTTGCCCAGGCTGGAGTGCAGTGGTGTGATCTCAGCTCACTGCAACCTCCTGCCTCCCGGGTTCAAGTGATTCTCCTACCTCAGCCTCCTAAGTAGCTGGGCTTACAGGCGCCCGCCACCATGCCCAGCTAATTTTGTATTTTTAGTAGAGACGGGGTTTCACCACGTTGGCCAGGCTGGTTTCGAACTCCTGACCTCAAGAGATCCACCCCACCTTGGCCTCCCAAAGTGCTGGGATTACAGGCGTGAACTACAGCACCTGGCCCATTCTTCTTTTCTAATGGCATTCAGGAAAGGAGGCAAAGTGATCTCATGCAGCGGGGATCCTATGCAGGTCCCAGCTTTGTTACTTTCTAGCTGTGTGACTTTGGGGAAGCCTTCTACCCTCTCTGGGCCTGCTTCCCCTCTGGGTAACTGGAGTGGTGGTAGCTGGATTTTCTGTTTTTCTCTTAGGGGAACGTATCAGCATTACTAATGGGGCTTTGAAGAGTATGTATGAGCGACCGGGCACACACACACGCGCGCGCACACCCGGGCGCACACACACACCACACACACACACACACACGCCCAGGCAAACGTGCCCGCGCACACTCCCGGGCACACGCAAATGCTCCAGCCTCAGTCTCACAAAGTCTGATCCTACAGGGTGGGGACAGGGTTCTGACATCTGTATTAAGAAACACCAGATTCCAGGGTCTGAAAGACCTGCCTTTCCCGGAAATTGCTTATCTACAAGCTGTGACTACAAACATTACTGATTGTTTAACAAACCTGGAAGAGATGATCACGTGACCAGTGTTTCCTCAGAGATGCAAGAGGCCAGATAACGGCAATGGTGCTAGGCTCTAGGGAAACCTCTGCAGGATTTGTATTGTTTGTCAAGGTTCACTTGAAATGGGAATTTAAGATGTACCTGGGCCAGGCACGGTGGCTCACGCCTATAATCCCAGCACTTTGGGAGGCAGGCGAACCACGAGGTCAGGAGCTCGAAACCAGCCTGGCCAACATGGTGAAACCCCATCTCTACTAAAAATACAAAAAACTAGCTAGGCGTAGTTGCGGGTGCCTGTAATCCCAGCTACTCGGGAGGCTGAGGCAGGAGAATTGCTTGAACCCGGGGGGTGGAGGTTGCAGTGGGCTGAGATCGTGCCACTGCACACCAGCCCCAGCGACAGAGTGAGACTCTGTCTCAAAAAAAAAAAAAAATGTATCTGATTTTTGTATTTGACCCAACAGGCAAGCTGAGGATCAAATTAATGGGCCCGGCACCTTTGAAGTGCTAAACATGGCTCTTTATGGAAGGAATTCCAGAGATGTTTTGGGCAGTGGGAGAATTGCTGGAAGGGCACGGGCCTCAGAGAGGCCTGCACTGAAGGTCAGTCCTCCTACAAGGACGTGTAACTCATCCCAGCCTGTGTTCCAAGTGACCCCTAGCCCTGCTGGGCTGTTGCACCCTGTTCCTCAGCCCCTCTCTAAGGGACAGGTTTTCTCATCTTACAAGGGGATGCTGGGCAGACTCCTCAGGTGATCTGTGCCTGGCAGAACCAGGTACAACAGGGTGGCCATCTCTCCTGCTTCCTGGTGTTTCCCAGGACCCAAGACTCTCTCTGCAAGGTCCACAGGGCAGGGGCATAAGCCATTTTTCTTTTCTTTTCTTTTAAAGTCTGGGTCTCACTCTGTTGCTCAGGCCGGAGTGCAGTGGTGTGATCATAACTCACTGTAGCCTTCACCTCCTGGGCTCAGGTGATCTTCCTGCCTCAGCCTCCCAAGTAGCTAGGACTACAGGCATGAGCCACCGCCCACAGCTAATTTTTAAAAATTATTTTTTAGTAGAGATGGGGTTTCACTACGTTGCCCAGGTTGGTCTCAAACTCCTGGCCTCAACAGATCTTCCCGCCTCGGCCTCCCAAAGCTCTGGGATTATAGGCGTGAGCCACTGCTCCAGCCTGAGCCAGTCTTTTAAGATATTATCCCAGGTTGTTGGGGCTCTACCGTTTGACTTTGAGAATCAGCTGCATAGTCTGACTTTAAGAACCAACTGTTCACTTTGATACAGGAAGGGTACAGAGATACCAGGGCAGAAGGCCAATTATATGTGGAACTATCTGGCTCTTTGCCGAACACCTGGATCCCAGACCTGGGTCTGCTCCACCACCCCAGTGGCCACATGGCCGAGGGGCAGACAGAGACATGTGGTCTGAATGATTCTAAACCCGTGGCAACAAACAGATCAGATTACTCCTTCCTCTAGCCACCATTTCCCTCTTTAGCAAAGTTGACGTGTCATTTCTAAACTTACCACATTTCTCTACGAGCTTCAGGGGAAAAAGGATAAAAATAGTCAGCCAATTCCTTATCATGTTTCTTGATTTCTCAGAACTAGGAAGAAAACCAGCAAGAGAGAAGTTCAGGTGAATGTTGAATCAGTTCAGCTCCCTGTAGACAATCTGCCCTCTGGAGCATGGATGGCTCATAAAGGACTCCCACTTGACAGCTCTGACCTCAGGGCTTTGCATCACAGCCTCAGAGGGACACCCTAGAGAGGACTTATCTTTCTTTGATACATGGGGGAAACGGGGTCGGAGCAGACAAATGGGTTGTGTAAAGTGCTCCCCTGAGGAAGTGAACAAAGACCAGAATTTTTCCCTCTTCAATTGCTTTTTGCAAAAACTTAGCAGAAGGAAAGAATGCAATTTTACTGGCTTGAGATTCTTTTTCTCCAAAAGTTGTTAAAACTGTGGTCAGATATTTGACACTGTGAACCTACAAACCTCAAGGAAATTAATTTCCTTTCCTGTCCTGGGATAAGAGTCTAAGTGCTGATGACACCAACTGACCCTTAAGACTTAAAAAAAATTTTTTTTAAATATACATATTTAAATTTTTGTTTGTTTTTGAGACAGATTCTTGCTCTGTTGCCCAGGCTGGAGTGCAGTGGTGAGAACTCAGTTCAATGAAACCTCCACCCCCTGGGTTCAAGCAATTCTCGTGCCTCAGCCTCCTGAGTAGCTGGGATTACAGGTGCCTGCCACCATGCCCGGCTAACTTGTATTTTTAGTAGAGATGGGGTTTCACCCTGTTGGCCAGGCTGGTCTCAAACTTCTGATCTCAAGTAATCTGCCCGCCTCAGCCTCCCAAAGCGCTGGGGTTACAGGTGTGAGCCACCACGCCTGTCAAGACTTTATTTGACAAGTGTCACCACTCCAGGACTGGCTGGGGTCATTCACAAGGAGGACTCGGGGAGGGACGAGCCCCAGAGCAACTCCTTGGTTTAGTGTGGAAGATGGGCAACTGCATTCCTGTAACCCCAACACACAGCAGGTGAACAGCGGGTCCAGAGCAGGCAGGCCGCATGGATTTCTGTAGCTTGGTCTCTGCGCTGCCTCAGTACACAGTCTCCCGGACCTCCTGCAAGCTCTGGGTAAGGTCTGTGTGGAGACATCCCTGTTGCCACTCTGATTTCAGCTTCCCCAAGGCCTCCAGCATCTCCTGACATCTGCCTTACATACTCCTCAAGAAGTCTCCCTGGCTGCTCCAGCTGTCTGACCTCTGTTGGCCCCTGTCTCCTCCAGGGTTCTCTCTTTGCCTGCTGCAGGTCTGCCTCATCTGAGACCCTTCCCACCAGCCGGGAATGACCCTGTACCCACTCTCTGGCCTCCTCTGGGGGCCTTGCCCTTGGCGCTGGATCCCTGTTCTCTGTCCCCTGACCTTGGAGGAATTGCCCTCCTGCGTGTATGGAATGACCACAGGCCTCCCTCTCACTCTTGCTGCTCTCCGCTCCTCACATCTGCCCTGTGGCCTCAAGTTCAGGATTCAGTTTGTTGCCCAGGACAGAGTCTGGTTTTTCTCCAGAAATTAGATGCAGAATCAGGCCTAACCAGCTTCTCAAACTCACAGGCTTGGTCAGCAAACAAGCCTCAAAGGCTGAGACACCTGGAGGAACGATGCCAGCAGACACAAAACGACATTGAGAGGTAAGTCAATTAAAATGTTAAAAAACATCAGATTAGGCTGAGTGCAGTGGCTCATGCATATAATTCCAGCACTTTGGGAGGTTGAGGCAGTTGGATCACTTGAGGTCAGGAGTTCGAGACCAGCCTGGCCAACATGGTGAAACCCCTTCTCTACTAAAAATACAAAAATTAGCCAGGCGTGGTGGCATGTGCCTGTAGTCCCAGCTACTCAGGAGGCTGAGGCAGGAGAATCGCTTGAACCTGGGAGGTGGAGGTTGCAGTGAGCCGAGATTGCACCATTGCACTCCAGCCTGGGTGATAAGAGTGAAACTCCATCTCAAATTAAAAAAAAACAAAAAACAAAACAGATTGATAATTACATACAACTAGTGGCTTGTGAAAGCTACAAGATAGAAATGAAGTATCTCCCGACAATGGGCTCTGTCTGGCGTGCCCTTCCTATGTAAGTTCTAACTATTGTCCAGGCCTCATTCAGATGTCACAGGTTTCAAGAAGGCTCCTCACCCATTCAGTCCCTTCCCAGGAGCAACCTGGGGCTGGGGGTCTAGTGTGGCAGCTCCTCTCTGCCAGGTATGAGTTGGTCCTGTCCTCTGTTCTACGACCCGGAACTCCCTGGGTCTCCTGCTTTTGGAGAGGGTACACAAATAGTGGTAAGGGCTGTGTGCGCTGGGACAGGCTTGACCTATTTATTCCTTATGTGACCTTGTGGTGCTGAACAGGGACGGTGGTAACTACCTCACAGGACTTAAATGAGATGTACAGCATGCATTGTCAAGTGGGACTAAAATTGGCTGGGGGTAGGCTGGGCACGGTGGCTCATGCCTGTCATCCCAGCACTTTGGGAGGCCGAGGTGAGCGCATCACCTGAGGTCAGGAGTTCGAGACCAGCCTGGCCAACATGGTGAATCCCCGTCTCTACTAAAAATACAAAAATTAGCTGGGCATGGTGGCTCAGGCCTGTAGTCCCAGCTACTCGGGAGGCTGAGGTAGGAGAATCGCTTGAACCCCGGAGGTGGAGGTTGCAGTGAGCCGAGATCGCGCCACTGCACTCCAGCCTGGGTGACGGAGGCTGGAGACTCCATCTCAAAAAAAAAAAAAAAAAAAAAAAAAAAAAATTGGCTTGGGATGGTGGTGAAGAAATCTGGCTATTACAATGGTTTGTGGCCACATAAACAAATACATAGCGTACTAGTGGTATTAAATTTTATGGGAGAGGGGTGGGTAGGGATAATGAGGTTGAGAAACAAGGATATAAAGTGGTTACCTCTGTTGCTTAGGGCGCCTAGCGAGCTCTAACAAAACAGTAATCCTCAATGTTACTGGAAGAGGCAGAGATCAGAAGTCCTCCCTTCGCCCAGTGTGAAAACCCGGAGGGGAGGATGGGGTCTCGTGCTGCTCAGTCCCCCGGAGCCCCGCACTCCGCACGTCAACCGGCGCTCTCGCAAAGGTTCTCTCAGCGTCTCCAAAGCAATCTGCAAATTCCCCAACCCAGACCCAGGCGGCAACTGAGCAGAAGGGAAGGGGCTGGGAACGGCACCCACCCCGGCAGCCCGCTGTCCCTGCCTCGGCTGACCACCGCTCGGGCCCTTCCACCGGGGGTTGTCCCGTGTCGCGAGGCCAGCACTAGTGGCGGGGAACGGAGCCCGCCGCGGCTGAGGGCGCTGGACCCCCGGCAGGCTGCCCCGCTGACCTGCTGTGCCTCAAGGGGCCCGCCTGGGAAACAGGGGAGGCCGCGCCCGCTCTCACCTGAGCCCCCCAGCTCGAGGAACCGCCCTCACGGGACGCAGGAGCCTCGCCAGGTGCCGGTCTGGAATGCACCGCGTTCCCCCGCCCGGCTAGACTTTGGCAGAGGCGGGTCTGCTGTCACCTGACCTCCGCCATCTGACTCTTGGGGCCCGATCTCGGCGAGATGCGCTCTGGGAGTTGTAGTTTCCGCGCGTCTTAGCCGGACAGAACGCAGCTGGGTCGGGCCGGGGCGCAGGGATCGGGGCTCCGGCGTGAGGGAAGATGAGGACCGCTGCCAGGGACGCAGAGGCTCTTGGAGACGCCAGCGCCTCCCGGCTCCTTTGGTGAGTGAAACTCAGACCGCCCTCCACTGGGCGGAAACCAGAGCCCGCGGGGCGGGGCTCCCTTTAGGTCCCGCCTTCCGCTGCCTCTCCGCCTATAGTCGGGGCCCGCCGCGAGGGTTGCGTGGAAGCTCGCCTTCCCCGGCCAATGGGAAGACGAGAAGCCTCCATGTTGGGTGTGGCTGAAAGATTGGCAGGCGACTCCCCGCCCCTGCCCCGCCCCCCTGGGCGAAGAGCGCGGACTTGCGGGGCCGCTGGCTGCGGACTGGAGCTGCGCGGGTCAGGGAGATAATGGCTGCGCGGCCGATCACCCTCGGCATTGACCTGGGCACCACATCTGTGAAGGCAGCTCTGCTGAGGGCCGCGCCCGACGACCCATCTGGGTTCGAGGTGCTGGCGAGCTGTACCCGCGCTGCGCGGGCAGAGGCGGCGGTCGAGAGCGCGGTGGCCGGGACCCAGGTGAGGTAGCGCCCCGGGGCTGCGCCGCCTCCAGAAGCCTCCTGACCACCCTCTTCCACCCCAGGAGGCCTCCCTGACAGCCCTTCCCGCAATGAAGTCTCTATTCCAGCTTGTCCCCAGCTTCTCCAGGGGCCCCTCTGCCTGCAGCAGCTGTGCTCATGATCCCTTAGGTCTGGTTCCAGAATCCTTCCCACCCGCTGGGACCGATCCCCCCCACCCCGCCGCGACTCTCTGGCCTCCTCTGGGGGCATTGCGCTTGGCGCTGGATCCCTGTGCTCTCTGTCCCCTGACCTTGGAGGAACTGACCTCTTGTGTGTATGGAATGACCACAGGCCAACCTCTCACTCTTGCTGCTCTCCGCTCCTCACACCTGCCCTGTGACCTCAAGTTCAGGATTCAGTTTGTTGCCCAGGGCAGAGTCTGGGTTTTCCTCCGGAAATCAGATGCCAAATCAGGCCTAATTGGCTCCTGGCTCATTCCACAGAAGCAGAATGCGGACCAAGAAACCCTTGGTCAGCCGGGCGCGGTGGCTTACGCCTGTAATCCCAGCGCTTTGGGAGGCCGAGGCGGGCGGATCACGAGGTCAGGAGATCAAGACCATTCTGGCTAACACGGTGAAACCCTGTCTGTACTAAAAATACAAAAAAATTAGCCGGGCGTGGTGGCGGGCGCCTGTAGTCCCAGCTACTCGAGAGGCTGAGGCAGGAGAATGGCGTGAACCCGGGAGGCGGAGCTTGCAGTGAGTCGAGATCGCGCCACTGCACTCCAGCCTGGGTGACAGAGGGAGATTCTGTCTCAAAAAAAAAAAAACAAAAAACAGAAAACAAAAAACAAACAAAAAAAATTAGCCGGTGGCGCGTGCCTGTGATGCCAGCTACACAGGAGGCTGAGGGAAGAGAATCGCTTGAACCCTGGAGGCGGAGGTTGCGGTGAGCCGAGATCGTGCCATTGCACTCCAGCTTGGGCAACAAGAGTAAAACTCTGTCTCAAAAAAAAAAAAAAAAAAAAGAAACCCTGGTCAGCCAAAGACCCCCAGCCTCAAAAGCTGAGACATCCTGCAGGAAAGACATCTTGAGAGCATATAGACATTTTTTTAAAAGTCTTAAAAATTTGTTTTTAAAAAGGGTGAGGTTGATAAGTATACACTACAATTACTGGCTTGTGAAAGCTACAAGGTAGAAATGGACAATTTCAGGATCGTGGGCTCTGTTGGAGATGTAGGTGGGTTCAGAAAAGATGTTAATCTTCAGAGCTGGATCCCGTTAATTCCCTAAAAAGGAAAAGTGAACTGTGTTCAGTTAATTGAGGATAGAAATTAAGAGCAAGGGGCTTTCTGTGTAACCTCACATGACTTTTTCCTGGGCCTCAGCTTGTTCTGAGTTGCAATAGGCAGCCTCTAAGGCCCCTTTCAGCCACAAACCTTGGTTTTCTGAGCCAAGATCCACTCCCAAGAGGTTTCTTTCCTTTTTCTTTCTTTCTTTTCTTTTTTTTTTTGAGACCGAGTGTCACTCTGTCGCCCAGGCTGGAGTGCAGTGGCGTGATCTTGGCTCACTGCAACCTCCGCCTCCCAGGTTCAAGCGATTCTCCTGCTTCAGCCTCCCGAGTAGCTGGGACTACAGGTGTGAGCCACCACACCCGGCTAATTTTTGTATTTTCAGTAGAGACAGGGTTTCGCCATGTTGTCCAGGCTGGTCTTGAACTCCTAACCTCAAGTGATCCGCCCACTTCAGCCTCCCAAAGTGCTGAAGGTGTGAGCCACTGCACCTGGCCGAGCTTTGTTTGTCACAAGCTCTTGCCACATACATGGACACGGTTGTTTAGGGTTCAGAGCCCATTTGGCTCAGAAGCATTTCTGAGGATAAGGGTTTCAGGAGCACTTTGTATCTACATAGAAGCTTTCAAGATTAGTTTGGTTGGGGCATTAGGGCATATTAAAAGGATTCTCACTTAAAGGACTATGAATGGGAGGCAAAGTTGGCTCTGACCCTGGCGGGGTGAGCAGGAGAGCTAGGGTTAGGGGAGAGTAGGCTCAGAAAGTGCCCCTTTCTCTTGAAATAGGGCAACTTTTTTTTTTTTTTTTTGAAACAGGGTCTCGCTCTGTCACCTAGGCTGGAGTGCAGTGGTGCAATCTCTGCTCACTGAAACCTCTGCCTCCTGGGTTCAAGTGATTCTCGTGCCTCAGCCTCCTGAGTAGCTGGGATTACAGGTGTGCGCCACCATGCTTGGCGAATTTTTTTGTATTTTTAGTAGAGAGGGGGTTTCACCATGTTGGCAGGGCTGGTCTCAAACTCCTGACCTCAACTGATGGGCCCACCTCGGTTTCCCAAAGTGCTGGGATTACAGGTGTGAGCCACCCCGCCCACATGGCCACTTCTTGAAAACTTTTCTGCATTCCCTGCTCAGCTTTCAGTAGGCTGTTCTGTGCTTACAGGCTCACCCGGTATGCCACACCTGTCTAATGAAGTGCTTAATGGAGGCCAGTCATTAACCCCCCCACGCCACATATGAATCGTGCTCTGGGACAAACAGCACTGCTGTGAGTTAGTCTATATAGCAGGGTTTCTCAACCTTGGTGCTGCTGACATTTTGGGCTACATAGTTTTTGTTGTGGTGAGGGGCGTCCTGCACGTTGTAGAATGTTTAGCAGCATCTCTGGCCTACTAGATGCCAACCACGTTTGCCCCTCTTCCCCAGATGTGACAATCAAAATTGTCTCCATGTTGCCAAATGTTCCCTAGGTGACAAAATCACCCCAAGTAGGAACCAGTGATCTATAGTCATATCTGTGGCCAGGCGCAGTGGCTCATGCCTGTAATCCCAGCACTTTGGGAGGCCCAGACAGGCGGATCACTTGAGGTCAGGAGTTCGAGACCAGCCTGGCCAACATGATGAAACCCTGTCTCTACTAAAAATACAAAAATTAGCCAGGCATAGTGATGCATGCTTGTAATCCCAGCTACTCGGGAGGCTGAGGCAGGAGAATCGCTTGAACTCGGGAAGCGGAGGTTGCAGTGAGCTGAGATTGCGCCACTGCACTCCAGCCTGGGCGACACAGTGAGACTCTGACTCAAAAAAAAAAAAAAAAAAAATAGTAATATCTGCTGGCTGTGTTCTTTCCTCAAGTTCATACTTTTCACTCATAAGTATTAGCTATACCAGGGTCAAGCTTGGCAGCTGTGCAGACAATCATAGTTTTTGGTATTTGCCCATTTAAAATACAAGGTTTTTGAGGGCACGTCTGTGACCCTTTCACAGTTTATATTTATTTTTCCTCTCTGGGCATCAGTTTCCTGCGCTGTAAAAAGAGGCCTGGGGAATGGGATTGAATGAGCTTCTAAGTACTGTGTGCAGGTCTAAAGCTCGAGGATTTGATGTGGATGTAGACCAACCGATATTCTGAGCCAAGGAGTGGGGGCAGCGTCTATTTCTGTTACATTGGGGGTCTGTCCAAGAGCTACTCCCTAATCACACCCACCCCTAAAACTGTTTCTAACTGCTGAACACTGCCTCCTTGTCTTTACCACATCCAGCCTGCTTACTTCTTCCCATGTCTCCACCCACACAACTCATGCACCCACTCACCCTGGGCCCATTTTAAACAGCAGCTCTGTCCTGGGATGACACGCCAACCCACGGCCATGTAGAGTCTCACTGTGTTGCCGAGGCTGGTCTCAAATTTCTGGGATCAAGTGATCCTCCTGCTTCAACCTTCCCATTAGCTGAGATTATAGGCGTGAGCCACTGCGCCCAGCTGGGAGGACTCTTTAAACTAGCTCTGTCTAGTAGAAATATGACCTGCAGGCCAGGCGCGGTGGCTCACGCCTGTAATCCTAGCACTTTGGGAGGCCGAGGCGGGTGAATCATGAGGTCAAGAGATGGAGACCATCCTGGCTAACACAGTGAAACCCCGTCTCTACTGAAAATACAAAAATTAGCTGGCGTGGTGGCATGTGCCTGTAGTCTTAGGTTCTCAGGAGACTGAGGCAGGAGAATCGCATGAACCTGGGAGGCAGACGATGCAGTGAGCTGAGATCGCACCACTGCACTCCAGCCTGGTGACAGAGCGAGCCTCCGTCTCAAAAAAAAAGAAATGTAACCTACAAATGGAGCCAGGCGTGGCCTTTTCAATTTTCTAGCAGCCCTATTAAAAGAAATAAAAGGAAACAAGTGAAATTAATTTTAATTGCATATTTTATTTAACCCAGTGTATCCAACACATTATCATTTTGGTGTGTGATAATCAAGGCTGGGCACGGTGACTCACACCTGTAATCCCAGCACTTTGGGAGGCCGAGGCGGGCGAATCCCTGAGGTCAGGAGTTTGACACCAGCCTGGCCAACATGGTAAAACCGCGTCTCTACTAAAAATACAAAAATTAGCCTGGCATGGTGGTGTGAGCCTGTAATCCCAGCTACTCAGGAGGCTGAGGCAGGAGAATCACTTGAACCTGGGAGGCGGAGGTTGCAGTGAGCCAAGATTACACCACTGCACTCTAGCTTGGGCAACAGAGTGAGACTCTATCTCTAAAAAAAAAAAAAAAAAAAAAAGGCCGGGCGCGGTGGCTCACGCTTGTAATCCCAGCACTTTGGGAGGCCGAGGCGGGCGGATCACCAGGTCAGGAGATCGAGACCACAGTGAAACCCCGTCTCTACTAAAAAAAATACAAAAAATTAGCCGGGCTTGGTGGCGGGCGCCTGTAGTCCCAGCTACTCGGAGAGGCTGAGGCAGGAGAATGGCACAAACCCGGGAGGCGGAGCTTGCAGTGAGCCGAGATCGCGCCACTGCACTCCAGCCTGGGCGACAGAGCGAGACTCCGTCTCAAAAAAAAAAAAAAAAAACAGTATTAAATGAGGTAGTGTATGTTTTTTGTCATATTAAATTGCAATCCGGTGTGTGTTTTACATTTACATCTCAATTCAGACTAGCCACATGTGGCTAATGACTTTGGTATTGGACAGTGAGGGTCTAAACAAATATCTCTTCCCAGGACCCTTCTTCCTGCCCCCCACCCCCCTGTCCCCACCCTGCTCTTCTTTCCTCCCTCTGGGGATCCTGCGTAGCCACCTGGCTCCTCTGTGCCTCTTGTCTTCCACTTCCGCTTGGCTGTGGTCTCTCTTGCATGTAGAATCCTTGTTGGGCTCTGGGGCTGCTCCCTAGGAAAAGGCTGTGCTTCCCCTGTACTCCTTGCCCCATCCTGCCCCTCCTCTCCTCCCTTCTTTCTCTTCTTTCTTCCTGCTTGTTAGGAGCCAAGAGCTGCCCCTGACCAAGGCCACAGACTGACAGGGGCAAGTGAGAGGTTTTCTGAGGAGGAGAAGACAGCACTCCCTGGAGGGAAGCAAGACGTCTGAGAACTCAGCCTTCAGATGCCTTTCTAAGACCCTAGCTTTGCTAGTTCCTCAAAAAGCTGACATTTATTGAGAGCTGAGCCACAACTCTCTTCCCCTTCTTCTCTTCTGAACTTTCTGTGGATTCCTCTAGTTGGTTTTTTTGAGATGGAGTCTCACTTTGTCACCCAGGCTGGAGTGCCGTGGTGTAATCTTGGCTCACTGCAACCTCTGCCTCCCAGATTCAACCGATTCTCCTGCCTCAGCCTCCTGAGTAGCTGGGATTACAGGTGCATGCCACCATACCCGGCTAATTTTTTGTATTTTTAGTAGAGACGGGGTTTCATCATGTTGTTTGGCTAGGCTGGTCTCGAACTCCTGATCTCAAGTGATCCGCCCACCTTGGCCTCCCAATGTGCTGGGATTATAGGCTTGAGCCACTGTGCCTGGACTTATTTCTTCTGTTCATAGCACAGAGAATGCTGTTCTCAGCTGAGGCTGACCCCAGTGGAGGGCAGGCCCGGGCAGTTTGCTGCAACTCACCTGCAGCAGTGCCTCAACTGTGAAGTTAGGGAGTGGACGCTGCCCACTACATTCCTACTCCAGGACATCCTGGGAGGCCTGCACCCCTCCCCTGCCTGTGTGTCTGCCCCTGCCCGTGTGTTCTCTTTTGCTTCCAGGGGCGGGAGCAGGATGTGAGTAGAATCCTGCAAGCCCTACACGAGTGCCTTGCTGCCCTTCCCAGGCCCCAGCTCCGGAGCGTCGTGGGCATCGGGGTGTCGGGCCAGATGCATGGAGTCGTGTTTTGGAAGACAGGCCAAGGTATGCTGGGCTTGGGGCTGCTCTCAGGCTGGTAGCAGTCACTTCCAGAACTAGAGCAGTGCTGCGCAGGGCTTTCTGTGAAGGGTCGGGTTATCCAGCGGTGGGAATAGGGTCTTGTTTCTTGGAATGGACGAACACAGGCTGCCTCCTGCGTGGGTGAGCATTCTGTTTGTACCAATGTGAGGTGAGCAAGGGAACTGCCCACTCCCACATCATCAGCACGTTATCCACAAACAGGCAGAGGGAAGAGAGTGTTTTCTGGGATTCTCCTGAAGGATTCAGCGGAGTGCATTTTCCATAGCTTTCTCTTTACTGGGTCAGTATCTCAGAACGTTAGTGCGGACAACCGAGAGATTGGCTGTAGCTGCAGGAGATGCCAGGACATGGAGGGCACGCTTTTGAATTGGGGCACATTTGTCGTTGTTTACATATTTGTGATTTTGAAAATTCTAGGGCATATCTTTTTTTGTTTGTTTGTTTTAAGATGGAGTTTCACTCTTGTTACCCAGGCTGGAGTGCAATGGCGCAAACTCAGCTCACTGCAGCCTCTGCCTCCCGGGTTCAAGTGATCTTCCTGCCTCAGCCTCCAGAGTAGCTGGGACTACAGGTGCCTGCCACCACACCCAGCTAATTTTTGTATTTTTAGTAGAGACGGGGTTTCACCTTGTTGGCCAGGCTGGTCTCGAACTCCTGACCTCAAATGATCCATCTGCCTCAGCCTCCCAAAGTGCTGGGATTACAGGTGTGAGCCACCGCGCCCGCCGGCATATCCTTTTTATGGGTTCAGTTGCTAAGCATTTCTAGTTGGTTGTCTTATGAAGGTCTGCCACAGTGCAGAGGTGGGTAACCTGTTCTATTTGGCCTTGAGGAGGAGAGCTAAGACAGTAAAACCACGATGAGCACTTCACATGCCTGGTGCCTGGCTGAGGACATCAGCTGCATGATCTCATCGGATATTCCCAACAACCTGGTGACATAGGTTACACTGTTGTCCCCATTGTGTGGATGAGAGGTTGAGGTTGAGAGAGGTTAGAATGATATGCTCAGGGTCATATTTCAGCAAGTGAACCCCACTTTTGAATCCAAGTCTGTCTGAGGAGCTTTTATTTTTTTTTTTATTTTTTATTTTTTATTATACTTTAGGGTTTTAGGGTACATGTGCACAATGTGCAGGTTTGTTACATATGTATCCATGTGCCATGTTGATTTCCTGCACCCATTAACTCGTCATTTAGCATTAGGTGTATCTCCTAATGCTGTCCCTCCCCCCTCTGAGGAGCTTTTAAAGGCCTGGCAGGGTTGTTTTTGGTGGAGGACCAGAGCTGCAGGGGACCCAGTGGCTCAGTGAGAGACTTCCCAGCAGAATGCCCAAGGAAGTATGAGGCTCCTGTAGGAAGCTGGGAGCTCCCTGTTATGGCAGGCATTAAAAAAACTTTTTAAGCCCGGGCGTGGTGGCTCATGCCTGTAAATCCCAACACTTTGGGAAGCCGAGGCAGGAGGAGTATTGCTTGAGGCCAGGAGTTCAGGACTAGCCTGGGCCACATCGTGGGACCCCGTCTCTACAAAAGATGCAAAAATAAGTTGGGTGTGGTGCAACATGTTTGTAGTCGCAGCTACTTGGGAGGCTGAGGTGAGAGGATCACTGGAGCCCTGGAGGTTGAGGCTGCAGTGAGCTGTGATTGCTCCACTGTACTCCAGCCTGGGCTACAGAGCAAGACCCTGTCTCAGAAAACAACAACAACAAATCAAACTTTAAAAGAAATTATATTGGCCAGGCACGATGGCTCACACCTGTAATCCCAGCACTTTGGGAGGCTGAGGCGGGCAGATCACGAGGTCAGGAATTACAGACCAGCGTGGCCAACATGGTGAAACCCCATCTCTACTAAAAATACAAAAATTAGCTAGGTATGGTGGTGTGTGCCTATAATCCTAGCTAATCGGGAGGCTAAGGCAGGAAAATCACTTGAACCCAGGAGGCAGAGGTTGCAGTGAGCCGAGATCGCGCCACTGCACTCCAACCTGGGCGACAGAACAAGACTCCATCTCAAAAAAAAAAAAAAAGAAATTATAAAAGATTTAATTTAGACAAACAAAAATAGGGAGAGTAGTGCTATGAACCAGCATATACCCATCACTCAGCTTCAAGAAAATCAACATTTTACTGCAGATCAACATTTTAAGCAGAAGATGGACGGCTACTTTGGGGGGCTGTAGTTATGAGGATTTCAACATTTGATTCATCCCTTTCTACGTGGAGAGTCGGCAATTTAGAGTGCCCTGAAGTGCGTGGTGACCTGCCTGTCAGTGGGACTGGCATTTAGTGATGCACCCTTTAATCACTCCCAGGATGGGGCTGGGCAATCATAGGAGCTGATGCAGGCTCTTCCTCCTCCCCTTCCTCCCTCCTGTCCGCCTATCATCGGGCCCACCAGGGCCGTGGGAGCTGCTTGGCACCGAGCAGTGGCAGGAGCAGAAGGCGATTAGGGTATCAAGGCTAACCTCTCAGAGGGAGTCTAGGTTGTAAAAGCTTTTAAAACTCCTTAATTTTGCATTAATGAGAATAAATGTCCTTTTAATACTAAAACCCTTCCCAAAGAGGACAGCAGAGAGCTGATGATGTGGTCCGCTCACATGCCTTCCTTTCTGCCTGTCTCCTGGGCTCCCTAACAACCACACAAACCATCAGCCACATCGTTGGAAAGAGCTGCTTAATATTTTATTGAGCCAGCCCACATGCCTTCTGGGATTGTTTTCTGTTTCTGGGAAGGAGGAAAGCCACAGTGGTGATGGTGATACCTGCTTAGTGGAGTCAAGTGAAATCACATTTGGGATCCAGTCTTGTCGATTTTAATGGCAGCCTTAATTCACTTTGGTTTCCCTACCTACAACATATAAAGCCCTTTGCTAGGCCCTGGGGGAGAGATAGAAATGAAGGAATGCAGCCTTTACCTTCCGAAACACAGTCAACACAGATGGGCAGGAGTAACTTGAGCAGAGAGCTAAGTGCTTCAGTGAGGGCACCCGGAGCGAGCTGGAGGGGAGGAGACGGAGTGATTAGTGTCTTCTGAAAGGCCTGTGGTTACGCCGGTTTCCAGACTCCATTTTCAGGCTCAGTAAAAGCAGAAGAGAAACCAGGATCATAAAAGAAAGCTAAAAGGCGAGCAGCAGACAGGGAGAAAATATCTGGTAGTGAATAGTGGACAAAGGACAGGTCAGTACGTGTAAAGAACCAGTAACTAAGAGAGAACAAGCAGCCCTGTGGAAAAACGGGCGAGGGCTACCAACAGGTTCTTCCTAGAAGAGGAAATACTGATGGCTGATAAACATCTGGAAAGACGTTCAGCATTGTTAGTCATTAGAGCGGTGCGGATGAAAACAACAAAGCATCATTTTCCACCCACTGGATGGTAAGAAATCAAAATGTTCAGTAATGTCGAGAGTTGGCAAAGGGAGTGGAAAACTGGTATTTTTTTTGTTTTTTATTTTTTTTGAGATGGAGTCTTGCTCTTGTCACCCAGGCTGGAGTACAATGGTGCAGTCTGGGCTCACTGCAACCTCTGCTTCCTGGATTCCAGTGATTCTCTTGCCTAAATCTCCCCTCCCGAGTAACTGTTATTACAGGCACCCGCCACCACGCCTGGCTATTTTTTTTTTGAGATGGAGTCTCGCTGTGTTGCCCAGGCTGGAGTGCAATGGCGCGATCTCTGCTCGCTGCAAGCTCCGCCTCCCAGGTTCACGCCATTCTCCTGCCTCAGCCTCCCTAGTAGCTGGGACTACAGGCGCCCGCCATCATGCCCAGCTAATTTTTTTTGGTATTTTTAGTAGAGAAGGGGTTTCACCATGTTGGCCAGCCTGGTCTTGAACTCCTGACCTCAAGTGATCCACCCGCCTCAGCCTCCCAAAGTGCTGGGATTACAGGTGTGAGCCACCGTGCCCGACGAGCTAAGAGATATTGAGGATACAAATAGAAGCACTAGCATCTAAATCATAGGAGACCAGAGAGGGAAAAGTAAAAATGGAGAGGAGGAAATCTTTGAAGAAATAATGGAGAAAAATTTCCTATAATTGAAAAAATAAGATGGAACACCCCAGCCTGAAAGGGCCCATAGAATGTCAAAGAGGAGATAAAGACAACCCCCAGCTAGATATATTCTAGTGGACATTTAAGGATTTCAAAGACAGAATTCCAAAAGCTTGCAGAGCAAAAGATCAGATCCCATATGAAAGAATAAGGATCAGATTGACATTAGAGTTTTTTCAACAGCAACACTCTATGTGAAAAGACAATGGGGTAGCATTTTTTTGTTTGTTTTGTTTTTCTGAGATGGAGTCTCACTCTGTTGCCCAGGCTGGAGTGCAGTGGCACGATCTCAGCTCATCGCAACCTACGCCTACTGGGTTCAAGTGATTCTCCTGCCTCAGCCTCCGGAGTAGCTGGGATTACAGGCACCCGCCACGATGCCCGGCTAATTTTTGTATTTTTTGTAGAGATGGGGTTTTGCCATCTTGCCCAGGCTGTTCTTGAACCCCTGACCTCTGGCGATCCGCCCGCCTTGGCCTCCCAAAGTGCTGGGATTATAGGCATGAGCCACCGCGCCTGACCAGGAGTAGTATTTTGATGACCTATTGTGGCACAACAAACTACCTCCAACCTAGTGACCGAAAGCAACAAGCATTTATCATCTCTCATGATTTTTTGGGTCAGGGATTCGGCAGGGCTCAGCCCACTGCTGCTTCTACACGGTGGTGGTGGAGGTTGCTTGTTAGTGTTCAACTGGTGGACAGACTGGTCAGGGGGGGTCACGGTGGCTTTACTCAATGCCTGGTACCTTGGTGGGGAAGGCTGGAGGCTGGGCTCACCTGGAAACGGTCTGCTGGCCGCTCTTTGCCCGTGGTCTCCTCAGTATGGCGGCCTCGGCGTAGTCACCCTTCTTACCTGAAGGCTGATTCCCCCAGAGAGAGTGGTGTAAGAGGCTTGGGCGGGAGCTGCAGTACTTCTTATGACCTAGCCTTGGGAGTCTCAAGATGTCACTGCCTCCACATTCTCCTGGTCAAGCACGTCACCAAGGTGATTCTATATTCAAGGAAAGAGGATTCAGATGCCACCTCTTAATGGGAGGAGTAGTGAAGAATTTGCGACAATCGACAACAAAAAGTGCTTTGAAGCATTGAAGGGAAGGAACTTAGAACCAGACTATTATAACTGATCAAACTGGCACTCAAAGATGGGAACATGAGAAATATTTGGAGGCATCTGGGCCTTCAGACACTGCCTAGAAAGACTGACACTGAAATTGGCCTTGGGAGAAATCACTGAATAAGAGCAGAGAAAAATCCAGAGGATGTCACAAAGCACAAATGAAAAAAATCTGACGGTCAGATGTTTTTAAAGTAAATTTGGATGTCTAAAAATCAATCAGGGCCAGGTGTGCTGGCTCATGCCTGTAATCCTAGCACTGTGGGGGGCTGAGGTGGGTGGATTGCCTGAGCTCAGAAGTTCGAGACCAGCCTGGGCAGCATGATGAAACCCTGTCTCTACTAAAAGTCCAAAAAATTAGCTGAGCATGGTGGCGTGGGCCTGTAGTCTCAGCTACTCGGGAGGCTGAGGCAGGAGAATCGCTTGAACCTGGGAGATGGAGGTTGCAGTGAGCCAAGATTGTGCCACTGCATTCCAACCTGGGGGACACAGTGAGACTCCATCTCAAAAATGAAATGCGATGAGATGAGATGAGATGATGAGATGATGAGATGAATCAGCTAAGACCTAAGGAAAAGAGAAAATTTACTGGTAATCAAGTAGCAGGAAGCCTAGATAATGTTGTCATGATGAGGGTTGGAGGGACAGAGACCAGGGGACTTGAGATTGTGCCAAACATCTTATGAGATGTGGGGAGATATGGTATCAACTTCAAAAGAGAATAAAAATAAACAGAGAAGTGGGGCAAACGGAGGGAGTATGTGATGTGCCCAGGGTCCCACAGTCATTATATGGTAGAGCCAAGTACTAAAGCCAGTGCTATCAGGACCCACAGGTGCTCCAGGCTTTATCATGGGACGATTCGCACATATTTTGGCACTCACCAGCAGAGTAGTATCAAGGCCGCGCCATGCCTAGTCAATTGCTCTTTTCTTCATTTTTGGTCATCTCTTTTGTTCCAGGCTGTGAATGGACAGAGGGAGGGATTACCCCTGTGTTCGAGCCCAGAGCTGTTAGCCGCCTGGTCACGTGGCAGGATGGCCGATGTAGCCGCGAATTCCTGGCCTCTCTGCCCCAGCCGAAGTCTCATCTCAGTGTGGCCACGGGCTTCGGCTGCGCAACCATCTTCTGGCTTTTGAAATACCGGTACGGGCAACTGTACTTTGACTCGGGTGCTGGGTTTCCGGGAGAATGAGAATGGGCCGGGGCCGCGTCAGCATCACCCCGCCTAGATTGGGTCCAGAACGGCGTCCTTTTGCAGAAGGCTCTCTATTGGTTATCCAGTTCCCACCCCGATGGGGAAAGGAGGGGACAGAGAGGGCAAGTCACTTGCTAAGGGTCACGGGGAGAGTTTGCAGTGTGCTCAGGCCTGCGAGGCTGCTGAGGAGGCCTACGTCTGCTTTCCCAGGCTTGACGCTTCCTCCTCTCAGGCCTTTCCCCTGGGGCCGACTTAGGCTGGCTTTACTTGGGGCAGCTGGGAGGTCCTAATCCCAGGGACCCAGCTGGACTTGAGCCATAGCATGTGCGGTTGTGGCTGCCACCTGGCCATGGCACAGCTGGTCCCCGCTGCCTGCAGCTAAGTGTGGCACATGCTTCCGAGTTCATGTTATACCATGTTGAGTTGTTTTTGGTATGAAAAACAGCCCAGAGTTCCTGAAGTCCTATGACGCAGCTGGTACCATCCACGACTATGTGGTTGCCATGCTGTGTGGCTTGCCAAGACCCCTCATGTCCGACCAGAATGCTGCCAGCTGGGGCTATTTCAACACGCAGAGCCAAAGCTGGAACGTGGAGATGTGAGTATCACATCCTTGCAGGCTGTTCCTCCTGCTCCAATCCAAAGGGCAACCCCAGAGCTAGTGTTTCCGTGGGAGCTTTCCCATCTGGGAGTGGTGGAGGGTTCCCAGAGGCCAGGATCGGGGTCCAGTGCCCCCGGCCTGTCCCAGTCACGGGGCATGGGTGGGCCCAGTGTAAGCGCCGCCCTGAGCCCTGGGGTAGGCGCCTCAGCCATGCTGTCCTGCTCCTTCATAGCTGCCCAGACCCCAGGTGGGCTCTCCCTTCTCTGTGACCATGGGCCCAGCCTGTAGGTTTCAGAGTACAGCTTTCACTCTTTAATACTTAAACTTAGAGGGCCAGGCACGGTGGCTCACGCCTGTAATCCCAGCACTTTGGGAGGCTGAGGCGGGTGGATCACCTGAGGTCAGGAGTTCGAGACCAGCCTGGGCAACATGGAGAAACCCCATCTCTACTAAAAATACAAAAATTAGCTGGGCGTGGTAGCGGGTGCCTGTAATCCCAGCTACTCCAGAGGCTGAGGCAGGAGAATCACTTGAACCTGGGAGGCAGAGGTTGCAGTGAGCTGAGATTGCACCACAGCACTCCAGCCTGGGGGACAGAGAGAGACTCTGTCTCAAAAAAAGAAAAAAGAACTAGAGATAGTAGGCTTGAAGGATGCCTTTTAAGTTCTTTTTGAACAATCATTTGCCTTTTCAGGTACAGAAGTCCAGTGCCCTGTAAGTTCACTTCCTTCAGGGCCCAAATTCTGAGCTCTGAAATAAAACAAAAAGCACCTGGTAGTTCAGGTAAAGGACTTTCCAGCGTGTTGTGTGAAATTGACAGCCCCCTATTCACTAACCCTGAGTGACTAACACGTTGGATATTCAGGAGCCTGCTGCATTTGACTTTGGTTTGGACTGTACTCACCCACCATAACGGCGCCGAACCTCTGGCTGCCTCCCGTTGCAGAGTTTTTGAGCTCCCTTCAAACACCGGAGGCTGGACTTGATCACAGCTGCCTATGTTGTTTGTTTTCTTTCCTGGAAGGTGAATCCTAAGCTTATGAAAGCCAGTGTACTCTATTGACAAAGCCTAAGCTCCTGATTTTAAAAAAGCCAGAGAAGCTGCCTGTGACGGCGCTGAATCCTATCCCCCCCTTCGGCCACGTGTGTCCTATAGCACTTTCCCGTGCAGAGTTTCCTGGAAACAAACAAACAACAACAAAAATGAAAGCAGCTGGGTGTGGTGGTGCAGGCCTGTAATCCCAGCTGCTTGGGAGGCTGAGATGGGAGAATTGCTTGAGCCTGGGAGGTTGAGGTTACAGTGAGCAGTGATCACACCACTCCACTCCAGCCTGGGTAACAGAGCGAGACCCTGTCTCAAAAAAAAAGAAAGAAGGAGCCGGGTGCAGTGGCTCACGCCTGTAATCCCGGCACTTTGGGAGGCTGAAGCGGGTGAATGACGTGAGGTCAGGAGTTCGAGACCAGCCCGGCCAACATGGCAAAACCCTGTCTCTACTAAAAATACAAAAATTAGCCGGGCATGGTGATGTGCACCTGTAATCCCAGCTACTAGGGAGGCTGAGGCAGGAGAATTGCTTGAACCTGGGAGGTGGAGGTTGCAGTGAGCCGAGATGGTGCCACTGCACTCCAGCCTGGGCAACAGAGCAAGACTCCATCTCAAAAAAATAAATAAGTAAAAAAGAAAGAAAGAAGGAAAGAAGGAAGGAAGGAAGGGGAAGAGAAGGACGGATGGGGGGAAGGGAGGAAGGAAGGGAGGGAAGGAAGGGAGGGAAGAAGGGAAGGAAGAGAGGGAGGGAAGGAATGGAGAGAGGGAGGAAAGGAAGGGAGGGAAAGAGGGAAGGAGGGAAGGGAAGGAAGGGAGGGAGGGAAAGAGGGAAGGAGGGAAGAGAAGGGAGGGAGGGAGGAAAGAAAGGGAGGGAGGGAGGAAAGAAAGGGAGGGAGGGAGGAAAGAAGGGAGGAGGAAGGGAGGGAGGGAGGGAAGGGAGGGAGGGAGGGAAGGAATGGAGGGAGGGAGGGAAGGAAGGGAAGGAAGGGAGGGAGGAATGGAGACAAGGAAGGGAGGGAGGGAGGAAGAAAGGAAGGATCCCTTAAACTCCAGAAACCTGAGTGTGGGTCCATGTGGGTGCCCACTTTTGTTTTACAGACTGAGGAGCTCGGGTTTTCCTGTCCACCTGCTCCCAGACATCGCCGAGCCTGGCAGTGTGGCGGGCAGAACTTCCCACATGTGGTTTGAAATCCCAAAGGGGACACAGGTGGGAGTGGCCTTGGGTGATTTACAGGCCTCTGTCTATTCCTGCATGGCCCAGAGGACAGATGCAGGTAAGTTTTTGTTTTGTTCTGTCCTCAGACTTACACTGTCGCCTGCCTCATAAGCACCAGCTCTGTGCGAGTCTGCAGGGCACACAGAGCTTAGCAGTCCTGGCATCCTGCTGGAGACCATTATTCTGTAAAGATGAAAAGCACCCTCATCCTTGCAGGTAAAAGTCCTCTATTGAGGGAGCTTACAGGCCAGCAGGGCAAGTTCTGTCCCTGAGCACCGATCATCTGTGCCGACCCCCTCTGGGGCCAGGTGAGGGGAACGGCTCTTTCTAGCTGTCTGGTTTCTATGTGACTCCGGGCCCAGGAAAACAGATGAGCTGATGAGGGTTTCGGTTACTGTGTGTTTGTAATGGAAGTGATGTCAGATCTGATTAGAAGTGCAGAATAGGCTGGGTGCGGTGGCTCACGCCTGTAATCCCAGCACTTTGGGAGGCCGAGGCGGGCGGATCACGAGGTCAGGAGTTCAAGACCAGCCTGGCCAAGATGGTGAAATCCTGTCTCTATTAAAAATACAAAAATTAACCAGGTGTGGTGGCAGGTGCCTGTAATCCCAGCTACTCAGGAGGCTGAGGCAGAGAATTGCTTGGACCCGGGAGACGGAGGTTTCAGTGAGCGGAGATCACATCACTGCACTCCAGTCTGGCGATAGAGCGAGACTCCATCTCAAAACAAAACAAAACAAAAGGGCGGGCGCGGTGGCTCACGCCTGTAATCCCAGCACTTTGGGAGGCCGAGGCAGGTGGATCACGAGGTCAGGAGATCGAGACCATCCTGGCTAACACGGTGAAACCCTGTCTCTATTTAAAAAATAGAAAAAATTAGCCGGGCGTAGTGATGGGTGCCTGTAGTCCCAGCTACTCGGGAGGCTGAGGCAGGAAAATTCTGCACTTTTTTTTTATTTTTTGAGACGGAGTCTTGCTCTGTCGCCCAGGCTGGAGTGCAGTGGCACAATCTCGGCTCACTGCAAGCTCCGCCTCCCAGGTTCACGCCATTCTCCTGCCTCAGCCTCTCCGAGTAGCTGGGACTGCAGGCGCCCACCACCACGCCCGGCTAATTTTTTGTATTTTTTAGTGGAGACAGGGTTTCACCGTGGTCTCGATCTCCTGACCTCGTGATCCGCCCGCCTCGGCCTCCCAAAGTGCTGGGATTACAAGCGTGAGCCACCGCGCCCAGCCGAGATTAGAAACTTTTACCTGCCAATCAAAAATATATCCCATTGTTTCTGAGGTGTTTGGAATTGTTTGTTTGTTTAGGTTAAAACTTCCTTATTGTGGCCACCAAAATTCTAAATTATTTTTGGTAAGATTCACTCATTTATCTAGAAAAGTAAATGTTCTGAGATGGAGTCCCAGACTCCCTGAATTTAAATAAACCCATTATTTTCTGTCTTCCTGGAACCTTTTCTACTGGAGATCTTTTACTAAACCCAATTTAGTTTCTGTCTGACCCACTCGGACACCCGAAGCTTCCCTTCAGCACCCATTCCAGTTTCCGTCATGGCTTCCAAACCTAGTCCAGATTTAAAAATGCCCAAATAACTCAGTGAACTCAACACAAGTTGTGGAGTTCATAGGTCCAAGAGGGCTCACTGGTGACGGCCTCCAAATGTGCAGCAAGAAGCAGTGAGTGCAGGGGCTCAGTGGGTACTTATGCCCGTTTGCCTGTTGCTCCCAGAGGTCATCATGAGGTGGGTGGCTTCAGATCCCACTTACAACACCAGATCTGATTAAAGAAAAACTTGGCCGGGTGTGGTGGCTCACACCTGTAATCCCAGCACTTTGGGAGGCTGAGGCGGGTGGATCACCTGAGGTCAGGAGTGCGAGACCAGCCCGGCCAACATGGTGAAACCCCATCTCTACTAAAAATACAAAAATTAGCTGGGCACAGTGGCGGGCGCCTGTAATCCCAGCACTTTGGGAGGCTGAGGCAGGGGGATCACGAGGTCAGGAGTTCGAGACCAGCCTGGCCAACATGGTGAAACCCCACCTCTAATAAAAATACAAAAAATTAGCTGGGTGTGGTGGTGCGTGCCTGTAATCCCAGCTACTCGGGAGGCTGAGGCAGAGAATTGCTTGAACCTGGGAGGTGGAGGTTGTAGTGAGCCAAGATCGCACCATTGCACTCCAGCCTGGGTGACAGCCAGACTGTCTCAAAAAAAAAAAAAAAATCCTTCGATCAACATCTCTTCAACACCTTGCCCTTCTAACTATCCTGGATGTATTTTTAAAACCCCACCCTCTCTCACTGCCAAATTGTGACTTGTGACCTCTGAGTTAGCCCAACAGGCCACCCCCGTCACTGCCAAACTGTGACTTGTGACCTCTGAGTTAGCCCAACAGGCCTAAGCTCTGCTCTCTCCGGACCCCAGTTCTCAACATCAGCACCTCGGTTCAGCTGGCAGCCTCCATGCCTTCAGGATTCCAGCCTGCACAGACTCCAGACCCTACGGCCCCAGTCGCCTACTTCCCATACTTCGACAGGACCTACCTGGGGGTGGCCGCGTCACTCAATGGTGGCAATGTGCTGGCCACGTTCGTCCACATGCTGGTTCAGTGGATGGCAGATCTAGGTAAGGTGTGGCCCACACAGCGCTGTGTTCTCTGCCTGTCCTTTCTACCCGGCAGGGTCTCGGAGCTTCACGTGCAGTTTCAGCGTCCACATTGAGGTCTCAGACCCTGCCAGGTCCTGGCATATTTCTCCCATCCTTTGGGATCTGAGCTTGCAGCCTCTTTTCTTCTTGTCCTCCGAGCTGCCATCACCTACTCTTTTCTTTGGGTCGGGCACCCTTCCCCCAACCTTGACTGTGAACCTTCCTAACAGTCTCCCCAGCTTTCCCCCGCCCTCCCTGCTCCCTCTTTTCCCCTCCTGCTCCCTTCTCTTATTCCTGGGGTAGAATTGATGAAGTTTTCTCTGTGCTCCATGGACAGATGCTCCTCGACTTACAATGATGCATATTTCACTTACAATGCACTTATATCCTGAGAAGCCTGGCCCATAGGAAGTGCGATGCAGGCTTTTCTTCTTCTTCTTCTTCTTTTTTTTTTTTTTTTGAGATGGAGTCTCGCTCTGTCACCCAGGCTGGAGTGCAGTGGCATGATCTTGGCTCACTGCAACCTCCGCCTCCCAGATTCAAGGGATTCTCCTGCCTCAGCCTTCCGAGTAGCTGGGATTATAGGCATGCGCCACCACGCCTGGCAAATTTTTGTGTTTTTAGTAGCGATGAGGTTTTGCCATGTTGGCCAGGCTGGTCTTGAACTCCTGACCTCAGGTGATCCACCTGCCTCGGCCTCCCAAAGTGCTGAGATTATAGGTATGAGCCACTGCGCCCGGCCTGATGTAGGCATTTCTTTTTTTTTTTGAGATGGAGTCTTGCTCTGTTGCCCAGGCTGGAGTGCAGTAGTGTGATCTCGGCTCACTGCAATCTCCGCCTCCCAGGTTCACGCCATTCTCCTGCCTCAGCCTCCCAAGTAGCTGGTACTACGGGCACCCGCCACCACACCCAGCTAATTTTTTTGTTTTTTTAGTAGAGACGGGGTTTCACCGTGTTAGCCAGGATGGTCTTGATCTCCTGACCTTGTGATCCACCCGCCTCGACCTCCCAAAGTGCTGGGATTACAGGCGTGAGCCACTGCGCTCGGCCTGATGTAGGCATTTCTTAAAGAAGCACAGTGCGGGGTGGAACCCAGGAGAGTGGTTTTGGTTCCCAGCTGTGTCCCTGAGTCATTATTTGGCCTTGGCAAGTCCCTTCCCTTCTGTGTTTTCCCGTCTCCAGTGTCTTGTGGTCTTAAGTCCTTGGGTTAAAATTAACTCAACAGCTCATAGCAGCTTTCGCCTCCATTAGCCCTCACTAAATAGATTGGGGGAGCTGAGGGCACAGACACTCTGCTAGAGGCCAGGCCTCTCTTCCAGGCCTCCAGCTGGGATGCACCTTCCCTCAGGTACCCCAGAGTTTCGGTCATGGCCCAAGTATTTCCCAGAGAGGATGAAGAATATGTTTTAACCTTCCCTTACAACCTTTTTTGCGCTGTGCATGGTGGCACGTGGCTGTAATCCCAGCTACTCAGGAGGCCGAGGCGGGAGGATTGCTTGAGCTCAGAGTTGTTCAGGTCCAGCCTGGGCAACACAGCAAGACCTTGTCTGTAAAAAACAAACAACCTTTTTTTCCTGAACTTTTACTAAAGAAAGATAAGCATATGATTTAAAAAATAAAATAGCCAGGCGTGGTGGCTCATGCCTGTAATCCCAGCACTTTGGGAGGCTGAGGTGGGCGGATCACCTGAGGTCAGGAGTTCGAGACCAGCCTGGCCAACATAGTGAAACCCTGTCTCTACTAAAAATACAAAAGTTAGCCAGGTGTGGTGGCGCACGCCTGTAATTCCAGCTACTCGGGAGGCTGAGGCCGGAGAGTCACTTGAACCTGGGATGCAGAGGTTGCAGTGAGCTGAAATAATGCCACTGCGCCTATGCATTTGCAGAGGTTAAATGTTCCCACGGTGTGACTCCTCAGTGACTCTCTAGATTGGTGGGTCTCGGCACTGACCACACCCTGGAAGTACTATGGAGTTTAGAAACAGCGTTGCCTCCTGGTGCCACGCCCAGAAATGCTGATTTATTGGACCTGGGGTGTGGGCCTTGAGCATGATGTTTTATAAAAGTTCCTCAGGTGATTCTGAGGCCTGGAGTGTTAATAAGCACTGCTCTAGAACTTTCTCCTCAGAAAGCCTGGTCCACAGGCCTGGAGTACAGTTTCCTCTGGGAGCTTTTAACAAATGCAGAACATTAGGGTCAGCCCTAGGCAATCTGAGTCCAAGCTATGTGTTAAAAAGATCCCTGGCCGGGCGTGGTGGCTCACACCTGTAATCCCAGCACTTTGGGAGGCTGAGGTGGGCAGATCACGAAGTCAGGAGTTCAAGACCAGCCTGGCCAATATGGTGAAACACTGTCTCTACTAAAAATACAAAAATTAGCCTGGTGTGGTGATGTGCACCTGTAATCCCAGCTACTCGGGAGGCTGAGGCAGAAGAACTGCTTGAACCTGGGAGACAGAGGTTGCAGTGAGTCGAGATCGCGCCACTGCACTCCAGCCTGGGTGACAGAGCAAGACTCCATCTCAAAAAAAAAAAAAAAAAAAAAAATCCCTGAGTGACTCATCTGTATGTTCAGGCTGGAGAAGCCCTAGGTCTAGGTCGGGGGCTCCCCAGCATGGCTGTGTATAAGAATCACCCGCAAGTGTTTACAAATTCCAGCCCTCAGCCTGCAGACTACACCAGTTAAATCAGAAAGTCTGGAGATGGGGCCCAGTGCTCTCAGGAAACCCCAATGCTGATAACTTTCTTCTTATCCAGGCGATGTTTGCTTTCCCTCAGGTAATGCGAGCTTAGACATCAAAAGTGATTCTAAGGTCAAAGTGTATTGAAACCGAAGACTTTTTTTTTTAAGACCAGGTCTCACACTGTCACCCAGACTGCAGTGCAGTGGCACCATCTCAGCTCACTGCAAGCTCTGCCATCTGGGTTCAAGTGATTCTTATGCCTCAGCATCCCAAGTAGCTGGGACTACAGGCATACACTGCCATACCTGGCTAATTTTTGTATTTTTAGTAGAGGCGGGGTTTTACCATGTTGTCCAGGCTGGTCTGGAACTCCTGACTTCAAGTGATCCGCCTGTCTTGACCTCCCAAAGTGCTGGGATTACAGGCGTGGGCCACTGCGCTTGGCCTTTTTTGTTTGTTTGTTTGTTTGTTTTAAGAATGCAGAGATGGCTGGGCGTGGTGGCTCACGCCTGTAACCCCAGTACTTTGGAAGGCTGAGGCAGGTAGATCACTTGAGGTCAAGAGCTTGAGACCAGCCTGTCCAATGTAGTAAAACCTTGTCTCTACTAAAAATACCACAATTAGCCAGGTGTGGCGGTGTGGGCCTGTAATCCCAGCTACCTGGGAGGCTGAGGCAGGAGAATCGCTGGAACCTGGGAGGCAGAGGTTATAGTGAGCCGATAGGATATGTGCCACTGCACTCCAGCCTGGGAGACACAGTGAGTCTCAGGAAAACAAAAACAAAAACAAAACGCAGAGCTAACGTGGTGTCAGGGAGAAAAGTCCGACTGGGATTCTGGCTTGACGCTGAAAACCAAGTTGTAGGATGGTCAACTCATCCTTCTTCCTTGGATTTCAGGTGCCCTGTGCACATAACAAGGGTGGCCCAGACAGTGATCCGTCCTGGATCCTGGGATTTCTGATGCTGCTAACGACCCTAATGACATCCATGATGGTAGTTTTGTTTGTTTGTTTCAGATGGAGTCTTGCTCTTGTTGCCCAGGCTGGAGTGCAGTGGTGCAAGCTCCACTCACTGCAACCTCTGCCTCCCAAGTTCAAGTTATTCTCCTGCCTCAGCCTCCTGAGTAGCTGGGATTACAGGTGCCTGCCACCACACCCGGCTGATTTTTGTACTTTTAGTAGAGACAGGGTTTCACCATGTTGGTCAGGCTTGTCTTGAACTCCTGACCTCAGGTGATCTGCATGCCTTGGCCTCCCAAAGTGCTGGGATTAAAGGCGTGAGCCACCACACCCAGCCAATGATAGTTATTAATCAGTATATGCATTTGGTCCCCTTCGTTAAGAAGCCTGTGTTAGGGTTAGGGCTTACAGCAGCACTTATGAGACCTCACCCTGCTGTCTGGCTGGGGTCTGCACTGAGACAGCGGGCAGGGATCCAGGGCAGAGTATAGCTAGCCTGGCTATAGGAGTCCCTGAGCCCAGAACCACCAGCTGCAGCGGGAGGAGAAGCAGCAAGTAGCGCTGTTCCCACCTGTGGGAATTCTGTACCATCTCAGCCTGCATTGAGGGGGACGCATGAGCTCACACAGATTTTCTCTGTCTCTGGCAGGCCTGGAGGTTGAAGAATCCACTGTGTATTCACGCATGATCCAGGCAGCTGTGCAGCAGACAGATACCCACCTGACCATCACCCCAACAGTGCTGGGGGAGAGGCACCTGCCAGACCAACTGGCCTCAGTAACCAGAATCTCCTCCTCTGACCTCTCCCTGGGGCACGTGACCCGGGCTCTGTGCCGAGGCATTGTTCAGAACCTGCACTCCATGCTTCCGATTCAGCAGCTCCAGGAGTGGGGCGTGGAGAGGGTGATGGGCAGTGGGAGTGCGCTGTCCAGGAATGAGGTGCTGAAGCAGGAGGTGCAGAGGGCTTTCCCTTTGCCCGTGTCCTTTGGGCAGGATGTGGATGCAGCTGTCGGGGCAGCTCTGGTCATGCTCCGGAGACACCTCAACCAGAAGGAATCGTAGACAACAAACTCTTTTGCCAAACAACTGCTGTGAATTTTACCTGATTAACATTCCTGACACCATCTGTGGGTCATCCTTTCCCTGGACCATTCAGTGGACAGCTTTTAAGCAGTGCTTGTTGTGAGGTCCCATCTCGGCCAAGAACTTACCTTCAGAACGTACTCTAATGATGCAGCCAGGAGCCGTCAGCCAGATCCCAAATGAGTGCCTTCCGAAATTGACCCACCTGGGAGCTATTTACAAATGTCCATGTGGGAGAGAGAGAGCCTGAGAGCACAGTAGCCCAGCCTTGTGGTCAGCAGGCTCATCTGTGGTTCACCTGTAGACAGAGAGCAGATCAATGTGTACTTCAGACACCAGAAAGTCTGGTGGATTTGGTCCCAAGTGGGAAAAGAGACCTGCCCCATGCCCAGCTTTTGATTATTGTTTTTGGAGACCTGAAGCCCACACTCGGGTCATATGGACTTCTGGAAAAGTTCTTCTCTCCTGGACTGAAACATGTGACCAGAGGCCCCTTTACTAGTCTCATCCTCCCCTGGCCGCAGATGCTTAGCTGGGGCACGGATTGACCCAAGTGCGATGCAGCAGGCTGGCTCAGAGGATGATGCGGGGCTGTGTGCCAGCCTTCTTGCTGCATGTACTCAGCCTCAGGAGAGCTTGCTGCTCCCGGGCCGCCCAGGTCTTCACGGCACAACCGCCCGGAAGGCAGGTTGCAGAGGAGGAGAGGCGGATGGCATGAGCAGCAAGGGGGACCGATGCTGTGCGGCTCACACCACTCCAGAACCGGACAAGGCACCAGCAGGACCCCTTGCTAGGAGCATGTCTGTGCAGCCGTGTTTTTGCCCCTGCACGTTCCAGAAACCCTCATGGGAAGGGATGCAGCCAGGCAGACTCCTGCCAGATGGGGCAGGTAGTTTATTCAAAGAGAACTCTGTATCCCATAGGCCTAGGCTCTCCTTTTGCTTGGCGTGGGCTTTGCTGGCCCACTGTGTGTTCCTGGCTCAGCAGAAGCATCCATTTGAGTCAGCATCCCTGTAGGGATCCCAGAGCGTCGTAAGCCTTCCTGTGATTGGTAGGGATGGCTGTGGGGTGGCTTCCACGAGGGGGCCACCATCGCCGCGTCTACTCCCAGACTCCCAAAGGAGCCCAGGCTCGAGCAGGCCTGGCCCAGAGGCACCCCAGCAACCACGAGTTTGGGAAGCAGTCGTATTCTCTCTCTCTCTCTCTCTCAGTATCCACGACAGGTATGAAACATTGTCTTTTTATAAATGTCATTTTACAAATTATGTGATTATCTGGAAGCTCTGAGATGAGAGCAAATGCCTGATCATGTTGGCCAAATGTCAGATACTAAAGCCCATTCTTGGCCGGGCATGGTGGCTCCCGCCTGTAATCCCAGCACTTTGGGAAGCCAAGGCGAGTGAATCACCTGAGGTCAGGAGTTCAAGACCAGCCTGGCCAACATGGGGAAACCCTGTCTCTACTAAAAATACAGGCCGGGCGTGGTGGTGCATGCCTGTATTCCCAGGTACTCAGGAGGCTGAGGCAGGAAAATCACTTGAACCCGGGAGGCGGAGCTGCAGTGAGCCAAGATCGCACCATTGCACTCCAGCCTGGGTGACAGAGCAAGACTCTGTCTCATAAATAAATAAATAACTACAAAGCCCATTCTTCCAGAGTCTTGTGCCTTAAATAAAACACACACCTCTCTGCTTTAGGAAGACTGTGCAATGGCACAGCCACAGAGCTTGGTTCGGGAGGTTGAAGTGCTCTGGGGAGCATTTGTAGATCGTCCTCAGAAAAGCCTTGCCTTGGTGTTCTACCAGACAAACGCCTGCCCATCACCCAGGAAAGCTGTCCACAGTAGTCCCCCCTTACCCACGGTGTCCCTGTCCATGGGTTCAGTTATCCACGGTCAACCATGGTCTGACAATATTAAGTGGAAAATTCTTCAAACAGTTCCCAAGTTTTCCGTCGTGCGTTGTTCTGAGCAGTGTGATGGAGAGTCTCTGCCGTGCCGTCTGGGGTGCAAACCATCCCTGTGTCCCCTGCGTCCAGGCCGTAGACGCTCCCCGCCGGTCAGTCACTTGGTCGTCAGATCGCCCGTCCTGGTATCACAGTGCTTGTGTTCAGGTCAGTCTTTTTTTACTTCATAAGGGCCCCAAAGCACCAGAGTAGTGACGCTGGTGGTGATGCTGGCTGTTCGGATATGCCAAAGAGAAACCGTAAGGTGCTTCCTTTAAGTGAAAAGATGGGAAGAAAACAGTCATATGCTGAATCTTCTATCTGTGAAATTGTAAAGAAAAAGAAATTCATGGCCGGGCACAGTGGCTCACGCCTGTAATCCCAGCACTTTGGGAGGCCAAGGAGGGCGGATCACGAGGTCAGGAGATCAAGACCATCCTGGCTTCACGGTGAAACCCCATCTCTACTAAAAATACAAAAAATTAGCCGGGCATGGTGGTGGGCGCCTGTAATCCCAGCCACTCGGGAGGCTGAGGCAGGAGAATGGCGTGAACCCGGGAGGCGGAGCTTGCAGTGAGCTGAGATTGTGCCACCGCACTCCAGCCTGGGCGACAGAGCTAGACTCCGTCTCAAAAAAAAAAAAAAAAATTCATGCTAGTTTTTTTTTGCTTTTTTTTTTTGAGACACAGTCTCACTGTGTTGCCCAGGCTGGAGTACAGTGGTGCAATCTCAGCTCACTACTGCAACCTCTGCCTCCTGGGTTCAAGTGATTCTCTTGCTTCACCCTTCTGAGTAGCTGAGATTACAGGCTCCTACCACCACACCCGGCTAATTTTTTTTGTAGTTTTAGTAGAGATGGGGTTTCACCATGTTGGCCAGGCTGGTCTCGAACTCCTGACCTCAGGTGATCCACCCACCTCAGCCTCACAGTGGCAGGCGGGAGCCACTGACCCCGGCCTCATGCCAGTTTTGCTGTCACACCTCAAACTGCCAAAGTTATGGTCACAGTGTGTGATAACTTTTATTAGAGTATATTGTTAAAACCGTTCTACTTTGGCTGGATGTGGTGGCTCACGCCTGTAATCCCAGCACTTTGGGAGGCCGAGGCAGGTGGATCACCTGACGTCAGGAGTTTGAAACCAACCTGGCCAATGTGGTGAAAACTCGTCTCTACAAGAAATACAAAAGTTAGCTGGGCGTGATGGTGCGCACCTGTCATCCCAGCTACTCAGGAGGCTGAGGCAGGAGAATCGCTTGAGTTTGGGAGGCAGAGGTTGCAGTGAGCTGAGATCGCGCCACTGCACTCCAGCCTGGGGGACAGAGCGAGACTCTGTCTCAAAAAAAAAAAAAAATTGTTCTACTTTATTGTTGTTGTTGTTAATCTCTTACTGTGACTAATTTGTAAACTAAATTACATTACAGATACGTATGTGTAGGAAAAACATGGCATATACAGGATCCAATACTAGCTTTGGTTTCAGGCATCCATGCAGTGTCTTGGGACGTATCCCCTGAGGATGACAGGAGGCTACTGTATTTTTTTTTTTCTTTTAGACAGAGTCTCCCTCTGTCACCCAGGGTGGAGTGCAGTGGCGCGATCTCAGCTCACTGCAACCTCTGCCTCCTGCGTTCAAGCAATTCTTGTGCCTCAGCCTCCCGAGTAGCTGGGATTTTAGGCATGTGTTACCACGCCTGGCTAATTTTTGTATTTTTAGTAGAGATGGGGTTTCACCATGTTGGCCAGGCTGGTCTTGAACTCCTGGCCTCAGGTGATCCACCTGCCTCAGCCTCCCAAAATGCTGGAATTACAGGCGTGAGCCACCACGCCTGGCCTGCTACTGTAATTTTTCTTTCAGCCGAATGAGTTTAAGACGTCGTCGTTGGAGCCCTGAGGAAGGCCGCATGAGAGAGAAGGGTAGGCTGAGATTACCAGAGTTCTCTGTCTTTTGGGAGGAGCCAGGCCCTCTGATCTCAGAGTGGCAGCCTGTCTCTCCTGCCCAACATGCAGTGGACGGGGTCTGTGAAGGTAAGGTTAGGAACTGGATGGACATCCAGCAAGCTCAGGCAGCGCAGCCTTGTGCCTGGTGTGGCCCTGGAACTCTCTGTCCCCTTTGCAGACTACGCATCCACTCTGCCTCTGAGGACTGAGCCTTGGAGGGTCCCAGTTTGTCAATGAACAGGGCTGCTCCTGCTGCTTCCATTGCCTGAGGCCTGGAGCCTCCGTCTAGGTGGGGGATGAGCGCAGCTGCCTAAAGTCACAACCACATGCACAACCCGCCCTCCTTCCCAGGAGGTGCCAGTAAGCGGTTTGAGGCCGGCATGCTTCTGAAGAAGTGGTGAGCTGGGCTCCTGTGCTGGCCGTCATTATCCCGATGCTATGAGCCCACGGCAGGGCTGCACCTTCCCCGCGATCTGCTTCAGCCAGTGGGATGTGCACAGGGAATGCCTGTCACTCCTGGGCAGAGGTCTTTAGGAGCCAGTGAGCTACTTGCCATACACCCTTCCCTTTGCCACAAGTGACTGGCGGTGCCCCAGAGAGTGGTAGGTCTGTCAGCCTGAGTCCCTCAGTGAGGACAGCGTGGTATAGAGCCCTCACCAACCAGCGAGGGACATGCAGTGGGATGGAGAAATAAGCGCCCTTTGGCGCAGTGGCTCACGCCTGTAAACCCAGCACTTTGGGAGGCCGAGGAGGGCGGATCACTTGAGGTCAGGAGTTCCGAGACCGGCCTGGCCAACATGGTGAAACCCTGTCTCTACTAAAAATACAAAAAAATTAGCCGGGTGTCGTGGTGCACACCTGTAATCCCAGCTACTCGGGAGGCTGAGGCAGGAGAATCGCTTGAGCCTGGAAGGCGGAGGTTGCAGTGAGCTGAGATCGCGCCCCTGGGATCTGGGAGACAGAGCGAGACTCTGTCTTTAAAATAAATAAATAAAAATAAACCTTTGATGTTTGAAGCCACTGAGATTTGGGGGTTGTCACCACAGCAGAGCAGCCTCAGTAGCCTGCACCTGGGACGTCTCCCATGCACCCAGCACAGACCCAGGCAGCCACATTTTCTGAGCACCCAGTAGTAGCTGGGTGTTCTCTCAGGGACTGCCCCCTGTTGAATTTCCATCACGAGGCAATGGAAAAATACCGACGGTTGGTTGCGTAAACAGACCCTAGGAAAAAAAAAGACACAGGCAATGACAGCACCTCTATGCCCAGAGGGAGGAGAAATTCATTATTTACACAAGTCATATTGAGCTAAACCTCCAAGGGTTTCCATCCATGGTTACTAACGACAGTTAACATGTTTTTTGAGTACCTGCTGTGTACTGGGATCTGATCTAAACTCTACTTGTTTGAATTCATTGAATCTTTTTTTTTTTTTGAAATGGAATCTCACTCTGTTGCCCAGGCTGGAGTGCAGTGGTGCGATCTCGGCTCACTACAACCTCCGCCTCCTGGGTTCCAGCGATTCTCATGCCTCAGCCTCCCGAGTAGCTGGGATTACAGGTGTACACCACCTCACCTGGCTAATTTTTTGTATTTTTAGTAGAGACGGGGTTTTGCCATGTTGCCTAGGCTGGTCTTGAACTTCTGGCCTCAAGTGATCCACCCACCTCGGCCTCCGAAAGTGCTGGGATTATAGGCATGAGGCACCACGCCGGGCCTCATTTAATCTAGAAGGTGGGTAGTGTTATCCCCATTTCACACATGGAGAAATAGATAAACAAAAAAGTTAAGTAACTTACCTGAGATCACAGTGCTAGGATTCAAACCCCAGAGCGAACCCACTCTCTTTAGCATCTAGGCAGTGGGGTCAGGCTAGGTAAATGTATTTACATTAAAATGATCGTCATGTCCAGAGTGTGACAAACTGGTGTAACCTGGTCATAGTGTGAATGAAAGGATGTTTATAGGAGTTGTGGCTGGACGTGTTGGGCAGACTGTGAAGGGTCTTGCATGCCAGGCTGAGGGGATTGGACTGTCTCCTGTAGACAGTGGGGTTTGGAGGACTGGGGCCTTGGGACTGTAGCTGACGGTGTGGATGCTGGATTGGAGGAAGGGTGTTCCAGGAGGCAGGAGGCTGTAAAACAGCCTGGAGAGATGGTGGGGCCAGACCCAGTTCAGGGCAGGGTAGGGGACTCCAGCCCACCAGCCGCTGCTTTTCCCCACCACACACTCCCTGCCTCTGGGCCTTGACCCCGTCCACATCATGTGTATGTGGCTTTCATGTTCTCTACTTTTCTCTTCTTTTTTTTTTTTTGAGACTTTTTGAGAGTCTTCCTCTGTTGCCCAGGCTGGAGTGCAATGGTGCGATCTTTGCTCACTGTAACCTCCACCTCCTGGGTTTAAGCAATTCTCCTGCCTCAGCCTCCTGAGTAGCTGGGTTTACAGGTGCCCACCACCACACCCGGCTAATTTTTGTATTTTTAATAGAGACGGGGTTTCACCATGTTGGCCAGGCTGGTCTCAAACTCCTGACCTCAGGTGATCCGCCCGCCTCAGCCTTCCAAAGTGCTGGGATTACAGGCATGAGCCACTGCGCCCGGCCTATTTTTCTCTTCTTCTGAAGTGGACTGAAAGCTCCTTGAGAGCAGGTGCCCAGGTGTCCTCTGCCCTGTCCTCCTGCACCTTAGCTCATGCCAAGGGCCATGTTTGGAGTGTCCTCCTTGCGGGGCAGAATCCTTCTCCTTGTCCAAGGCCCAGACCAAATGCCATCTGCCCGCTGCACAGGGCCTCCCTGGTGACACATACGCCATCGGATTACAACTGCAGGGGAGGCCAGGACCCGGCTCAACATTTGTTCTTGGCACGGCCTGTTGGCCCCAGAGCCCCTGGCCTCTGCCTGTTACAGGGTGCCCTGCCCTGCCTAGTGTCAGAGCCTGTGCAGATCTTCCTTTCCTGTCCATCCTGGGCTCCTTGAGTGCAGAGACCACCCTGTTGACCCTACTGCTCTGCTAGGGGATTTGTATAGCACATGGCGGGCCCTCAGGAGAGAGGGTCCCACCTGGCCTCTCCCCTCAGCCACGGGTAGATGGACGGGCCACGTCTTTGGAAGTGGGATAGTCCTGATATATACAGATGCTCAGTTGCGTGACTCATCAAACATTAAGCAAACCTTGTTTTTTTCATTAAAAAACAATTAGTCCTGACTTCGAGCTAATGGCCGGATACAGCTCAGCAGTCAGCAGATGTGGTCCTCAGGCTGAGATAATGAAGATGAGCGCGATCATCTCTCATGCCTGCCTAGAGCTTTACCAGGCTCAGAGCCCATTCACACCCGCTGTCCCGACTAACCCCAGAAAGCCCCGTAAAGCAGGTAGGGCAAGTGTTCTTGGCTGTAATTTTGTGGAGGAAGAAGCAGACCCAGAGGTTCAGCTACCAGCCCGAGTCCATACAGCCGGCATCTAGCATACACGGGTCCATACAGCCGGCATCTAGCATATATGGGTCCATACAGCCGGCATCTAGCATATATGGGTCCACACAGCCGGCATCTAGCATATATGGGTCCATACAGCCGGCATCTAGCATATATGGGTCCATACAGCCGGCATCTAGCATATATGGGTCCATACAGCCGGCATCTAGCATATATGGGTCCATACAGCCGGCATCTAGCATATAGGGTCCACACAGCCGGCATCTAGCATACACGGGTCCACACAGCCGGCATCTAGCATACATGGGTCCATACAGCCGGCATCTAGCATACACGGGTCCATACAGCCGGCATCTAGCATACACGGGTCCATACAGCCGGCATCTAGCATACACGGGTCCATACAGCCGGCATCTAGCATACACGGGTCCATACAGCCGGCATCTAGCATACACGGGTCCATACAGCCGGCATCTAGCATATATGGGTCCATACAGCCGGCATCTAGCATATATGGGTCCATACAGCCGGCATCTAGCATATATGGGTCCATACAGCCGGCATCTAGCATGCGCGGGCCTCTTCCATCCAAGGTCCAGGTTCTGCCCACCTGCTGACCCTCCATTGGCCCTCGTCCCTCTTGTTCCCAGTCCCTGCCCTAGAACACAGCTCTGCAGAGCGGGGCTCCAGCGTTCTGTGCTGACTGGGTGTCTGACCCCTCCCCGGCTCAGACTTCAAGCTCCAGCGACTTCTGGAGGGTGCTGACCCTCTCGCAGACCCCTGCCCTCCACGGGAGCTGGTCTTTTAGACTCATGTGGGCACCCGGTGACACGAACACAGAGACAAAATGCAGAAAGGAGGTCATTTTTCTTTTTTTTTTTTAATTTTAATTTTTTGAGATGGAGTCTTGCTCTTGTTGTCCAGGCTGGAGTGCAATGGCGTGATCTCGGCTCACTGCAACCTCTGCCTCCTGGGTTCAAGTGATTCTCCTGCCTCAGCCTCCCCAGTAGCTGGGATTACAGGCGTGCACCACCACGCCCGGCTAATTTTGTATTTTTAGTAGAGACGGGGTTTCTCCATGTTGGCCAGGCTGGTCTCGAACTCCCGACCTCAGGCGATCCACCCACCTCGGCCTCCCAAAGTGCTGGGATTACGGGCGTGAGCCACCAAGCCTGGCTGGGGCTCAAATCTTGAGAGGAACCCAGGTGAGTGAAGAAAAGAATTTTGTCTCCGATGGCCAGTGTCAAGAGCTCAGCTTAATGTCAAGAGCTCAGCTTAAATCAATGTGCCCCCTAGTGGTAACACTAACAGAAAACTGCCACCATTAGCGATGGTGGCGGTGTTTAGCATCTGTCATTCCAGACTTGGCCCAGCCGCTGGCTGGCGCGTCCGCAGACGCTTTCCTGAGCTGCCTCTCGCTCCCATCAAACCTGAACTTAGAAAAACACCCTCCCTCCCAGAAGTCATTAAAACTTTTCTACTCACAAGGAGTTTTAATGGATACATCATTACATAAATGCAAGAACATCCTGTTTCAAATGATGACCCAGAAAACCACACTGATGGCAGTGATGGCCAGCCCTGAGGTCTTGTCCCCACCACCATGTCGAGAGTTTTAGTAGAATCATTCGGTGAAGGTGCTGTTCAGATAAAGCCGAAAACCACGCCAACAAACATTTCCTGAGTGCTGCTTTGAGCAAGGTGCAGGCTAGGTTCAGAGAGGGGCGGGCAGGCACGAGAGCCTCATTTATCTCGCCCTGGAGCCGCTTAAATCTGCAAAGCAAGACAAGAAAATCATGACGTTAAATGTCCATACAAGATTTAGAAAGCTCCAGACGAGACTAGTAGAGCTGTCACTGTCCTTCAGCAGGTGCGTAGCCTGTCTGTGCTTCTTTCCTTATCAGTAAAACGGGGACAAAATTGCACTCGCCTCATGAACTCTTAGTGAGGTCTGATGAGATAGTGCATATAAAGTGCTCATGCCAACACCCAGGACGTTATACGCACTCAACACATATTCACAGCCATTACTGTTGTCATCATTGTGGCCATGAGTGCTGTGCCCGCTGCCATAGGGAGCGCATTGGTTGAAGTTCCTGTAGGAGTTTAGAAGTGAGCACTTCTGGAGCTGGGTGTGGTAGCTCATGTCTGTAATCCCAGCATGTTGGGAGACTGAGGTGGGGGGATCACGTGAACTCAGGAATTTGAGACCAGCCCGGCAAGATGGCGAGACTCTGTTGCTACAAAAATAAAATAAAATAAAAAATAAAAAATCCAGGCGTGGTGGTGCACACCTGTAGCCCCAGCTACTTGGGAGGTTGAGGCAGGAGGATCCTTTGAGTCCAGGAGGTTGAGGCTGCAGTGAGCTATGATTGTGCGTCACTGCACTCCAGCCTGGGTGACGATGCAAGATACCACCTCTTTAAAAACAAAAAGTGAGAAATGAGCTCTTTATGCTGGGGCCTGTGGGAGAAGGTGGGATTTGAGCATCCCTAGGGCTCACCTCGCACCTGAAGATGGATTAAACGGGGTACTGGGATGGAGGAGGTGGGGGAAAGGGTGGAGTCAGCACATTTAGTGTGGCTGGGAAGGGTTGTGCCCAGGTGACAGAAGGTGGGTCACGGTGGGAGAGGAGACTGGGTCTGCAGGCTCAGGGTGCGGGGGTGGGGCGTTGCTCAGCAGTGGGGACCCCTGAGAGGCAAGGGGGCCTGATCAGGATGAGCTTCCAGGACTGTTGATCTGGAGGTAAGGGGTTGTGGGAGGTTGGACCAGGGAAAGGAGGCACTTCTGGTCGTTGAGGTGAGAAGAAGGGGCTCCCAGGTAGAGGAGGGATAGACAGAAGCCACAGAAACAGCCCAGGGAGGGCCGAGGAGGAGAGGTTGGAGGTCACAAAGGGCAATGGGTTTGGTGGCCAGAAGGAAGTTGGTGCCTTTCCAGGCAGGGACTGCTGCAGGGAGGGGGAGGGGAGCGAATGTGGAGGGAACAGGAGCCCATCCTGGGTTATGCCGGGGGGAGGGGCTTGTGGGCTTCACCTGCAGATTCAGGGAAGCAGGGATGGAGCTCAGGGGAGAGGGCTGGGTGGACTCTGGATGAAGCAGTCGCTGACTTGGACACATCAGACAGGTTCTTGGGACGGGCCGGGCGAAGGTCTCCAAGGACAGTGGTGGAGCCAGAGAAGATAAGGCTGCGGATGGGGTCCTTAGACCCCCATGTGTGGGGAATGGCAAGAAGAGGAGAGTAGCCAAGGAGTCCCGGCAGGAGCGGCCAGGGCAAGAGGAGGGCCGGGACTTCCCCTGCAGGCCTCCGAGCAGCACGGTGCCCTGTAGACTGCGGTGATACTGTTAGCACCAAGGGTTCTGTTAACAAAGATGACAGGACACATTTAGTGATGTGTGCTGGGTTCACTGGAGATGGTGCTGTGTTTTTTTTTGTTTGTTTGTTTTTTGTTTTGAGACGGAGTCTCACTCTGTAGCCCAGGCTGGAGTACAATGGTGCGATCTCAGCTCACTGCAACCTCTGCCTCCTGGGTTCAAGTGATTCTCGTGCCTCAGCCTCCAGAGTAGCTGGGACTACAGGCGTGCACCACCACGCCCAGCTAATTTTTTGTATTTTCAGTAGAGACAGGGTTCTACTATGTTGGCCAGGCTGGTCTTGAACTCCTGACCTCAGACAGTCCGCCCACTTCTGCCTCCCAAAGTGCTAGGATTACAGGCTTGAGCCACCGCGCCCGGCTCCGTGCTGTCTTTACTGGAGGCAGAAATCACTTCGGAGGCTAAGGCAGTGGTTCTGGAGAAGTGCGACCCTCCCCTTTCCCGGCCGTTGCTCTATCCCACATCGTTAGAAGGAAATGATTCCAGAGGACTAGAGAGTTGAGAGGTCACCACCGCTGAGTCTTTTACATATGACAGATCCCACTTCTGGATCTATATGTGCCCAAAAGAATGGAAAGCAGGGACAGGACCAGATATTTGCACACTCATGTTCATAGCAGCACTAGTCACTATGGCCGAAGGTGGAAGCAAGCCAAGTGTTCATGGGCTGGTGAATGGATGAGCAAAATGTGGTCCATCCACCCCGTGCCCCAGTGGAATATTATTCAGCCTTAAAAGGGAAGGAGGGCTGGGCGTGGAGGCTCATGCCTGTAATCCCAACACTTTGGGAGGCTGAGGCAGGTGAATCACAAGGTCAGGAGATCGAGACCCGCCTGGCCAACATGGTGAAACCCCGTTTCTACTAAAAATACAAAAATTAGTTGGGCATGGTGGCATGCATCTGTAATCCCAACTACTCAGGAGGCTGAGGCAGAAGAATTGATTGAACCGGGGAGGCAGAGGTTGCAGTGAGCTGAGATCACGCCATTGCACTGTAGCCTGGGGGACAGAGTGAGACTTCATCTCAAAAAAAAAAAAGAAAAAAAAAAGGGAAGGAAATTCTGTCACAGGCTACAACACGGATGAACCTTGAGGAAATTATGCTAAGTGAAAGAAGCCAGTCACAAAAAGACAAATACTGTCTGATTCCTGCCCAGAGGACTCCCAGAATAGTTAAATTCATAAAGACAGGAAGTTGAATGGTGGTCATTAGGGGTTTGGGGTCGGGAAGGGGAGTTAGCGTTTAATGGGTGCAGGGTTTCAGTTTGGGGTGATGAAAAAGTTCTGTGCATGGATGATGCTGATGGTTGTACAATAATGTGAATGTGTTCAATGCCAGTGAACAGTACAGTTAAAAATGGTTGATATGATGTGGGGCGCGGTGGCTCATGCCTGTAATCCCAGCACTTTGGGAGGCCGAGGTGAGTGGATCACGCGGTCAGGAGTTCAAGATCAACCTGGCCAAGATGGTGAAACCCCGTGTCTACTAAAAATACAAAAATTAGCTGGGTGTGGTGGCTCGTGCCTGTAATCCCAGCTACTCCGGAGGCTGAAGCAGGAGAATTGCTTGAACCTGGAGGCAGAGGCTGCAGTGAGCCGAGATTGCACCACTACACTCCAGCCTGAGTGACAGAATGAGACTCTGTGGTTACAGAGTCTCATTCTGTCACTCTCATTCTGTCAAAGTGCTGTGGTTACAGGCATGAGCCACCGCGCCCGGCTTTTTGCCACAATTTATAAACAAGAATGAATTCTAACGTTCATATTAATTGAAGCTAACATGACACACATAGCATAAACATGTCTAAGCGGCCAGGCGCGGTGGCTCACACCTATAATCCCAGCACTTTGGGAGGCCTAGGCAGGTGGATCACTTGAGGTCAGGAGTTTGCGAACAGGCCTGACCAACATGGTGAAACCCGGCCTCTACTAAAAACACGAAAATTAGCCAGGCATGGTGGCACGTGCCTGTAATCCCAGCTACTTGGGAGGCTGAGGCAGGAGGATCGCTTGAACCTGGGAGGCAGAGGTTGCAGTGAGCCGAGATTGCGCCATTGCACTCCAGCCTGGGAGACAGAGCGAGACTCCATCTCAAAAAAACAAAAAAAAAAAAGTGCCTAAGTGAGGGGTATGGTGGGGTGTGGCATGGTGGGACGGGCCTGGCTTTTATGCCTAGACCAACAGTGCGGACTGGGCAATTATCTAATTATCGGGTGTCTAATTGCCCAGCATCACACATTTCTCACCTGTAAAATGGGTGACAGTCTCTGCCCTCCCACTGCCCAGGGTTGCTTCCCGGCCTGCGAGAGCAGGTTTGGGAAAGCTCTTTGTCAACTGTTGTGCAGGATTGATGGGGTGGCCACACTTCAGTGCCTTGACTCAGGGGTCAGAGCTTTCAAGCGATCCCAGGCAGGGCTACGAGGGCGTCTCCGGCACTGGCTGCTCATTCCAGGCTGGGCCAGCCCCACGGCTTGTTGGCGTCCTGCGGGCAGCTGCTGTGATGGTTTCTGCAGAGCATTTGGGCCGCAGCCTGGATGCATACCTAGACCTCGCTGTTCTTCTCAGCCAGGGTCTGGGAGAGAATGAAACCTATCGTTCTAGTTATCTGCTGTATGTGACTCTCTCCTGTGCGTTTCTCTCTTGTGGGTCTTCTCTCCTGTGCATTTAGGGTGGTACGAAGGGAAGTGAGAAAATAGACACTGGTGGCCGGGCGCGGTGGCTCACACCTGGAATCCCAGCGCTTTGGGAGGCCGAGGCAGGTGGATGACGAGGTCAGGAGTTCAAGACCGTCCTGGCCAACATGGCGAAACCCCGACTCTACTAAAAATACAGCAATTAGCTGGGCGCAATGGCAGGTGCCTGCAATTGCAGCTGTTTGGGAGGCTGAGGCAGGAGAATCGCTTAAACCTGGGAGGCGGAGGTTGCAGTGAGCTGAGATCGCGCCATTGCACTCCAGCCTGGGCGACAGAGTGAGACTCCATCTCAAAAAAAAAAAAAGGAAATAGACACTCATAGTTATCTGTGTTTTGTGGTTCCCTGAGGAACCCCCAGTTGAGAAGAAAGGCTGGGACCTGGCTGACCCAGAAGCCCCCCTCGACGCCAACGCCTACTCCAGGTTTGGGGACCCAGGAACGAGAGGCCTAGGAGAGTTGGGGACTAGTTCAAGGTTGCTCCGACTCTCAAAACAAGTCCCTAATGCCAGGCCAGGACTGCGTGGCGAGCGGCACGACCCTCCATTCCTTCTTTATTTTGAAAACGGAACAGTTACAGGACGCTAGTTTTGACGTCGCTGGCTGCGAATGTGCATTTGTGGAGCCGTTTCCCAGACCTCCGGGCGCAGGAGCCACAGGTTTGGGAGGCCGAGCAGCACCCTCCTTCCCTGAGAGCTGAGGTTGCAGCTCTGGCTGGCTCTGGTAAGTGCTCTGCAGCCCTGGCATGGCTGGAGGAGGGGCAGCGGCTAAGTGGTTTCTGAAAAAGGGCAAAAATGATGGGAAAAGCTTTGGGATCCTCTGGGAATCAAAGCCGCAGCAAAGGCAGCTGCTTGCATCGCTGGAAGCGTTTTTTCCTTGAGTGCCGAAGGGCACCCACAGCCCACTCCTGCCAGTGCAGGGCAGCTGCTGCCAGGCCGGGCCCGGGACCCCACGGAGGCAGAGAGACCACTCTTCTCCCACACGAGCCCAGCTCTCCCTTCGAGTAGCAACCGCCTTCGAGCTCACGAGCACCCGTGGGCCTGGGGTGTGCCTGCGTCTAGCTGGTGAGTCCCTTTCTTTGTTTGATGGCCAATGCGGACGTTAGCTTTTAGGCTGGCATAGTGAGTGGCCAAAAGCTGGGCCCTGCCACTTTCCAGCTGTGCGACTGTGGGCAGGTCCACTCGCCTCTCTGTGCCCCAGTTACCTCATCTGAAAACGGGGGGTAGTAACAGTGGCTGCCTCAAAGGTGGTCGTGAGGCTGAAGCGAACTTGTGGTGCCCTCAGCCTGGCTCCTGGGAAGCACCTGGGAGGTGAGAGCGGAGGCTGTTGTTACCGGGGTTTGTTCTTCTTGCTCCTGCACCAGCCATCCTCAGGGGAGGAGGCTGCAGCTGCTGCTGAGGTTGCTGGTGTGTGGCCGGAGGTTTTCAGCGCGTCGCCCTCTCTGTGGGGTGGACGAGCGCAGGGCCGGGAAGCAGGCACGCTGGGTCCTTGTGCTGCTGTCCTATCTCTTTGTTCTTCACCCCTGGGTTGGGAAGCCCGCAGCCTACTGCCTCCCTTTGAGAGAAGGGGCTATTGAGAATAATCTGGCTGGGTCCTGGGCCAGCGTCTCCCAGCTTCCAGAAAGTCCCCAGTGGCGAGCGGGAGGTGCTCCCAAGAACTTGGATGGATGGATGGATGGATACTTTGGGCAGAGAGGGGAGCAGGGGAGCCACACCCCAGGTTGTCTCACCTGCACTGGGGAGAGAAGGGATCCTTCCCCCAGAGGGTGGGCAGTATCTGTTCTGGCTTTAGAGTTGAGAAAGACTCAGATCATACCAGGTATCTGTGGGCAGAATCGATTTTTTTAGGATTGTCCTTTAGTCCACATTGATGAGTTTGTGAATCTTGTGTAAACCAGAATCACCATCTCCATCACACAGCCAACACTCGTTTGCCTAAATCACGGTAGAAGTTCCCCTGATCACTGTAAAATGTTTTGCGGTGACAGGTGCATCACCACGGGCTCAGGTGCAGGGTACACTCCGGGCCTGGCAGTGGAGGGCTGTCCTGACCCTCTTCTCCGGCCCAGCCCAGGGCACATGACCCCTCGGTTCCTGTCCCACCCCGTTCCCTGGAAGAAGCTTGGTTTCCAGTAGGGAATCAGGTGTGCAGTATAGACTCAGCGTTTGTCGACTGACTGAATGATAGCACAATCCAGGCTGCTTCCTGTTGGCTGGGTTTGGTTGGACTGGGACCGGTCAGAGGAAGAGGCAACGCCGCTGACAATGTTGCTGAAAGGTTCACGGGAGGCTCCGGCTGACAGGTGCTCTCTTGCTGGGCTGCCTAACAAGCAGCCCCTATTCTTATTCTTAGCTTCTTCTTGGAGACCACAGACATCCCCGGGACAGCCAGGCGTGGGTATGGCCTGGGTCTTACTCACACTGCATTTTGGGGTTCCTGAGCTGCTTGTCTGAGCGGGAGGTGCTTCAGGTTCAGGTCTTACGCCTAGCCCCGAGGGTGAGAGGGCCTATTCTGATTGGCCCCCAGGCCCTGCTGTGGAGTCTGGGTCTGAGTTGAACAGCTGAGAATGAGCCCCAGACCTCCAGCATGGTGGTGGAGCATTGCAGATGCCCTGGAGCCAGCCTGCCTGGGGTCAAGTCCGGGTTCCGTCTCTGACTGTGTGACCTCGGGGACGTGCCATAACTGCTCTGACTGTGTGACCTCGGGGACGTGCCATAACTGCTCTGTGCCTTGGTCTCCTCATCGGTGAACTATTTCCCTCTTAGGGATGTTGTGGGAATTCAGTGGGTGAAGGAATGCGAGTCCTGAGAACCATGTTTGCTTTGTGCACATGCTCAGACGCATCAATGATTCTGATTCTCATTTGCTTCTGGTGCCTTTTAAGCGCTGTCAGGCTGTCTGCACTGTGAACGGTCCTTGACGGGGTGTTATCTTCAGAAAGCAAAGCCTAGCACCCGGCCCCCCAGGCTTCCAAAGCTACGCATGGCTTCCCACCATCCAGGCAACCATGTTGGCTTTCAGTTCCTTAGAGCTAAGGCTGACAGCCACATGGTTCTGACCCGGCCGCCTGTCTTCCTGTCCCACTGACTTCCTCTTCTTCAGCTGCTCTAGGCTTCCCTGTCTGTCTGCAGGCCCTAGCCCAGCTCTGTTCCCTTTCCAGGCTCAGCTCATCCATCACCAACTGCCATTGAGCCCTCTTCAGCACGCTGCCCCCTCCTGCAGTCCCTCTGCCCAGCCAGTACCTGGGTTCTGTCTCAGCGGGGGGCTGACTCCTCTCTGTGCCCCCAGCGCAGGCCTGGACTCCAAGGAGGAGGACTCAGTAGATGGGTATTGAGTGATGAGATGAGGGAATCGGCTTTCTGTGGCCAGGAGCACTCCTGCTGCAGGGGGTCCACCTGATGGGTGAGTCAGAGAAAGACTCAGTCCTGTTGAGAGTGGATCAGCAGGCAGGGAGATGGCCAGCAGCCAGCCGTCTGTCCTGTTCACAGCCTGTGGGTGGAGTGGTGAGGCTGCCTCTGCGTTTTCATGGATCTGGGCTTCAGAACATAGCTGGTTTACGGCCATGGCCCAGCTGTGAACTCTGGAGTTTCACTGCCTGAATTTTCACTTGAAAATGCAGGACTTGGGAGTCTCTCTGAGCTATTCTGGCTTGGGAGATTGCCTGATTATATATTTCAAAAAAAAGAAAATGCAGGACTTGAGAAGCCTCTCATTCCTGCTGTGGCTGTTTTCCAGAATCTAGCCGCCGCTGGAACAGTCATCTCCCTAACTTCCTACGGAAATGGGAATTAGAAGGGTCTGATTGCTCTTATTTCCCCACTCATGACCAGATGACCAGTGCAGCTTCTTTTTTTGAGACACAGTTTCACTCTGTCGCCCAGGCTGGAGTACAGTAGCACAGTCTCAGCTCACTGTAACCTCCACCTCCCGGGTTCAATCAATTCTCCTGCCTCAGCCTCCTGAGTAGCTGGGATTACAGGCGCCCGACGCCATACCTGACTAATTTTTGTAATTTTTTAGTAGAGACGTGATTTCACCATGTTGGCCAGGCTGGTCTCGAACTCCTGACCTCAGGTGATCCCCTGCCTTGGCCTCCCAAAGTGCTGGGATTACAGGTGTGAGCCACCACACCCAGCCCAGTACAGCTTCTTCATAAGGAGATGGATCAGGCAAGGTCCCTGCCCAGGAGGAGGTCACAGGGTGCGGGAGAGATAAATCAGTGACAGATAGCAATTGCTAGACCACATGGTGGGCTGTGTGGGACGGACGGTCAATGGGCTGGGCCACTGTGCAGAGGACGGCGAGGAACATGACCAGGGCAGGGATCTGGGGGCTTCATGGAGGAGGCGGCATCAGTGCTGGATCCTGAGGGGAAGTAGCATCTGAGTGGTGGTAGGACTTTTGCAAGGGTAGAAGGAGGAAAACGCCCTTAGGTGGAGACCCGATGGGAATAGAGGCTATGGGAGGGATGTATGGGCCAGCCCTGGGTGCCAGGGAGTGGGGATGCCCAGACAGAGGGAGGGGAAGCATGGGGATAGGGCAGGATGGGAGTGGAAAATAGCATCAGTTCATGTGTCCAACTACACATGCTGCTGCCAGTGGCCAACTGATCTCTAGGTGTTTAGGCCTGGAAGACCCACCAGCTCCAAATCACTTAAAGCCTAAACGTTCCCCGTCTCTACTAAAAATACAAACATTAGCCAGATATGGTGGTGGGCGCCTGTAATCCCAGCTACTCGGGAGGCTGAGGGAGGAGAATCGCTTGAACCCAGGAGGTGGAGGTTGCAATGAGCAGAGATTGCCCCATTGCACTCTAGTCTGGGCGACAGGATGAGATACCGTCTCAAAACCTAAATGTTCAAGGCCAGGGTGCTTGACAGATGCTGATTCCTCAAAATGACAAAAAGCACAAAATCCAAAATCTCGTATAAGCTCAGTGGCTGTGGCAGCGAGGTTGAAGAGCAAAGGCAGGCCGGGCATCTGGCTGATGGTGTGTGGACCCGTGGCACAGCAGGGCCCCGCAGTGCAGTGTGGGTGTAGGGTGTGCCAGTCTCTGCCCCTCACCGTATTCCAGGGACACAGTCTGCTTGGCTCTTCTGGACTGAGCCATCCTCATCACTGAGATCCTCCCTGAATTTAGCCCACGACGGTCACCCCAGCCGTTTTCCTTGTTCTGTGTGGGGAGGGAGGCAGCGCGGTGGTTATCAACCTCACCCTGCAGAGGAGGCACCTGAGGCCCAGAGAGGAGGAGGGATGGGTCTAACCCAGAACCACAGATGGCTCTGAGCCGGGGGCCTGTCCACCCTCCCAGGCCGACATCAGTGGCCGCAGGACTGCCTGGGTGCTGCTAGGTCTGCTCACCTCTGGGGCCTCTGGGGTGAGAGGTTCAGTCCTGGAAACGCTTCAGTTCTAGGGGGCTGGGGGCAGCAGCAAGTTGGGGTTTTGGGGTACCCTGCTTCACAGGGCCCTTGGCGAGGAGGGCAGGTGGGGTCTAAGGATAAGCAGTCCTTACATTGGGAGTCAACCCTGGCGTGGCGGCTATTGCAGGTTGCACACTGGGCCACAGAGGATCCAGCAAGGATGAAGAAATGGAGCAGCACAGACTCGGGGGCGGCTGCGGACCCACTCCAACAGGACACCTGCCCAGACCCCCTAGATGGAGACCCTAACTCCAGGCCACCTCCAGCCAAGCCCCAGCTCTCCATGGCCAAGAGCCGCACCCGGCTCTTTGGGAAGGGTGACTCGGAGGAGGCTTTCCCAGTGGATTGCCCTCACGAGGAAGGTGAGCTGGACTCCTGCCCGACCATCACAGTCAGCCCTGTTATCATCATCCAGAGGCCAGGAGACGGCCCCACTGGTGCCAGGTAAGTCTGCGTCTGGAGCCCCCCTCCCTGCTACGAGCCCAGCTGGCCATGGAGATGCCACAGGGTGGTCTAGCTTCTGGGCTAAATGTCACAAAGCCAGGGGGCTCGTGAGCCTTAGGGGTGGTCTGGTCCAGCGTCCTTCCTCATGTGACCTCGTGGGATGTGCAGTCACGGGGGCTGGTGTCTGTGCTGGGTCTGTGTGTCCACGCCTGCAATGCCTACCCACCACACACACTTGGACTTGAAGTCTAAAAGCTCAAGGGCAGGAGGCTTTTAGAGAGCACAGCACAGCTCCAATGAGCTGCAAGGCAGGGCAGGGAGGGCCCCAGGCTGGCTGACTTCTGGGGAGTGTGAGGCCACCTTTTCCCTTAGAGGGGCTGTCTACACCCCTGCCTCCACCTCCCTCCATTCCTACCAGGCTCCTGCCTCCCGAGCTCCCGAGCAGGGAGAGAAGCCAGTGGTCTGGGAGTAGCCGGGTGACTTTCTAGATGGTGTCTGTAGACAGGGTGGGGACAGAATGGGGACACATGCTCCCCACTGTCCCTGTTACATTGGTTTTCTGGACAGTCACCTAGACTGAGGGGCAGCTTTTTTATCATCTTTCCCCCTTTTGGTTTGCCTTGGGGTTTAGTCGTGTTCCCTTGACAAGCTCTGAAGGCCTCAGGGCTGAGGGGAGGCCAGGGTATGAGACGAGGGTGTTTTCTGGCCTGCAGGCTGCTGTCCCAGGACTCTGTCGCCGCCAGCACCGAGAAGACTCTCAGGCTCTATGATCGCAGGAGTATCTTTGAAGCCGTTGCTCAGAATAACTGCCAGGATCTGGAGAGCCTGCTGCTCTTCCTGCAGAAGAGCAAGAAGCACCTCACGGACAACGAGTTCAAAGGTGGCCCCAGCGCTGGGCTCCGGGGAGGGCCCCAGCCCTGGCCTGCCCTGACTCTCCCTTTGTCTTTCAGACCCTGAGACAGGGAAGACCTGTCTGCTGAAAGCCATGCTCAACCTGCACGACGGGCAGAACGACACCATCCCCCTGCTCCTGGACATCGCGCGGCAGACGGACAGCCTGAAGGAGTTTGTCAACGCCAGCTACACGGACAGCTACTACAAGGGTGAGGAGGGCGGCGGGGCCGGGCAAGGCTCAGCCTGCAGCACCGGGAACCAGGAGAGCATGGTTGTCCCTGGGCCTCCTTGCTCCTCTGGGATCCTTACTCCCTGTCCCAGCCACTGCGTTGGTGGCTCCCAATCCTAGGGGGTCCCTGCCTCTCCCATCTGCTGGCTTGATTTCTCCTGGTCCTGGGGGTCCCTGCCTCCCCCATCTGATGTCTCCTCTCTTGACCCTGGGAAATCCCTGTCTCCCCCTGCTGACTGGATGGTCCCTGTCCCTGGAAGTCGCAGCCTTTCTCTCTGCTGCTGTTCCTTGCCCCTGGGGCAATTTTGATCCTCTGGCTTCCAACCCGTTATTTCCTGTTCCCAGGGGTCTCCTGTCTCAGGACCTCACTGGGACCCCTCGGGGGACCCTGGCCTGGCCTCCTGCAGTGGGGGGGTCCTCCAGGCACTTTCTGCCCAGTTCCTCCTGCAGCAGCTGCTGCCTGCCCAGAGCCCTTCCTCAGCACCTGTCCCGGCAGCCCCAGGGGACTGTGACCTGAAGCCAACAGTGCGCGTCCTCTGTAGGCCAGACAGCGCTGCACATCGCCATCGAGAGGCGCAACATGGCCCTGGTGACCCTCCTGGTGGAGAACGGAGCAGACGTCCAGGCTGCGGCCCATGGGGACTTCTTTAAGAAAACCAAAGGGCGGCCTGGATTCTACTTCGGTAGGGAGACAATGTGGCAGACCCTGATCTTTTTGGCTTTTGCTAAGGGGAGGTTTGGGCAGAGACAGAGGGAGTTGGAGGCCGGTGGTTCAGGGGCCGGCTGGATCTCACTCCTGAGGCCCACCTGGGCCCTGTGTTCGTGCAGGTGAACTGCCCCTGTCCCTGGCCGCGTGCACTAACCAGCTGGGCATCGTGAAGTTCCTGCTGCAGAACTCCTGGCAGCCGGCCGACATCAGTGCCAGGGATTCGGTGGGCAACACGGTGCTGCACGCCCTGGTGGAGGTGGCCGACAACACGGCCGACAACACCAAGTTTGTGACGAGCATGTACAATGAGATTCTGATCCTGGGGGCCAAACTGCACCCGACGCTGAAGCTGGAGGAGCTCACCAACAAGAAGGGAATGACGCCGCTGGCTCTGGCCGCCGGGACCGGGAAGATCGGGGTAAGAGGGGGCTTCGGCTCAGGCTGGTGCGGTGCGGGGATGGTGGCATGGGAGAGGACTGCCTGACTCACTGCGGGAGCCTGGCGTCACTATCTGTGTGTGCGGGACTCCGATTCTGTCATACCAGCCTGTAGGGCTGTTAGAATAAGTCTGAGAAATTGGGAGCCGCAGGGCAGAACCCTGCATGGCCAACGTGCCATTTTGGATTTCCAGCTCTGAGTATCAGCAGCAAGACACGGGGTGGGGTGGGGTGCTGGGCAATGGGGGAGGGACTGCCTAGGGTGGAACAGAAGAAAAGCTGTTGGGCTGGGCGCGGTGACTCACTCTTGTAATCCCAGCATTTTGGGAGGCCGACGTGGGTGGATCACCTGAGGTTAGGAGTTTGAGACCAGCCTGACCAACCTGGTGAAACCTCTACTAAATATACAAAAATTAGCCAGGCATGGTGGCAGGTGCCTATAATTCCAGCTACTCAGGAGGCTGAGGCACAAGCATCACTTGAATTTGGGAGGCGGAGGTGGCAGTGAGCTGAGATTTCGCCACTGCACTCTAGCCTGTGTGACAGAGCAAGACTCTGTCTCAAAAAAAAAAAGAAAAGAAAAAGAGAAAAGCTGTTGGTGTTTTTCCATGGCAGGCAGGAGCATGGCAGGCAGGAGCTTTAGGTAACAAGGCTGGTGGCTCCAGCTCCCAGCTCCAGCTGGTGGCTCCTGGTGACAGGCCTCCAACTCCTGGCCTCAAGTGATCCTCCCACCTCAGCCTCCCAAGTAGCTGGGATTACAGGCATGAGCCACCCCATCTGGCTCTCATTTCTTGCATTCTCTTTATTTCTTTCTGGCTTGAGGTTATCGAGAATGGACCACCACTGTCCTTCATGGTGAGATGGTAGAGCTGGGGTCTTGCTGTGAGGGGATGGTGGGCCTGATATGGTGCAGGTAGTATCCGAGGCAGCTGGCTGGTTGACTTTTTTTTTTTGAGATCTGGTTTCGCTCTTGTTGCCCAGGCTGGAGTGCAGTGGCACAATCTCGGCTCACTGCAACCTCTGCCTCGAAGGTTCAAGTGATTCTCCTGTCTCAGCCTCCCAAGTAGCTGGGATTACAGGCACACGCCACCATGCCCGGCTAATTTTTTTTGTATTTTCAGGAGAAACAGGATTTTGCTATGTTGGCCAGGCTGGTCTCAAAATCCTGACCTCAGGTGATCCACCTGTCTTAGCCTCCCAAAGTGCTGGGATTACAGGCGTGAGCCACCATGCCCGGTCGGCTGGTTGATCTCGATGGTGGTCAGGAGTGGGTGGAGACTCGCCTGGGGCTTGGGTGGGGCCACCAGCTGAGCTGGGAAGCAGAGCTGGTTGTTGAGGTACTGTCTGAGGCGGAGCCTGGGGCTGGCCTCTGACGGGCTCTTGCTCCCCGGTGGCAGGTCTTGGCCTATATTCTCCAGCGGGAGATCCAGGAGCCTGAGTGCAGGCACCTGTCCAGGAAGTTCACCGAGTGGGCCTACGGGCCCGTGCACTCCTCGCTGTACGACCTGTCCTGCATCGACACCTGCGAGAAGAACTCGGTGCTGGAGGTGATCGCCTACAGCAGCAGCGACACCCCTGTGAGTGGCTGGGCCACAGCCAGGGAGGGCCTCAGGGCCTCTGCACCCCAGCCCCAATCGCAGCCCCTGGTCCAGCTCCAGCTGGCTTCTCATGAGTGAAAGCCTGCTGCCCCCCAGCCCAGGCCCTGCAGCCTCACGTCCCCATTCATGCCCACTGACTTTTCCCTGAGCATAGCAACCATACATGATTATCATCCCGTAAAAACAGAAACGTTTCAGAGGTGCATAGACAAAAGGACCTTCCTTTTATACTATTTAAAAATGCACAGTTTCATTTTGTTTACATAAATGGGATCAGATTATACACAATGTACAACCATTTTTTTTTTCACTTGATGGCAGGGCTTGTGGATTTTTCTTTTCTTTTTTTTTTTTTTGAGACGAAGTTTTGCCCTTGTTACTCAGGCTGGAGTGAAATGGTGCCATCCTGGCTCACTGCAACCTCCATCTCCCAGGTTCAAGCGATTCTCCTCGAATCCCAAGTGGCTGGGATTACAGGCACGCGCCACCACACCTGGCTAACTTTTTGTATTTAATAGAGATGGAGTTTCTCCATGTTGGTCAGGCTGGTCTCGAACTCCTGACCTCAGGTGATCCGCCCTCCTTGGCTTCCCAAAGTGCTGGGATTACAGGTGCGAACCACTGCGCCAGGACAAGAATTTATTTTTGTGTAGGTGTGAAGTAGGCATCTTACTTAAATATTTTGGCTCCAAATGAATGTCTTCGTGTTACTTGGTGAGTAATCCATCCTGCCACGCCGTTTGGAAAGGCCACCTTACCTGTCCCTTCTTTCTAAGGTGATGCTCTGAGCTCCTAAGGCAGACTTGGGGGCCGGAGTCTGTGCCATCAGCAGTGAGCGGCTTCCACGACGTCTCACCGGTCAGAGGTTGCCTTTACAGGAGCCGAGTCTGGGGCTGGGAGAGGCCTGGTCTGCTCTGCCCCCCCTGGGCTGCCATCCTGAACCTGGGCCTCCAACTCAGAGTGCTGGATACAAGCGTTCCCAGACGAGTGGCCCAGATAGGAGGTGGCCTCAACAAGGACTGCAGTATTTGACCTGGGGGAGAGGCTCTGGGACCACCACTGACATCTTCATGTCTCTGAAGGCTCTCAGGGACAAGGAGTGTGGACTTGTCCTGGGGACCCTAGGGCAGAGCCAGGACCACTAGTGGAAAGGAGAGAAGACCAAAGAAGAGGTATTCCCTACAGGCAGTGAGCCTCCATAGCCTCTTGAGGCAGGAAGGGGTTTCCCATCCCCAGAGGTATTCAAGAAGACACTGATCAGGAACCTCTCTGAGGGAGCTTAAGTTTGGGGTGGGGGTTGGACTCGATGGCCTGAGGGAGGCTGGGATGATCTGATTTTGCTCATCAGTCTCAGGGATACTTGAACTTATTTTTATTTTATTTTATTTTATTTTATGTTGTTTTATGTTGTTTTATTTTATTTTATGTTATTTTATATTTTGAGACAGAGTGTCGCTCTGTCACCCAGGCTGGAGTGCAGTGGCGTGATCTCAGCTCACTGCAACCTCTGCCTCCTGGGGCTCAAGCAGTTCTCCCGCCTCAGCCTCCCAAGTAGCTGGGATTACAGGCACCTGCCACCATGCCTGGCTGATTTTTGTATTTTTTGTAGAGAAAGAGTTTCACCATGTTGGCCAAGCTGGTCTTGAACTCCTGACCGCAAGTGATCCACCCGCCTCGGCCTCCCAAAGTGTTGAGATTACAGGCGTGAGCCACTATACCCGGCCTATTTGAACTTTATCAAAATCTCTGGATATGATACATTTGCCCCAAAGCATACTTGTAATGATGGCATGAGGCACTGGGCCCTCCTGGGGAGGAAGGGCCTCCTAGTTCCCTGCCGCCCTGCCTGACCCAGGGCTGGAAATGTGAGAAGTGAGGACCCAGAGGCTCTTTCCTGCCTGCCCTCAGCCCCTCATGCCCAGGCTCTTCCTAAGCCAACGACTTCCCATTCCTGTGGGCTCTCGGGAGTGAGTTATTAGAGACGGTGGGTATAGACTGTTGGGCAGTGCTGTGGGCCATTAAGTGAGCACTTAAGAGCCTGTCCACTTTCACCCCATTCACTGCACCTTTGGGGACACTGAGGCCAAGAGGGCAGGTCCCTCCGGGAGCCGCGGCAGTGCTGGGACCAGCCCCAGGCTCTGGCTGCCGGCTGGCTCAGACCTCCCGTCTCACCTGCTCCGTGGGCTGAGGACTGTGCGGGCCACATGGCTGTGAGGGGCACCACGGGCTGGCGTGGGGGTGCGAGGAGTTCCTGCTGCAGGAGGGAACCTCACTTCTCTCCGCTCCCCCTAGAATCGCCATGACATGCTCTTGGTGGAGCCGCTGAACCGACTCCTGCAGGACAAGTGGGACAGATTCGTCAAGCGCATCTTCTACTTCAACTTCTTGATCTACTGCCTGTACATGATCATCTTCACCATGGCTGCCTACTACAGGCCCGTGGATGGCTTGGTGCGGCCAGAGGCTCAGGCCTCGTGGGCGAGGCTGCGGGTGATGGGGAAGGGGTGTGGGCGTTCCGGAGAGGCCTCCTCAACCCCAGGCCCAGGCTCTGCCCTGGACTCCTTCCCGGCTTGCGGGAGCGATGGATGGAGAACCTGGAGAACCTTGTATCCCTGCGCCCATCTCCCCTGCCTCAGGCTGTATGGGCGACGCGCCCCCTTCCCGCTTCTCAGTCCCTCTCCTTTAGCCTTGAGGTCCTGTGGGGCTGAGTGTGTGGTGACTCAGGTCCCTGATTGCAGATGGGGGTGTACTTGGTTAGAAAGCATGCAGGGGCCGGGCTTGGTGGCTCACGCCTGTAATCCCAGCACTTTGGGAGGCCGAGGCGGGCAGTTCACCTGAGGTCTGGAGTTCGAGACCAGCCTGACCAACATGGTGAAACCCCATCTCTACTAAAAATACAAAATTAGCCAGGTGTGGTGGTGCCTGCCTGTAATCCCAGCTACTCAGGAGTCTGAGGCAGGAGAATCGCTTAAACCTGGGAGGCAGAGGTTGCAATGAGCTGAGATGGCACCACTGCACTCCAGCCTGGTCAACAAGAGTGAAACTGTGTCTCAAAAAAAAAAAAAAAAAAAAGAAAGAAAAAGAAATCACGCAGAAATCTGGGCTCGGGACAGGGTTCACCTCTGGCCTGGGGGTCCCCAGGGATGTGGGCTGGTGTAAGCCCAGAGCCCATCATCATCCTGCTTGCCTGCCCTCTTTTATTCACCCACTTGCTCATTATTCATTCCCTGGATTTAGACTTTTGAGCAGCTCTGTGCCAGGCCCTGGGCCATCCATCAAATTAGCCTGAGACCAGATTTTTCCTCTGCCAAGAGCCAAGACCTCATCGAACTTCTGGACTTAGTCCTTCGTGTTGGATACCCAGGGCACTTAATTTGCTGCTTTGGTTTCCAGGGCACTTTACAAGTTTACTTACTTAATTTTTTTTTTTTTTTTTGAGACGGAGTCTCGCTCCATCACCCAGGCTGGAGTGCAGTGGCGCGATCTCAGCTCACTGCAACCTCCACCTCCCGAGTTCAAGTGACTCTTCTGCCTCAGCCTCCCGAGTAGCTGGGACTACAGGCACCCACCAACATGCCCAGCTTATTTTTATATTTTTAGTAGAGATGGGATTTCACCATATTGGCCAGGCTAGTCTTGAACTCCTGACCTCAAGTGATCGCCTGCCTCGGCCTCCCGAAGTGCTGGGATTATAGGTGTGAGCCACTGTGCCCGGCTGCACATTTACTTTAAAAACTCAACTTCATAATTGCATGAAACCCGATTTCTCTCCACCTATTAAGGCCACATAATGACTTCCTTTTTTTTTTTTTTGAGACGGAGTCTCGCTCTGTTGCCCAGGCTGGAGTGCAGTGGTGCCACCTTGGCTCACCGCAACCTCTGGCTCTGGGGTTCAAGTGATTCTCCTGTCTCAGCCTCCGAAGTAGCTGGGATTATAGCCATGAGCCACCACGCCCGGCTAAGTTTGTATTTTTAGTAGAGATGGGGTTTCTCCATGTTGGAGGCTGGTCTCGAACTCCCGACCTCAGGTGATCCGCCTGCCTCAGCCTCCCAAAGTGCTGGGATTACAGGTGTGAGCCACTGCACCTGGCCAGTGACTTCCTTTTAAGAGAAAAATGTGCTGGTAAGGCAAGCTGATGAACTAGTGCTTAGGAAATGTGGATGGTGACCCACTCCAGGAAATGGCAACTGAAACACAAGGGTGACAACCACGAGTGTGTGTGGCACAGTCTCTCCCTCCATGGTCAGCGGGAGTCCCTGACACTCGTGGGAGGCTGGCCATGGGCTGGGGTGGTGGCGGGATGTGTGTGGCCTGGGGTCCGTGAGAGTGCTTCCACCTGTCCATTACCCTGCTGCCCGTCACTCTGCTCCCAGCGAGGAGGAGCTCCGGGCCTGCTGGGACATTGCCTGGGAGGCGGCACAGCATTGTAAGATGCTCTGCTTGGCACCTGCAGGCTGCCATTTTGGGGAATCAGGCCCACAGAGGGGCCTTCTTGTGGGCACTCCCTAATAACACTGTCTTTGTGTGTCCTTCCCCCGATGGAGGCTGTGCCTCCTGGGCAGGGACTATGGTTTCATCACAGGGCTTGGTACCTGGTCCATGTTTGTTGAATGACTGAATGAGTAAATGGAGTCACCAACTTCTCTGCATCTCACAGCCTCCCTTTAAGATGGAAAAAACTGAAGACTATTTCCGAGTAACTGGAGAGATCCTGTCTGTGTTAGGAGGAGTCTACTTCTTTTTCCGAGGGGTAAGCATTCCTTCCCACATTGTGAATTTCCATTATCACCAAAACAAAAAGCCAAGAGAATGCCTCAGTGCTCACTCACTTTTTAATTCATCAGACACATAATGGCCCTGGTTGGGGAGCTGAGAGACGCAGAGGTGAAGATGAGAGCCCTTCAGTCAGTCACCGCGGGGCGGGAGGGTGCTCAGGGCATCTCCATGGGCCCAAGGCAGGCAAGCTTGAAAATAGATACTCCAGCCACTCCACGGAATGGAATATTTAATTACAGGGGTAGAGCGGAGGCCTCTTAAGTGATAGGATCATGACTGGTAGTTTTTTAGTTAAACCAATCTGTTAAAGCTCTGAGCAATGAAGGAAATCTCCATGCATACTAGAATCTTTTTTTTTTTTTGAGATGGAGTTTCGCTTTGTCATCCAGGCTGGAGGCTAGTGGCACGATGTCGGCTCACTGCAACCTCCGCCTCTTGGGTTCAAGCAATTCTCCTGCCTCAGCCTCCTGAGTAGCTGGATTACAGGCGCCTGCCACCACACCCGGCTAATTTTTTTGTATTTTTAGTAGAGACGGGGTTTCACCATGTTAGCCAGGATAGTCTTGAACTCCTGACCTCAGGTGATCCACCTGCCTCAGCCTCCCAAAGTGCTGGGATTACAGGCATGAGCCATCACACCAGCAAGGAATTGTTTTATTTTTAACTGGAAACTCAAACATGTGCAATCCTTGGCCATTTTTTTTTTTTTTTAATGCAGGAGTAATCTTTTCTTTGAATGTGGGACTCACTGTTTCAGATTTTACGTCACCTTTCTTGCAAAAACCATATTTATATAATCTAAGATTTCTAGTTTCAGCTTCTTTAAAGAACAGTGGGAACTTAGATGCGTACAAAAACAGTCTGAATGTAGAATTTGAGATGATCATGGTTTGTTTGTTTTTTTTTTTAATTTTTATAAGATGGGGTCTTGCTGTGTCACCCAGGCTGGAGTGCATTGGCGTGATCATGGCTCACTTTAACCTCCGTCTCCTGGGCTCAAGTGTTCCTCCCACCTCAGCCTCTGGAGTAGGTGGAACTAACTACAGGAAGCCGTCACCACGCCCGGGCTCCACTGTGACTTTTTTTTTTTTTTTTTTGAGACGGGGTCTTGCTCTGTCGCCCAGGCTGGAGTGCAGTGGCACGATCTGCGCTTACTGCAAGCTCCGCCTCCCGGGTTCACGCCATTCTCCTGCCTCAGCCTCCCGGGTAGCTGGGACTACAGGTGCACGCCACCACGCCCGGCTAATTTTTGTATTTTTAGTAGAGACGGGGTTTCACCATGTTAGCCAGGATGGTCTCGATCTCCTGACCTCGTGATCTGCCCGCCTTGGCCTCCCAAAGTGCTGCGATTACAGGCTTGGGCCACTGTGCCTGGCCTTCGATTGTGATTTTTATCCCCCAGTCTTTTTTGGTGTAAGCTCTATCCAGTTTTTTTTTTAAGTCACTCACCTTTATGGAATTGTTCTGTCATCGAACTTTGTCTTCACAGAGACAACTGTCTTTCTTTTCACACTCATGGCTTACATTACAGTAAAGTACAGCACCACAGTAGCAAGTGTGGCTGGAATGGCAAAAGCAGGATTGGCCTGTGGGAGGGAGCAGAAGTGTGGGGGTGTCTTGGACAGGACTCACGGCTGACAGTGGCGGCTCGTTACAAGAATTTTTATTTTAACACTTACTTAAAATTAAGAAAAAAGTATGCACGGCATGTGAAAAATTAAGAAAAAAGTGGCTCATGCTTGTAATCCCAGCTACTTGGGAGGCTGAGGCCAGGAGTTTGAGACCAGCCTGGGCAACATAGTGAGATTCTGATCTCTTAAAAAAAAAAATAGGAAAAAGCTCCAATTAGAAAGAAGAAAACAATTTGCTCAATTCAATACAGCAACTGATAACATTTTAATGATTTTCCTTCCTGTCTGTACTTCTGGGTATAGTTGTAAATCCACTGTGTAATTTTTTTTTTGAGACGGAGGCTCGCTGTCACCCAGGCTGGAGTGCAGTGGCACCATCTTGGCTCACTGCAACCTCTGCCTCCTGGGTTCAAGCGATTTTCTTGCCTCAGCCTCATGAGTAGCTGGGATTACAGGTGCCCGCCACCACGCCCAGCTAATTGTTTTGTATTTTTAGTAGAGACTGGATTTCACCATGTTGGCCAGGCTGGTCTCGAACTCCTGACCTCAGGTGATCCATCCACCTTGGCCTCCCAAAGTGCTGGGATGACAGGCGTGAGCCACCGCGCCCGGCTTCCACTGTGTATTTTTAACCATCTCTACTGACTGGGCCACGTAGTGTCACCCATTGGCCTGACCCATGCCGGTCTGCTCTTTTCACAATCTGTGCTTTCACACATTCGGCCACCCCATTGTGGTGCCATTTAGGAAGCATCTGAGCGCTCACCATTTAGCCACATCGAGCATTGCCTGGGATCTTACTCTCTCTGTTTACCTGCAGATTCAGTATTTCCTGCAGAGGCGGCCATCGATGAAGACCCTGTTTGTGGATAGCTACAGTGAGATGCTTTTGTAAGTGACACTTTGACTCATTCCCAGTCCAGTCCCCAGGTGACCGAAGTCAGTTCTCACTTGAGCTCTCACTCACGCCGGGCCTGGCACACAGTGGACCTCAAGGAACATGCTGAGGGAATGACGGAAGGCACTCAATACATACTCGGGGGACGAATGAATACTGAGGGCCTGCTCTGTGCCAGGTATGTGCCAGGGGCCAGGGATTGAGAAACCGTGCCGTGAGTTACAGTCCAAGTGAGACGGACCCTCGTTCACCTTCCCACTCGTTGTCCATCCATCTGCCATTCGCGGGGTTGGCCCTGGAATACTGGATGAAACAGACATGGCGCCCGCCTTTGGGGAGTTTCCTATCTTTAATGGGGGGTTCTGCAACCTTGACACTGTTGATATTTTGGACTGGATAGTGCTTAGTTGTGGTGGTGGTGGTGGGGGCTGCCCTGTGCGTTATAGAATATGTGGCGGCATCACTGGCCTCTACTCGCAGATGCCTGGAGCTCTTCCCCATCCCCCAGTCTTGACAATCAAGAACATTTCCAGATATGGCCAAAGGCCCCTCACTTGTTTTGGGGGGTGGTGCCAGAATCACTCCTGGTTGAGAACCGCTGCTTTAGGAGGAAGCAGATGAGTGAAAGCACAGTTCTAGAACAGTTTGGATGGCCGGGCGCAGTGGCTCAGGCCTGTAATCCCAGCACTTTGGGAGGCTGAGGCGGGTGGATCACTTGAGGTCAGGAGTTCAAGACCAGACTGGCCAACATGGTGAAACCCCATCTCTACTAAAAATATAAAAATTAGCCAGGCATGGTGGCACGCACCTGTAATCCCAGCTACTCGGGAGGCTGAGGTGGGAGAATTGTTTGAACCCGGGAGACGGAGGTTGCAGTGAGCCCAGATTGCGCCATTGCATTCCAGCCTAGGTAACAGAGCGAGATTCCATCTCTAAATAAATAAATAGAACAGTGTGGATGTGGCAGGAAACCTCCTTCCTTCAGAAAGTAAGCCAGAGCCTCAAGCCCCAGTGTGCACCGAGGGCCTTCCAGGACCTGTCTCCTGGGATCTCGGCTCAGAGCCCCTGTCCTGAGCTCTTCCCTCCTGGAAGAGCAAGGAATAATTTCGAATCCTCTTGCAGCTAGCTTGTCCGTAGGACTCACAAACCGCATCCTTTCACCCAATTTTTTTTTTTTTGGACAAGTAAAACTAGAATCAGCTTTATTTTACATGATCGTGAAAGGTACACTTTTTTTATTTTAAATTTTTTTTAACGAATTTAGATTTTGGGGTATATGTGCAGGTTTGTTAGGTGGGTATATTGTATGATGCTGAGGTCTGGGGGTCTAATGATCTGGTCAGCCAAGTAGTGAACATAGTACCTGATAGGTAGTTTTTCAACCCTTGTCCCTCTCCCGGCTGCCCCACTTTTGGAATCCTAAGTGTTTATTGTTCCCGTCTTTGTGCTTGTGGGTACCCAGTGTTTCGCTCCACTTATGAGCGAGAACATGTGGGATTTGGTTTTCTGTTTCTGTGTTAATTTGCTTAGGATAATGGCCTCCAGCTGCATCCATGTTGCTGCGAAGGACATGATTTCATTCTTTTTTACGGCTGCATAGTATTCCGTGGTATATACGTACCACATTTTGATTATCCAGTCTACCATTGATGGGCACCTGGATTGATTCCATGCTTTGCTATTGTGAATAGTGCTTTGATAAACATAGGAGTGCAGGCATCTTTTCGGTCGAATGGGTTCTTTTCCCCTGTTTTCCCCCAATCTTGAGATACCCATACTTTAGCCCCAAAAGGCAAACTCAAGAGGCAAGGTCTGTAGGTTTAGCACACACTGATTTACCTGCCTAAGAGAAGCAATGTTCTACACAGCATTGCGATTCTCCTGCCTCAGCGTCCCCAATAGCTGGGATTAGAGGGGTGCACCTTGTCCAGCTAATTTTTGTATTTTTAGTAGAGACGGGGTTTCACTGTGTTGGCCAGGCTGGTCTTGAACTCCTGACCTCAAGTGATCTGCCTCCCAAAGTGCTGGGATTACAGGTGTGAGCCACCACGCCTGGCCACTATATATCCTTTTATGTACTTTATTTATTTATTTATTTATTTGAGACAGAGTCTCGCTCTGTCTCCCAGGCTGGAGTGCAGTGGCATGATCTCGGCTCACTGCAACCTCCGCCTCCCGGGTGCAAGTGATTCTCCTGCCTCAGCCTCCTGAGTAGCTGGGATTACAGGTGTGCACCACCAGGCCTGGCTAATTTTTTTTTTTTTTTAATTTTTAGTAGAGGTGGGACTTCACTATGTTGGTCAGGCTGGCCTCGAACTACTGACCTTGTGCTCCGTGTGCCTCGGCCTCCCAAAGAGCTGGGATTAAAGGCGTGAGCTACTGTGCCTGGCCTTTATGTACTGTATTTATATCTGTGCTTTATACATAAGGAGAGTGAGATTTTGCACAGCTCCTCATCAAGCCAGTTTCTGCTCCTTGGGGACGATGCTGCTTCCACGGAGAACGCCTGGGCTGAAGGAGTCAGGACAGCCCAACCCTAGCTCCTATCGCGGCCTGCAGTCTGGGTCTCTGAGCAGCCTGTGGCCTTTTGTTCTGGGGGTGCCAGGCCTCCCGGGTTCCCATAGACGGTGCTTTCTGCCCCTCCACCCTCAGCTTTCTGCAGTCACTGTTCATGCTGGCCACCGTGGTGCTGTACTTCAGCCACCTCAAGCAGTACGTGGCTTCCATGGTGTTCTCCCTGGCCTTGGGCTGGACCAATATGCTCTACTACACCCGCGGTTTCCAGCAGATGGGCATCTACGCCGTCATGATAGAGAAGGTGGGTGCCCTGGGCCCCAGTGGGTCTCCTCAGAGCCCGCTTACCTCGTCGGCGTGTGAGATGCTGACCCAAGAACTCCACCCATCCTGCCTGTCGTGCCTGGGAAGGGGCTGCTTTAGCCCCCAGCCCATTTTCCAAGAATCAAGCAATCTTGCCCTGACCCAGGTGTGTGTAGGGGGGGGGTCCCCTGAAACCTGACCCCTCTGCACACCAGGCCTCCATCTCCCGACCAGAGCAAAGGCCATGGGGGAAGGGTGGGTGACTCCCTCATGACCCCTGAGCTGAGAACCAGCAAAGCAAACCGTCCTGCACGTTCTCAAGATGCATCCCCAGGCCGATGCGGCCCAGCTCTTCTCTCAGCTCCTCCTGGGCCTGGCCTGGGCTCTGATGAGCCCGCTGTCTCCTGCAGATGATCCTGAGAGACCTGTGCCGTTTCATGTTCGTCTACGTCGTCTTCTTGTTTGGGTTTTCCACAGGTAATGAGCTTGGTCAGGGTTGGGGGAGGGCAGGGGTCCGGCTTGGCTGAGCCTTCTGAAGACTCTGCCAGGAGCTGAATGAGAAGGCACCGGGTGGGCAGTTGCGTGTCTGCAGGTGACTGAGAGGGTGGACAGAGGACACACGGAAATGAGCCCCAGGACTTGGCCACGTGTTATATAAAATGCTTTAAGAATTTTCCAGGCTGGAAGTGCTGTAGCTGCCGCACAGCATTTTGGCTCAGCTGTTTTTTCAACTTTTTTTTTTTTTTTGAGATGGAGGCTCGCTCTGTCGCCAAGGCTGGAGTGCAGTGGCGCGACCTCGGCTCACTGCAACCTCCGCCTCCCGGGTTCAAGCAATTCTCCTACCTCAGCCTCCCGAGTAGCTGGGACTACAGGTGCGCACCGCCATGCCCGGCTAACTTTTTGTATTTTAGTAGAGATGGGGTTTCACCATGTTGCCCAGGCTGGTTGCAAACTCCTGACCTTGTGATCCACCCGCCTCAGCCTCCCAAAGTGCTAGGATGACAGGCGTGAGCCACCGCACCTGGCCTTAGTCTCCTTTAATCCAGGGCAGTTCCTGTGTCATCCCTTGTCATTTGCGACCTCAGAATTTGTAATGAGTAGAGGCCAGTGGTTTTGACAATGTTTCTCAATTCGGGTGTGTCTGATGTTTCCTCATGATTATAGCCGGGCATCCATTTTTGGCCAGAATATCAAGAAGCGATGTGTGTCTTCTGCTGTGTGTTTTATTGGGAGTCACGTGACGTCTGTCTCACTTCTGGTGACGTTAGCTTTGATGACTTGGTTTTGGTGGATCTGCCGGACTTTTCCACTATAAAGCTACTATGTTTACCTTTGTAATGGATACTTTTCAAGGAGATGCTTTGAAACTATGTGACTAGCCTGTTTCTCATCAGGCTTTCACCCAGGAGTTTTAGCAGCCGTTGATGAGTCTTACCTGAATCACTTCATCCTATGATGGTGGCCACATGATGATTTTTTTTTTTTTTTTTTTTGAGAAGGAGTCTCTGTCTGTCGCCCAGGCTGGAATGCAGTGGTGCCATCTCTGCTCACTACAACCTCCGCCTCCCAGGTTCAAGCAATTCTCCTGCCTCAGCCTTCTGGGTAGCTGGGATTACAGCTGCCCATCACCATGCCCGGCTAATTTTTATATTTGTAGTACAGATGGGGTTTCACCATGTTGCTCAGGCTGGTCTCGAACTCCTGACCTCAGGTGATCCGCCTGCCTTGGCCTCCTGAAGTGCTGGGATTACAGGCGTGAGCCACCGCGCCCGGAGAAGATGATCTTCTAACTCCATCATTGCTTCTGCATTTATTACCTGGCGTTCTATTATAGAGGAGAGCTAACCATTCCCCATTTCTATGTATTTATTTGTATCAGAATGGCCTCATGGAGTCTTGTGTTTTCATGGATTCTCACTTTGTTAAATGGGTTATAATCCTTACTATCCTCTTTTATTTTATATTCAAATTGTCTGAGATTAGGCACTGGAGTCTCTTCCAGCTGGCTCCTGTGCTCTTTTGACATGTCCACATCTTTTTTTTTTTTTTTTAAGATAGAGTCTCGCTCTGTTGCCCAGGCTGGAGTGCAGTGGCGCGATCTGCAACCTCCGCCTCCCAGGGTTCACACCATTGTCCTGCCTCAGCCTCCCGAGTAGCTGGGACTACGGGCACCTGCCACCACGCCCGGCTAATGTTTTGTATTTTTAGTAGAGACGGGGTTTCACCATGTTGGCCAGGCTGGTCTCAAAACTCCTGACCTCAGGTGATCTGCCTGCCTCAGCCTCCCAAAGTGCTGGGATTACAGGCGTGAGCCACCACGCCCGGGGCCTCCACATCGTTTTTTGAGCACTGGACCCTGCTTTGATGCTCATCCGAGTCCCACAGTTACATGGTTCACGTGGTGCATCCTCCCTGTCCCCACCCTGCCACTTGCGTTGGAATCTCTGGCTGGGAGGGATGGGCACCTGTGACTAGGAGAGACCTAATAGGTGTGGGCTCTGGCACCTGGGTCTGAAGGCCCTGCATTTCAGTAGGTACAGGAAGGGAGTAGGCCAGGGGGTTAGTGGATACTGATAGGCAGCAACCGTGATGCATAGCTGCTGCAGAGGCTCTCAGGCTCTGGGCCACACTTCCCATAGAAGCAGGCAGCACATGGGGAGAGGTCATTTTGCTCTGAGCTGCTCAGTGCTCATGGAGCAAAATGGACCTCTGAGGGATGCAGGCCAACAGGGTGTGATAGACAAAGCAGGTGTGGAGCCAGAGCCGACATGTATGGTTAAGCAGGTTGTGCACTGCACAAAGGTGGCTGTATTCACATTGCACATAGAGATTTATATATTTATTTTTCTAGCAGATGATGATAAAATTCTTAAAAATATACTATGAAAAATTTTTGATAGTTTTAAAGAAGGGGTGCTTTAAAAATAACTTCTCACAAAGTTATTTGAGGCTGAGCAGGAGGGTGTATGTCAGGGGACCTGGGATATTGGCTTCTATCCAGTGGCACCCCGCCCTCCCCGTGCCCTGTAGCGGTGGTGACGCTGATCGAAGATGGGAAGAACGACTCCCTGCCGTCTGAGTCCACGTCGCACAGGTGGCGGGGGCCTGGCTGCAGGCCCCCCGATAGCTCCTACAACAGCCTGTACTCCACCTGCCTGGAGCTGTTCAAGTTCACCATCGGCATGGGCGACCTGGAGTTCACCGAGAACTACGACTTCAAGGCTGTCTTCATCATCCTGCTGCTGGCCTACGTAATTCTCACCTACATCCTCCTGCTCAACATGCTCATCGCCCTCATGGGTGAGACTGTCAACAAGATCGCACAGGAGAGCAAGAACATCTGGAAGCTGCAGGTGGGTGGGTGGGTGGGTGGGGGCAGTGTGTGGCCAGGAGGGTGTGGGCCTCTCTACCCGCTGCCTTACCCAGCTGGGCACATGAGCCCTGCAGGATTTGAGGAGGGAGCAGAAAGCCCGGCCAGGCCCGGGGATCCAGCCTCAGCACCTCCCTCAGTGGACTTCCAGCAAGTTCCCCAGCCCAGCACCTGCTCAGGGGCAGAGGAGCTCAGCTGGGGTTTATAGACACCGTGCTTGGCTGTGGTCCGGGTGGTCCTGGAGGGAAGAAGGGGGAGGGCTCAGCCCCACAGGGCATCCACCTCAGAGGAGCCTGGTGTAAGGTGGGCACCAGAGGCCAGACTCGGGGGAGCAGCTACCGTGAGGCAGGGCCCTGACAGCTACATTTCTGAGCCCCGTGGGTCACATCTGCATCCCCAACTACTAATAGTAAGTTTTGTTCTTATGAAGAAGCACTTTCTCTGTGATAGGGACTGTACTAAGTGTCTGTCTCACCTGATCTCATTTAATCCTCACAACAGTCCTGTGATGTGGATTCTATGACTGTTCCTTTTTATTTTTTTTTTTTTTTTTTTTTTTGAGACGGAGTCTCGCCCTGTCGCCCAGGCTGGAGTGCAGTGGCGCAATCTCGGCTCACTGCAAGCTCCGCCTCCCAGGTTCACGCCATTCTCCTGCCTCAGCCTCCCGAGTAGCTGGGACTACAGGCGCCCGCCACCACGCCCGGCTAATTTTTTTGTATTTTTAGTAGAGACGGGGTTTCACCGTGGTCTCGATCTCCTGATCTCGTGATCCGCCCGCCTCGGCCTCCCAAAGTGCTGGGATTACAAGCGTGAGCCACCGCGCCCGGCCCTTTTTTTTTTTTTTTTTCTGAGATGGAGTTTCGCTGTTGTCGCCCAGGCTGGAGTACATCGGCGCGATCTCGGCTCACTGCAACCTCTGCCTCCTGGGTTCAAGCAATTCTTCTGCCTCAGCCTCCCTAGTAGCTGGGATTGCAGGCGCCCGCCACCACACCCAGCTAATTTTTATATTTTTAGTAGAGATGGGGTTTCACTATGTTGGCCAGGCTGGTTTTGAACTCCTGACCTCAGGTGATCTGCCTGCCTTGGCCTCCCAAAGTGCTGGGATTACAGGCGTGAGCCACTGCGCCCGGCTATATGCTCTCAGCCCCTACCCTATGTTGCCCCTTGTGAGCTCCTCAGGGCAGGGTCTGGGACACTCCGTATCACTCCTGGGGCTGCCCTGCCCAGGCCCAGCAGGGACCAGTGGCACCTGGACAGGTCTGTGCCCCTTGCATAGAGTGTACCCCCGCCAGGCTACAGAAACAAAGCTAGCGTGGAGGGCACTGGACAACCACCCCGGGGGCATCTGGGTCTGGGAGAGCTCCTGGGGAGGTGGATACTGGCAGCCAGGGTGGCCCTGGGATGCACCCTCTGCCCCTCAGCTCCTCTGCCCTTGGTGTCTTCCTGCAGAGAGCCATCACCATCCTGGACACGGAGAAGAGCTTCCTTAAGTGCATGAGGAAGGCCTTCCGCTCAGGCAAGCTGCTGCAGGTGGGATACACCCCTGATGGCAAGGACGACTACAGGTGGTGCTTCAGGTAATGCCCAGGCTCCACCTGAATCAGCTTGGGTGCCTCAGGGCTCCCCTGTGGACACAGAGCCTGCCTCGGCCTCCATGAGGGGCTGCTCATCAGCACAGGAGGCTCTCCCAACGCCAGCTGTAGGGATTGGGGCCGTCCTGAGCTCAGCTGTGGCATGCACCGGGGACCATCTTAGATCTCAGCTGGTGGGGCCCAGACACTGAATTCTGGAAAATTCGAGGTGTCCAGAAGGGGTCGTCTAGCGAGCAGGGTCAGAGCCTGGCGTCCAATATGTAAAGTCCCTGGGCCTCACAGCATGGTCAGAGATCACATCTTTGAGGATGGTGTCCAAAAATCAAGTCCTCTCTGCCCTCCCCAACCCACCACGTCTCCATCCTGATGGGTGGGTTTCTCGGGCTTGGCCTGTGGGCAGAGCCCTCGGCCTGGGAAGCTGGGCACAGCTCTCAGGCTCTCCCAACCCCTTACCCTGCAGGGTGGACGAGGTGAACTGGACCACCTGGAACACCAACGTGGGCATCATCAACGAAGACCCGGGCAACTGTGAGGGTGTCAAGCGCACCCTGAGCTTCTCCCTGCGGTCAAGCAGAGGTGAGGCATGAGGGCCGGTGCTTGGCGCCTCCTTGGCTGGTGGCCTGACATTGGGCAGTGGGAGCTTTGCAGGTTCCCCACGCCTCGCCGGGCTCCTCATTCCCCCAGGACCCAGGAGCTGTAGCAGCTCCTGACGTCGGCCATGAGCACATAGTCAGGGGTTGACTCGAGTGCCTCACTCATGCTGGCACAGCTGACGGCTCACTGGGCCCGTGCAAGTGGCTGTGCCAGCGCCTCCAGCCCAGGCACCTGTCCTCAGCGCTCCAGGGGACACAGCCCAGCCCCGCCCTGCCTCCTTGTATGGGCTGCCCTGCCTCCTCAGCCCTGTCCCTCACTCTGCACGTGTGCATGTGTCATAGCTCTGTGAGGCTGTGCGGACACAAACAGGCAGACGGGAACACTTGTCGCTCATGGACACATTTGGGCAGGTGGAGAAGAGGGGGAGGGTGAGAAGAGGAAAAGGGATGCCTTGAGCAGAAAAACCCCAAGGAGGCCGGGCACAGTGGCTCACGCCTGTCATCCCAGCACTTTGGGAGGCTGAGATGGGCGGATCGCCTGAGGCCAGGAGTTTGAGACCAGCTTGGCCAACATGGTGAAACCCCATCTCTGCTAAAAAAATACAAAAATTAGCCAGGCATGGTGGCAGTCACCTGTAATCCCAGCTACTTGGGAGGCTGAAGCAGGAGAATCGGTTGAACCTGGGAGGCAGAGGTTGCAGTGAGCCGGGATCTCACCACTGCACTCCAGCCTGGGCAACAGAACGAGACGCTGTCTCAAAAAAAAAGAACAAATAGAAAAACCCTGAGGAAAATTACTACCAGAAAGAAAGCTGTTTAACAGTTACTGGGAAACATTTAATAGAAAATATTAAATAAATGTCTAATTGAGGACACTTACTTAAAAATGAAGCAGGCATAGTTTATAGTGGACCAATTTTGAGTTATAATTACAACCCTGAACACTTTGTTTTTGAATTACTTTGTATTTAATTGTAAAAAATTGTGGTAAAATATCTATCTCCTAAAACTTGCCGTTTAAATCCTTTTTAAGTGTACAGTTTAGTGTCATTAAGTACATTTACATTACTGTACAACTCTCACCACTATCTATTTCCAGAACTTTTTTTTTTTTTTGAGATGGGGTCTCGCTCTGTTGCCCAGGCTGGAGTGCAGTGGCGTGATCTGGACTCACTGCAACCTCCACCTCCTGGTTTCAAGCGATTCTCCTGCCTCAGTCTCCCGAGTAGCTGGGATTACAGGTGCGTGTCACCAACGCCTGGCTAATTTTTGTATTTTTATAGTAGAAACGGGTTTTCACCATGTTGGGCAGGCTGGTCTCCTGACCTCAGGTGCCTCACTCATGCTGTCACAGCTGACGGCTGACAGCTCACTGGGCCCGTGCAAGTGGCTGTACCAGCGCCTCCAGCCCAGGCACCTGTCCTCAGCGCCCCAGGGGATGCAGCCCAACCCCGCCCTGCCTCCTCAGCCCTGTTCCTCACTCTGCACGTGTGCACCCCAGCACTTTGGGATGACAGGCGTGAGCCACTGTGCCCGGCCTTTTTCCAGAACATTTTAATCATCCCAAACGGAAACTCTGTTCCCTTATAATAACTCCATGTCCCCTTCCCTCTGACCCCTTGTCCCCTGGCCCCTATTCTGTTTTCTATCTTTATGAAAGTGGGACAGAGACGTTAAAGGTTGAGTAGTACTGAGGGCCTCAGAGGCCCAGAGACCTTCTTAACACCCCTTAAATACTCTGAGCCCCTCTCTGGTCACCCTCATGCAGTCACACCATGAACTAGCACAGCTCAGCTCTCAGCAAGGAATTGTGGGGAACCCATCTGCCCCAAAGACTTCTGGGCTTCCACCCCCATAAATCCTTCCTCCTCCTCTCCTGTGCTCTGATCCACAGATTCTAGCTGCTTCCGCTGCCCAGCTCTTGATTTCTTCTTAACTCAAAGGCAATTCCATGCCCTTCTTCGACTGCAGCTCCCTGTGTTGTAGTTGGGGAAATTGTCCCTAGGCAGAAAGTTAGGGAGATCACAGGGCTCCCCTTGTGAATTTCACTTCTCTTGGGAATTGCAGTTTTTATTTTTTATTTTATTTTATTTTTGAGATGGAGTCTTGCTCTGTTGCCCAGGCTGGAGTGCAGTGGCACGATCTTGGCTCACTGCAACCTCCGCCTTCTGGGTTCAAGTGATCCTCCCACCTCAGCCTCCTGAGTACCTGGGACCACAGGCACCTGCCACTACACCTGGCTAATTTTTTTTTTTTTTATTATACTTGAAGTTCTAGGGTACATGTGCACAACATGCAGGTTTGTTACATATGTATACATGTGCCATGTTGGGGTACTGCACCCATTAACTCGTCATTTATATTAGGTATATCTCCTAATGCTGTCCCTCTCCACTCCCCCCACCCCACAACAGGCCCCGGAGTGTGATGTTCCCCTTCCTGTGTCCATGAGTTCTCACTGTTCAATTCCCACCTATGAGTGAGAACATGCAGTGTTTGGTTTTTTGTCCTTGCAATAGTTTGCTGAGAATGATGGTTTCCAGCTTCATCCATGTCCCTACAAAGGACATGAACTCATCATTTTTTTATGGCTGCATAGTATTCCATGGTGTATATGTGTACACCCGGCTAATTTTTATATTTTTAGTAGAGACAGGGTTTCACCATGTTGGCCAGGCTGGTCTCAAACTCCTGACCTCAGTCGATCTGCCCACCTTGGTCTCCCAAAGTGTTGGGATGACAGGTGTGAGCCACCGTGCCCTGCCTTTTTTTAATGTTTAATTTTAAAAAATCTTTAGCTGCTAAGTTGGTGTTATTTGAGGGACTGCCGTTTTTCACTGCCTGATGTCCTATCTCTGAAAAACATTTGCTGCACGTATGTTGCCTAGTTTTGTGATCGTTGACAGCAGGATAGCTAGCCCAGTACTAGATACTCCATTATAGCTGGAAGCGAAAATCTATTTTATCAAAGGCTCGTTTTTAGAAAACTGCTCGAGGGCTCCATCGGTTTTTCCACAGGCCTCTTGCGATCGTGTGCTTTTCCTGTGAGTTTAGTTAGAAGCAATCCCTGCATCCCGTAATAATGCTTATTGATGATCTCTTTGTCAATTGTTAACTGGTCTAACTTTGCCAGAGAGCTATTGAAAGATAGCTTTGCGTGTGATTTGAGTAGTTTTTCGGTGTCACTCTTGTTGATTTAGTGACATCCCACATCTTTGTCAAGATTTGCTGTTTCACTTGGCAGTTGATTTTATTACGTTTGCATGACACTGTGGGCGGTTTACAACACTGCACATTCACTGTGATATTTATAAAGACATTGACCCAGTGGCAGGGATATACACATCCATGTTAACGGGGGCAGGGATGGGGGATGGTTGGAGGCTGCCTGATTGCACCTTTATAATTTTTTGTTTTTTGAGACGGAGTTTTCTTCTGTCGCCCAGGCTGTCACCCAGTGGGCCTGGACCCAATCCTGCCTCTTTGGCTGGTGCTCATCACCCAGAGCTGCCCTGGTGTTGAGCCACTCACAGGACAGGCCTCGGCGTTGCTCTGTGGAGACCTCCTTTCCCTCCCACTTGGGCAGGGAGGAGATGGAGGCTGAGAGCGGCAGGCGATGGGCTCTTGTGAGGCTGCAAGCAAGTCGGGGTGGGATGGAGGTAGAGAATTTAAGGAACAGCGAGAGTGCATGAGGCTCTTTGAGCAGTTGAGGGAGGAGGACGTTGCACCGATCCAGGTGCCTCAGGAAGCACTTGCATGCCTGGGCCTCCTTTTTTTTTCTTTCTTTCTTTGTTTTTTTTGAGACACAGTTTTGCTCTTTTTGCCCAGGCTGGAGTGCAGTGGCGCAATCTCGGCTCACTGCAGCCTGTGCCTCCCAGGTTCAAGTGATTCTCCTGCCTCAGCCTCCCAAGTACTGGGATTACAGGCATGTGCCACTATGCCCAGCCATTTTTTTTTTTTTTTTTTTGTATTTTTAGTAGAGATGGGGTTTCACCATGTTGGCCAGGCTGGTCTTGAACTCCTGACCTCAGGTGATCCACCCACCTCGGCCTCCCAAAGTGCTTGGATTACAGGCGTGAGCCACCACATCCGGCCTGGACCTCCTTTTATCTGGAGACTTGGGAGGCCAAGAAGTGAATGTTTTGCTGCATCCAAGGTAGTAATAGTGTTTTACACTTCAGTTTCAGGCAGACACTGGAAGAACTTTTCCCTGGTCCCCCTTTTAAGAGAGGCAAGTGCTCGAGATAGGCACTCTGCTCAGCCTGAGGAAGTTCATCTGCGACAGTTTTCAGGGTCTCTGAAGCCAGAAGATGCTGAGGTCTTCAAGAGTCCTGCCGCTTCCGGGGAGGAGTGAGGGCCTCACGCAGACAGCACTGTCAACGCTGGGCCTTAGGAGACCCCGCTGCCACGGGGGGCTGCCGAGGGAACACCAGTGCTCTGTCAGCAGCCTGGCCTGGTCCGTGCCTGCCCAGCATGTTCCCCAGTCTGCACTGGACAAGCTGTGGGAAGCATTCTTGGAAACATGGGGAGTGACATACATCCAACCGTCACTGTGAATCTCCTAACAGACTTTCAAGTTTTAACTCACTTTACTAAACAGTGTGGATGGTCAGTCTCTACTGGGACATGATAGGCCCTTGTTTTCTTTGATTGTATTCTTTTTTATTTATTTATTTATTTTTGAGACAGACTTTCACTCTTTTCACCCAGGCTGGAGTGCAGTGGCACAATCTTGGCTCCCTGCAACCTCTGCCTCCTGGATTCCAGCGATTCTCCTGCCTCAGCTTCCCGAGTAGCTGGGATTACAGGTGCCCGCCACCATGCCTGGCTAATTTTTTGCATTTTTTTTAATAGAGACGGGCTTTCACCATGTTGGCCAGGCTGGTCTCGAACTCCTGACCTCAGGTGATCTGCCTGGCTCGGCCTCCCAAAGTGCTGGGATTACAGGTGTGAGCCACCACGCCTGGCCGTTTTCTTTGATTTTATTCTTTTTTTTTTTTTTTTTTTTTTTTGAGACAGAGTTTCACTCTTGTTGCCCAGGCTGGAGTGCAGTGGCGTGATTTTGGCTCACTGCAACCTCTGCCTCCTGGGTTCAAGCGATTCTCCTGCCTCAGCCTCCCGAGTAGCTGGGATTACAGGTGAGCACTACCACGCCCGGCTAATTTTTGTATTTTTAGTAGAGACGGAGTTTCACCATGTTGGCCAGGCTGGTCTCGAACTCCTGACCTCAGGTGATCTGCCCGCCTTGGCCTCCCAAAGTGCTAGGGTTACAGGCGTGAGCCGCTGCGCCCGGCCTTCTTTGATTTTATGTTACTAGGAGCAAAAGTCAGCGAAGCCCAGGAAAACACGTTTGGGAACAAACCCTTCCTTTGATGGAAAATGCAGAAGCCCTTCCTCTCTGTGTTGTGCTGGCTCCTCTTACCTGCCCGGGTGGCTTGGGGGTGTTGGTGTTTCCTCCCTGGGGAAGGTGGGGGAGGCCGTCCCACTCCCAGCTCTGACAGAATCAAGCTGTTGCAGGAGTGCCTTCTTCCTCCTTCCTTACGATCAGTCACAGTCTCCAAAATATCAGCTCGATTGCTGTTCAGGTTAAAAGTACAGAACCACATCCCAAAGGTACCTGGTAAGAATGTCTGAAAGATCTTCCATTTGTAGGGACCCCAGTCCTGCTTCCCCGCAATGGCACATGCTTCTACTCCATCCATACTGGCATTCTCAAATAAATAGATATGTATACATATATATCGTGTCAAGTGTAAAGTTTGTGCTAGGGAATGGGCTGGCATACCTAAGTGGCTTTGTGTAGGCTGCTTGTGGATGCATGTGTGTACACGTGGGGGTGTGTGTGTGTGTGCATGCATGCATGTTTGTGTGTGTGTGTGCATTCTTATGGTTGCATTCCTGCTATAATGCAGAAATGAATAGTTGCAACAGAGACCAAATAGTTTGCAAGGCCTAAAATATAAAAAGTTTGCCTAAAATATAAAAAACATACTATCTGGCCCTTTACAGAAGAGTTTGCTGACTCTTCCTTTATAGAATAGAGCTTAAGAGACAGATACTCTGAAAGAGACGTCTGTTCCAGACATGGGCAGCTTGTGATAGTATCTGCGGAGTGTAGAATGAGTTGTTTAGTTGTGGAATTATTGGATGTTGGTTCATGAAAGGATGAACTTTGGCTGAGGCTGGGGCTGGGGCCCTACCAGGAGAGGTGTTTTGGGAGAAAATACTGGGATCCCTCCTCCCTATTCTCTGGCATCGTGTCTGCCTCCACATAGGAGGCCCCACAGAGGAGCCGAGGGCTGGTGCCCCAGGTGCCTGCGTGTGACCATGGCAAGTGAGCCTGCAGCCTGGAGGAGGGAGGCTGACAGCCGGGATGTGAGGAGTGTTTCTGAAGGTGCTCCATGTGCATCTCCCTTTAAGTCTCCTAACAGCTCGTGAAGAAGCTATTATTAGTTCCCTTTTATAGATGAGAAAATCAAGGTTCCAACAGTGAGTAAGGTTGCACAGCCAGTAAACACGTTGCCTGGATTTGACCCCAGGCAGTCTGACTCCAAAGCCTGGGTCTTAACTGCTGTGTCAGGCTGCCTGGCAGAGAATGTGCTGGGGCATGCCAGCCTATCCTGGGCCAGAGGGAGGTAGGAGGGCTTCTCCCTTCCTGCCGTGGGCCTGGGGCTCTGTGCTTTACCTGTAGGCCTTTCTTAGAAAATGTGTGGGTGTCAGACAGCTGCAAACTTCTGCAAATTGGATCAGCTTTTTGTTTTGTTTTTGAGACAGAGTCTTGCTCTGTTGACCAGGCTGGAGTGCAGTGGCGTGATCTCGGCTCACTGCAACCTCTGCCTTCTGGGTTCAAGGGATTCCCCTGCCTCAGCCTCCTTAGTAGCTGGGATGACAGGCGCCTGTCACCACGCCTGGCTAATCTTTGTAGTTTTAGTAGAAATGGGGTTTCACTGTGTTGGCGGGGCTGGTCTTGAACTCCTGACCTCAAGTGATCCACCTGCCTTGGTTTCCCAAAGTACTGGGATTACAGATGTGAGCCACTGTGCCCAGCCTGGATCAGCTTTTGAATTTACTCAGCACTGGAAGGGATCCTGTGGTTGTACTTCTGCAAAACTAATGATAGAAATTTTTTGTTATTAGATCGGAAACCTGAGATTGTTTAAGGAAGGACATACCTGCAATTGCTATGTCTTCTTTCTTTTTTAAAAAATTAATAAGCTTTATTTTAATTTTTTTTTAGACAGAGTCTTGTCTTGCCCAGATGGGAGCGCAGTGGTGTGGTCATGGCTCAATGCAGCCTCAAACTCTTGAGCTCAAGCGATCCCCCTGCCTTAGCCTCCTGAGTAGCTGGGTCTACAAGCGTGAGCCACCACGCCTGGCAATTTTTTTTTCCCCTGCAGAGATGGGGTCTTGCTATGTTGCTCAGGCTGGTCTTGAACTCCTGGCCTCAAGAAGTCCTCTCACCTTGGCCCCACAAAGTACTGGCATTGCGGTGCCAGCCACAGGGCTTGGCCAGCTTTATTTTTAGAGCAACTTTAGGTTCACAGCAAAATTGACACAAAAAAGATAGAGGAAGTTCTCATACACCTGCTGTGCCCACAACCTCCCGAGCTACTGACATCCCGCCGCAGAGTGGTACATTGTTACAATCAGTGAATCGACATTGATACATCATCATCATCCAAAGTCCAGCTCAGGCCTGTAATCCCAGTACTCTGGGAGGCTGAGGCGGGTGGATCACCAGAGGTCAGGAGTTTGAGACCAGCCTGGCTAACACGGTGAAACCCCGTCTCTACTAAAAATACAAAAATTAGCCAGGCGTGGTGACGCACGTCTGTTACCCCAGCTACTCGGGAGGCTGAGGCAGGAGAATCGCTTGAACCTGGGAGGTGGAGGTTGCGGTGAGCCGAGATTGCGCCACTTCACTCCAGTCTGGGCGACAGAGTGACTCTGTCTCAAAAAAAAAAAAAAAAAAAGAAACCAAAATACAAAAAACAAAGTCTGCTGGGGTCACTCTAGGGGTTATAGATTCCATGGGTTTTGACAAATGTGTGACCTGCGTTTATCATTATAGTATCATACAGAGGAATTTTATTGCCTAAAAATCCTCCATGCTCCACCTATTCATTGGTCCCTCTCTCCAGCTCCTGGCAACATTGACCTTTTTTTTTTTTTTTTTGAGATGGAGTCTCGCTCCGTGGCCCAGGCTGGAGTGCAGTGGCACGATCTCTGCTCGCTGCAAGCTCCGCCTCCCAGGTTCACGCTATTCTCCTGCCTCAGCCTCCCGAGTAGCTGGGAGTACAGGCGCCCACAACCACGCCTGGCTAATTTTTGTATTTTTAGTGGAGATGGGGTTTCACCGTGTTAGCCAGGATGATCTTGATCTCCTGACCTCGTGATCTGCCTTCCTCGGCCTCCCAAAGTGCTGGGATTACAGATGTGAGCCACCGCGCCCGGCTAACACTGACCTTTTTTTTTTCGAGACGGAGTTTTGCTCTGTCACCCAGGCTGAAGTGCAGTGGTGCAATCACGGCTCACTGCACCTTTGACCTCCTAGGCTCAGGGATCCTCCCACCTCAGCCTCCTGAATAGCTGGGACTATAAGTGAGAGCCACCATGCCTGGCTCAGTTTTGTATTTTTTGTAGAGATGGGGTTCTGTCATGTTGCCCAGGCCAGGTCTTGAACTCCTGGCCTCAAGCAATCCGCCTACCTTGGCATCCTCAAATGCTGGGATTACAGATGTGAGCCACCGTGCCTGGTCAGCCACTGATCTTTTACTGCCTCCATGCTTTTGCCTTTTCCAGCATGTCATGTAGTTGGCATCATCAATACAGTACATAGCCTTTTCGGATTGATTTATTTTACTTAGTATTATGCATTAGAGTTTCCTCCATGTCTTTTCGTGGCATGAGAGCTCATTTCTTGTATTGGAGGATAACATTCCATTCTCTTGGATGTAGCACTCCTTTTTTTTTTTTTTTTTGAGACGGAGTCTTGCTCTGCCACCCAGGCTGGAGTGCAGCGGTGCAATCTCAGCTCACTGCAAGCTCCGCCTCCCAGGTTCACGCCATTCTCCTGCCTCAGCCTCCCGAGTAGCTGGGACTACAGGCACCCGCCACCATGCCCAGCAAATTTTTTTGTATTTTTTGTAGAGATGGGTTCGTCATGTTGCCCAGGCCAGGTCTTGACTCCTGGCCTCAAGCAATCCACCTGCCTTGGCCTCCCAAAGTGCTGGGATTACAGGTGTGAGCCACTACGCCCAGCCGGATGTACCACTCTATCCATTCACCTACTGAAGGACATTTTGGTTGCTTCCAAGTTTTGGCAATTATGAGTAAAGTTGCTATAAATACCTATGGGCAATTTTTGTATGGGCATAAGTTTTCAGCTTCTTTGAGTAAACACCAAAGAGTGTGATTGCTGGATTGAATGGAAAGAGTATGTTTAGTTTTGTAAGAAACCACCAAAGTGTCTTTCAAAGTGGCTGCCCCGTTTTACATTCCCACCAGTGATGGCTGAGGGTTCCTGTTGCTCCACGTCCTCATCAGTATTTGGTGCTGTCAACATTTTGGATTTGGGCCATTCTAAAAAAAGTATGAAGTGGTCATTTTATCTTTTCTCTTTTTTTCTGTTTGTGCATGTGTGTGTAATTTAAACTGAATAGAATTGACCAATGTGTTGTATGCATTTACACTATAGCATGTTATATTTTTGTTCTGATCATACTCCTTTTCACTTTTCCATTCTTTTTCTTTTTTCTTTCATTCTTGTTTTTTTGCGGGAACAGAGTCTTGCTCTGTTGCCTGGGCTGTGCAGTGGTGCAGTCTCGGCTCACTGCAACCTCTGCCTCCTATGTTCAAGCAATTCTCCTGCCTCAGCCTCCCGAATAGCTGGGAGTACTGTGTGCAGCACCTCACCCGGCTAATTTTGTATTTTTAGTAGAGATGAGGTTTCACCATGTTGGCCAGGCTGGTCTTGAACTCCTAGCCTCAGGTGATCTGCCCGTCTCAGCCTCCCAAAGTCCTGGGATTACAGGCGTGAGCCACTGCGCCCAGCCTCTCTGTTCGTTTTCTTTATTAATGCTCTCTTAAAACAAAATGGTAAAAACAGGAATGAAACAAAAAAAATCGTTGTACATCATGCTATTGATTTATATAGTTATGCTTTTTAAAGTTTATTTTTAATGGACAAATGAAAATTGTATATATTAACAACATACGACATGATGTTTTGATATATGTATACAGTGTGGAATGGCCAAATCAAGTTGTCTAACATACGCAGCACCTCACTCTTTGGTGTGATGAGAACACTTAAAAAATCTACTCTCTTGGCAACTGTCAAGTCTACTGCTGTCTCTGTCTTCATGTCCTTCCCTCCATCACCTGGAAGCAGGATGAGCCACAACCCAGAATCCACTGTGGGCAGCCGCTGAGCTCTCCTGGCTCAAGAACGGTGGTGGCTGCCAGGACCCTCTCCTGGCCGTTGTCCGGGTCAGCCTGCTCGGGCGTGAGGCTGGTGTTGGAGGTCGGCCTGGCTCCCTCTCTCCTTCCTCACTGCACCGAGTAGGGCGTATCCTAGAGTGTGTGGGGGGACCGGCCCCTCCTTGCTTGCCACCACCTTACAGAGACCCCCTTTTCCCCTTCTCCCCCTGAGCGAGTGGAACTTGTGAGCTTTTGCTTGGGCTCGGTGTCTGCAGGGCTTGGGAGTTTGGGGAGGTGGAGGGGGGCTGCTCAATGCCGCCTCGTGTGTCCTCTGTGGGGTGCTTTACAGAGGCAGAGGACGGCCCCTGCATCGTGCAGATCGACGCTGCTGGCGAAGGCTTCCACTCTGAGCTCAGTCTGGCGGGCTGGGCACACATGGGGCACCTCGGGACTGTCAGAAAGTTAGACCTCGGGGGAGCGGAGTTGGGGCAGGAATATCCGGAGGCTGCCCTCTCCCTCTCCCCACCTGCCTCCCACCGCAGGCCCCAGCCCCGTCGCCCCTGGTTGTACCAATTGGGAAGTTTCCTTCTCGGGACTGTCGCCTCTCCAGGTTCTGTGTGTTCCATCCACTGCCAGAGAAGGATCTGCGATCATAATGAAAGGTGAGCACAGCGTGGCTTATGGCTGCCGCCAAGAGTGAGGAGTCAGACACTGTCGGGGGGCAGCTCCTTCATCCTTCCAGGCTCCCAGGCATTGGGGCGGCTGGGAATGAGCACTAAAGGTCACCTGTGAGCTGGCCAAGATGGGGTGGGCTGTGCTAGTTGGGCGCCTGCAGAGTGAGACTCATGGCCACACACTCCTGTGGCTGCTGTGTGGACCCCAAACGCAGGACAGAAACCCCACCAGGGACCTGAACCCTGGCAAGGCTCAGCCGGGGTTAGACAGGCAGGGGCACGGCCATGGTGTGGGATCCTGGCTCACCCAGTGGGTCTGTTCCTTTCCATCATATTGGTGACAGCCCGTGGTGTGGGTGCTGGCTCAGCCTAGTGGGTCTGTTCCTTTGCATCATATTGGTGACAGCATCCCCACCAGGCCACGGGCCATGAGCCCTCTGAGGCTGGGCCAACACAGCCCTGTGGGACTCAGGAGTCAGGGCCGCCCCAGCGGCCTGGAGTCACTCAGTGCGCCGCAGCCTGGCTTCGCGGCCCCATCTCTGCTCAGCCCACTGGGTCTGTGTGTTGCCCAAGCTTCTCACCGCTCCTTGAGCGTGCCGTGCTCCTGGCCTCCGAGCCTCTGTGGGCGTGGCTTTCTCTTGTGGCCTCTTCCCTCCTTCCGAGTCCAGGCAGATGCTCCCTCTTTCCCGAACCCGTTCCCTACGCCCCGTCAGAGGGACTTCCTCCTGCCTTGGGGGTCTCAGCCCATTTTGTCCTGATGCCCCCACCTGGTGGGTCATGGTTCCTGCCTGAGCCTGTGTCCCCTGTGGCCCACGAGGGTGGGCACGGCCTTCTCCAGTTCTGAATCCCTCGTGGTCCACCTGCGTCCTTGCCACGGCCTCTCCCGTGGGCTCTTACCATGTGCTGGGTTAAATGGGGTTGAATATGGACCATCTAAGGGGCCGAAGCTGCTGCTTCCGTGTGTTTGGGGCAGGACTGGGACGGGCTCGGGCTTCCTAAGTAGTGACTGTGACTCCACTGGGTGACCTGGCTCCTGCTGCCTCTCATAGCAGAGCGGGGGTCCCCTTCTTCCTTGCTGGGCACAGGGCACACCTCTGGGTGGGAGACAGGGGCCTTTTTCACCAGCTCCCACCTGCCCTCTGAGAAAAGGCATGAACACGAGCAAAGTGGAAGCACTGACATTTGGCAGCAGCCGCTGGAGGCAAACCGGGGGGGCACGGGGCTGGGTCGGGAGAGGGCGAGTGAGCAAGTGGCCGGAGGCCGTGGTCAGCCCCAGATCAGGCTTTACTGGTGGAGTTTCAGGCACAGTCATGAGGTTTCAAATTGTGAGTGGGAACTTCAGGACCCCCTGACTTCAACGGCAGAAGCGGTCTCCTGCTTCACCCACACCTGCAAGTCTGGTCTGCCCCTTACCGGCCACGGGTCCTGCTCTCCCATGGCCTAGAAGCCTCACCTGCCTCCTGCCTCCTCCCCAGGCCAGGCAGCTTGTGATGATGCGGGATTGAGAGGCTCACAGCTGGGGACTTCCCTGCCCATCAGGCGCCAGCTCCGGCCGCGTCAGCAGAGACTTCCTGCTCTGTCCCAGCCGTGTCTTGTCCGCCTCTCGCCCCGGGGAGCAGGTGTGCAGTTCCTGAGTGACGCCAGACACACAGAGCCATCCTGACCTCACTCCACCCACTTCACAGCTGCAGCCTGGGCCAGGAGAGATTCCTCCTGTGACGCCCTGGCCTTGGAGAAGGGCACCCGGGCAGTTGCTGGGAGAATACATTGAGATGACAAAAGCAATCATAGCTAAGAGCCGACATTGTTTATTGAGTTCTTGCCGTGCCCTGGGCCTTGTTCTGGCCCTTTCTACTTGCACTTGTTGAAGCCCCACGATAACCTTGCAAAGTGGGTTTATGAAGCACGTTTCACAGATGAGGAGACTGAGGCTCGGAGAAATGACCTGCTAAGGTCATTCAGCCAGGAAGGGGGTGAGGCTGACACTAAGGGCCATGATGTGTGACTGCCGGTGGACAGCATTAAATGGGGACTTCTGTCCCCGAGAGACCTGATCCCAGGAACCGACTTTTGAGAACAAGTGCCGAGTCTTGGGGCTGGCCGCCCTGAGGTCAACCAGGCTAGGCCTGGGCTGTGGTGTTCCCTCCCAGGGGACAGAGCAGAGCGCTTGACCCTTCATTAAGCCCTCCCGCCTCTGTGATCTCTTTGGCTCTTCACGGCACCCTTGGAAAGTAAGTGTTATCATTCCCATTTCCTAGTTGGGAAAACGGAGGCCTGAGACGGGCAGTCCCTGGCCAGCATGGAATGCCAGAGAGGGAGGAGTTGGACCCAGAACTTCGACCTTGGCACCTTCGGCCTCCCCTGCCTTTTCTCCGGTGGGGTGAGGCTGCTGTGTGGGTGTGGGGGTGACTCACACGGGCCACGTGGGTGGGCGGGTGCTGCAGCTGTGGCTGGTGGGCGTGGCCTGCCTGGCGCCGAGGGCAGGTGGCTCAGCCAGTTCTGCCTCTGATGCCTCATTCCAGCCATCCCTCTGCCTGCAATGAGAGCTTCCCGCCGCCTCAGCCACAGTCCCACCCGGGGGCCTTGGGCCCCAGACATGCGGTGATCTCAGGGCAAGGGTTGCCACGACCACCCAGAACCTCACCAGGTGAGTCTTCCGTGCAAAAGGCAGCTGGTGATCTCCAAGGCCCCTGGGGAGCCCAGAGCGTGGCCCTCAGAGGTCCTCTGGGCCATGTCTGCCCTTGGCCAACAGGCCTTGGGAGGAGGGTTGGAAGAAGCTTGGGCCCCAGCCAGGAAAGCAAGGCCATGCGCTCTTGGCTGTAGGGATGTGTGAGAATACAGGTCCTTACGGACTCAGAACATTCCCCTGAGGTTTGGGGATCCTGGGGAGGGACATCTCAACCTCACCACTGCTGAGGGGTAGAGGAGAGGCTCCTGCTTCCCGAGGCCGGCCCAGGGAGGCGGCTTTCTGGGGCAGGAGTGTGATGGGAGTTCAGGATGGGAGGAGGTGGCCCCACCGCGGGAGACAGACGGGGCCCAGGCATCTCACAGGTGCTGAGTCAGCAGCTGTGGCTCCGCGGCCTGGTGTATCGCATGGGAAAGGCCATTTCAATCAGTGTCAGGGATTGGGAGAGAAAGGGAGGGCCAGGGCAACAAGAGAGTCCAGCAGGTGAGAACGTGGGGTTTACGGGGTGACTCAGGGAGCTAATGACAGCTGCTGCGGCCCTAGTCTGGAGTTCCCTGAGCCTCTCCTGCCCCAGAGGCCCAGGGCAGGCCACATTCTCGGGCCCAGAGAAGGGAGAGAGCAACCAGCTCTCAGGGCCACAGAGCCCTTGGGGACCATTCAGCCCACTTCTCAGAAAGGAAACCAGAGGCCCTGGGAGGGGCGAGAGACGCGCCCTTCATCTGTCTCCTTCACGCTCGGTGCGTCCCAGCCTTTTAGTCCACCAAAGGCCACGTGGGGATGGGGAAAGCCATAGAGGCTGCCCGTCCTCATCAGGCCGTGACTGGACACGGGAGGGCCGGGTGCCCAGGAGTCCCTCTCTGTGGGCTGCTCCACCTGCCTGGCCTCAAGGTTGCCTACGCTCCAGGGCCAAAGCTCTCCCTCGCCGATGCCTCCCCCATCCTGAGCCTGCTCCCTTTGAGTTGGATGGCGGGGGACTCTCTCCAGCCTGATGACACGCGGCTCCGGAAACTTCCTCCAGGAAGCTTTCCTATTGGGGTAGGATCACCAGTGGCCCCAGCTCCACCCCGCCCAGCTGGGTTCTTCTTACAGAAATCCATCTTCCTGCCCCCACCTAGGTGTCTCCGGGTGAGTCCCCTGAGGGTGACTCAAGCTCAGAGTGGCACCCCCTGACCACACAGTCACCACCTGTCCACACAGCCCTTTCCCCGCCCGTGTCATCCCTCTGTGGCCAGCTGGCCCCCTTCCCCGTCCCTATGGCCCCAGCAGCAGCCTCCCCCTGGTCCCTGGCCTCTGGTCTCCCCACCACCCAACGCAGCCCACACTCTCCTATGTAACCCAGAGCCTCTGCACCCAACTCCCAGCTGCCCCTGGGGGTCAGCCATAGCTCCTTTTTCATGTTTAATAAAAACTTTATTTATTTTTTATTCATTTTTTCTCACTCTGTCGCCCAGGCTGGAGTGCAGTGGCACCATCTCGGCTCACTGCAACCTCCGCCTCCTGGGTTCAAGAGATTCTCCTGCCTCAGCCTCCTGAGTAGCTGGGACTACGGGCGTGCACCACCATGCCCGGCTAATTTTTTGTATTTTAGTAGGGACGGGGTTTCACCATGTTGCCCAGGCTGGTCTTGAACTCCTGAGCTCAGGCAATCTGCCCACCTTGGCCTCCCAAAGTACTGGGATTACAGGTGTGAGCCACTGTGCCTGCCTAAAGCCACAGCTCTTACGCGGTGTTCAAGGACTATACAGGGCCCAGCCTGACCGCACGGCTTTTGCTGCCAGGGTCCCCATGAGCTCCCCAGGTTCTCCAGCCACAGCAGCTCCCGCCACTCCCGCCACTCCTGACCCTCCCAGGCTCTGCCCTCTGCCCGGCTTGTCCTTCCTCCACACAGCAGCCTGTATGGTCTATCCTGGTCTTGTTGGAAGATGTATCAGTCCCCCAGCCCCAATCCCCACACCCCTCGGAGCTCAGCACAGTGCCCAGCCCACACTGAGCATCAGTAAAGCAGGTCTGGACTGGGGGGTCGGCCTCCTCTGCCTGGGGCAAGGGGACTCAGCTAGTGAGAGGGGAGTCTAATGGACAGGCAGCCATAAGCTGGTTACACGCAGCTTTGGGTGGGCGGGGGAGATGATCGGTGTGTTGGCTGCAGAGACCACCTGGACACTGAGGAATCCAAAACACCTGAGGAGCTTGAGGCTGTGTTACTAGGAGCATAACATCTAGAGCAAAGGAGGTGACAATCTTGCTCTGTGGAGGTCAAAACTCTTGGAGAGCTGCTCATCACAAAATCGGAGAGGGACCTCGAGAAAGCAGAGCTAGTGCTCGGGAGTCCGCCTGGGGACTGGTCGGCTGGAGAGGGTGTCACGAGAGAGGACAGGGGCATGGTGGTCTCTGCCGGGACACCCTGCTGGGCTCTCCTAGGACCACAGCATCGGGGGTGCTAGAGCGGGGAGCTGGGGAAGCTTTGGGGACAGCTTCTCTGTCCTTGAAGAAGGATTGGTGACCTGGGAAGGGAGGAGTGAGCTTCCTGTCCCAGGTAGTGTGAATGGGAGCTGGATGCAGCCACACGGGGGTCCTAAACTCCCTGAAGCTTCCCCCGTCCCCCCGGCCTGAGCATCTGCCCTGTGGTTGTATTCCAGCCATGAATGCCCACCCCAAGGAGATGGTGCCTCTCATGGGCAAGAGAGTTGCTGTGCCCAGTGGGAACCCTGCCGTCCTGCCAGAGAAGAGGCCGGCGGAGATCACCCCCACAAAGAAGAGGTGGGTTTGGAGAGCTCGGGACAGGGATGGTGGCACCGTGAGGGGCACGAGCAGGGGCCTGGCACCCATCAGGGAGCCCTTGCCCTGGGGAGACCTGAGACTCTCAGTCTCACCTGGGGTGACCTGGTGCCTGGCGAGGTATGACTGGGGGATGGTGCCTGGGGGGAGCACAGCACACTCAGGGGGCTGAGCTGGGGTGGCCAGTGTGACTGGCACAATTAGGGAAGCCTCCTTGGAGGGATCAGAGGGTGCTGAGGCAGGAGCAGTCAGGAGGGCTCCTGAGGGAGGTGAGGGATGGCTGGAGCCATCCTTGAGACGAGGAGCAAAATGCTGGGTGGAAGTTCCAGGTGACCTGGAGCCTCTGTTTGGCACGTTTTCCACACACACCACCGGCTTTCCATCCACTCTGCACCCAGCCGGGTTATTCAAGCTCTTGAACTCCACCTTTGGAATGGGGACACCGGCAATGGCACCAACTATAGGATGATGGTTAATTGGGATCAAGTCAACAAAGTGCTCAGTGCAGCACCTGGCACGCGGTCAGTGCTCAGCACGTGTTGGCATTGAGAGTGTTTCCGTGACCTTCACCATCATCATTGTCCTCATCACTCCACGGAGCCCCTGGGAACTGGGCAGGGCTGGGATGATCAGCTTTACTTCTTCGCTGGGGACATGGAGGAGACCTGGAGCAGAGAAAGGACCTCTCTAGGGTCACCCGTCCCGCCCCTCCGCTGCCTGCATTATAGATCCTGCACCCCCAGCTCATTTGGTGCCTTTCAAGCTGTCCCCCAACCCACCTCACCTGTGCGTCCCTTGAACGCAGGGTGGCCCTGCCTCCTCTGCCTGTATCCCACGCCCCCTTTGGGCCAGGGGTGAGCTTGGTGCTTCCCCTCTGTTAGTTGGAGCTCTAATCACTGAGGTGTCCTGTGTACCAGCCCCAGGGTTGGGCTCAGGATAAGGAGTTTGGGACATAGAGAGAAAAATGCCCACGCGTGCTCACAGTCTGGTGAAAGGGGAGTCGAGGAGAGAGTGGGAAGTGACCACAGAGAGGTGAACTAGCCCCATGGGGCCTGAAGATCAGCAGGTTATTCTGATCCTGTAGGCAGTCTCAGGGGACTTCCTGGAGGAGGTGCTGCTAGAGAGGATGTGGAGAGGAAGGAAAAAGTGCATCTGGGCAGAGGGACACGGGAGCAGTGGCTCAGGGTGGGGTCACTGAGGTGAGGAGTCTGGTGTAGCTGAAATGCCGGGGGGTAGAGGAGTCTTTGGGGAGACGAGTCCCATTGGAGCTGGGTCCTGGGGATCAGTCAAGGAACTTGGACAATCCTGAGGGCAGTGGGGAGCCATGGAGGGATTTTTCGTGGGAGGGAGGGCATGGTGAGATGTGAGAGGTGACTCTGGGGGATCTGCGTGGATGATGGATCAGAGGAGAGGCTGATGGCAGGGAGACCATGAGGAGGCCTTTGGGAAGCCCAGGTGACAGGAGGTGATGTCTGAGCCTGGGTGATCAGGGATAAAGAGGAGGGGACAGCACAGACAGGTATCAGTATCATGGGGTCTGCGGGACCAGCCATGGGAGGTAAGGGAGAAGGAGGAATCCCGGTGAGAGGGCCTGGAGGGATGGCGGTGCCGTCTGACATGGCGCATCAGAGGAGAAGATCCAGGTCAGGAGGAATGAGCCAAATTCAGTTGTGAAATGCTGGGTAAGAGCCAGGTGGAGGCTCCATCTTGGAAGGCAAGAGGGAAAACTGGTGGAGGTGGAACCAGACAGGTGTCGTGTGGGGCCACGGGGGCAGCCTGGGTCTGGGTGAGCTTGCCCAGGAAAGGGCGCAGACGTCCCTGAGCTAAGCTGGCAAGGCCCACCCCGCTGGCTCTCCTCCCCCTTCCCATCCGCTCTCACTTTTCCAGGGGAAGTTTGGACCTCGGGAAAAACATGAGGACAGAGTTTTGGGAAAATCCCAGGTCCTTTCCTCAGCAGGAACCGTCAAGCCGCCTTCTCTGAGCCCATCCCCCCCATTCACAGACTTCGCTCCAGGCTCAGCTCTGCAAAGCCTCCTCCGCCCAGCCAAGGGCTGAGCTTGACATGTCTCCTAAATTGCTGTCCACTCCTCTGCCCCAGAGGCTCTCTGAGGACGCTCATGTGAAGGTTTGGGCATCCCCCTCAGAACTGAGTAGGGGACTTGGGCCCAGAGAGAAACAGAAAAGATAAGAATAAATTAAAAGGCCGGGCACCGTGGCTCATGCCTGTAATCCCAGCACTTTGGGAGGCCGAGGCGGGTGGACCATTTGAGGTCAGGAGTTCGAGACAAGCCTGGCCAACATGGTGAAACCCTGTCTCTACTAAAAATACAAAAATTAGCCAGGTGTGGTGGCATGCACCTGTAGTCCCAGTTACTTGGGAGGCTGAGGCAGGAGAATCACTTGAACCCAAGAGGTGGAGGTTGCAGTGAGCCAAGATTGTGCCATTGCGCTCCAGCCTGGGCAACAGAGCAAAACTCTGTCTCAAAAAAAATAAAAAAGGCCAGGCGCGGTGGCTCACGCCTGTAATCCCAGCATTTTGGGAGGCCAAGGTGGGTGGATCACAAGGTCAGGAGTTCGAGACTAGCCTGGCCAACATGGTGAAACCCCGTCTCTACTAAAAAAAAAAAAAAAATACAAAAATTAGCTGGATGTGGTGATAGGCACCTGTAATCCCAGCTACTTGGGAGCTGAGGCAGGAGAATTGCTTGAATTTGGGAGGCGGAGGTTGCAGTGAGCCGAGATTGTGCCACTGCACTCTAGCCTGGGTGACATAGCAAGATTCCATCTCAAAAAAAAAAAAAAAAAAAAAAAAAAGAATAAATTATAGGTGAAGAAAGAGGGCAGTGCTGACCCCTAAGGAAACAGGCACTAATGGTGGAATCAAAGGCACCAGGGAGTCTGGAGATAGGAGAGACTTTTGGACCTGGGAGTGCTCCTGAACCACCGTGCCATTCCCTGAGAGCAGCTGTCATCTTGGCTTCCTTCCTGGACCCTGGAAAAGGTGATGCCCAGGGACAGAGACACAGACTGATGGAGGCTGTGGAGGCACTGGCCTTGCAGAGCCCAGAACCCTTGGGCATTTCTTGGCACAAAGCAAATGGACGGACAGTCTCCTTCCCAGCCCTGGGCTGTTCAGGGATAGTTCTTTGACTTTAAAGGAACAGAAATGCAGTAGAAATGGTATAGAGCTATCTGCTCACCTGGGTCAGCCACACCCAGCTGGTGCCCTTTGGTCTGGACAGAAGGAAGGGAGGAACAAACAGCACCTCCAGCAGGTCAGGAGCCGGGGTGTCACAGGGCCAAGGCCTTGCCATGTGCTATGACGCTGGGTGGGATGTGGTGTGTGCAGTGACCAGTAGGGCGGGCGCAGGACAGGCCCTCACGGTCTAGCAGCTGCTCTGCCCCAGGAGTTAGGTCTGTGCCCAACAGTTGGGGTCCTCCCCAGCCCTGCGCTTATCACTGTCTTCTCACATCTGGTGCTCCAGCTGCCAAGGGCTTCCTTCTCCAGACATAGACTGCAGAAACAGCTGCAGAAACAGTGCCTGGCGCATTGTCGATGCTCAATAAATATTTGTTGAGTAAATGCAACACTGAGGAATGCAGACAGGTAGGGCGGGATGGGGAGCAGGGGAGGGACTGGACCGACAGTCTTGGGGGAAAAGCTGTGGGTATAGGGCTTGGAGCTCTGTCTGGAGGTAATTTGGCAAATCTCAACCAGGATGTTTTGGGGCTGAACCACCAGCAAATGTGTTTGGAGCTTCTGGGTCAGGCTGTTGTTGCGGAGTGACTACTTTAGGGCAAAAGTTCTGGGGCACTGCAGGGCTGCAGGGAAGTGGCAATCAGACTGGTTGACCTCTGATGCCCACTTCAGCTGGACATTCCATAGGAGGACGATCCCAGAGCTGCTGGCTCCAGGGTCCAGGCCTTAGGGATCATCTGGCCCAACCATCATCCAGTCAGGTGAAGATGACTGGCCCAGAGATGGCAACTGATCATCTGGGGTCACACAGGAGGCAGAGGCAGAGCTGAACTAGAAACCAGGCTTTAGGTTCCCAGGCAAGGGTTTAACTCCTCCCTTCATCTTCCCTTTTGGAAGAAGGATTTGACTGGGGGCTCAGATCAGAAGGTTCCTTTTGGTGGGCAGGAGACTGGCAGGTGAGGCAGATGAGACTGGCAGCCAGTACTGCCCTCCACCCCATGTATCTCCATTTCTGGATTAGCGCTGAGCCTTCCAGGCTTGTCTGTGCTGGAGGAAAGTGCAGAGATTCCTCGGGCAAGCCCGGGGTCTCTCTCCTGCTTGCCCCACCCTAGGAAGTGACTGTGCCAAGCAACCTCCCTTTGTGGCCAACCCCTGGAGCTAGTTTAGCTGGAAGAAGGCTCAGATTGCTAAGGCGAGAGCAGAGAAGCGCAGATTGCGGTGTGGACTATGAGCCTGGACATCGGGAAGCAGGTTCTTTGACCACCTTGACTTTTACCCTGGGGGGTGACCATGGATGAGCTGCTTCTCCGTACTGAGCCTCAGTTCTCTCGTCTGCAGAATGGGGCCACAGTCCCTTCCCTGCTACCCTCCCTCCTGAATGTGACATGGCTGAGACTGCCCTTTGGGAGCTCTTCTGTAGTCTTGTGAGGAAGGAAGGGGTATGTTGGTCCTTCTGGGCCTGAGAACGAAGGAGGCAGCAAAGGTGCTTAGGAGCCCCGTGTGCCCAGAGAGGCCCTGCTGGTCAGGAGGCCACAGTCCCTGGCCAGGCCACAGAGGCTGCAGTTGTCCTGTAGCAGCTGCAGGGCAGGAGTGTTGCTGCCACCGAGGTCACCCTCGGCCTCATCCTCACTGTCCGGGTTGTCATCAGCCAGAAGGCTCTTCTCTGTGTGATTGTGGTTTCGAAGGACACAGGTGCCTGTGTTTGTGGGTGTGTCTGAAGGTGGAGCTGGGGCTGTATCTGACTGGGAGTCACGTGTTGGGTGTATGTCTTGCTTCTCATAGGCCAATGTCTCTCCTTCTCTGGGATTACAGGCATGCGCCACGACGCCTGTCTAATTTTTGCATTTTTAGTAGAGACAGGGTTTCTCCATATTGGTCAGGCTGGTCTCGAACTCCCAACCCCAGGTGATCTGCCCGCCTAGGCCTTCCAAAGTGCTAGGATTACAGGCGTGACCCACCGTGCGTCCATGTTTATCTTCTGTAAAGTGCAGATTTACTGAGCGCAAGATGAATCCATAATTGACTGTTTCCTCTACCCACCCCTTTTCATGTGCAACACATGTACTCAGTAAGCAGAATCGAAGCCTCACAAGAATGTGGCCCTGTGCTCCCTGTTTTCTTTCTTTCTTTTTTGAGACAGAGTCCTGCTCTGTCACGCAGGCTGGAGTGCAGTGGCGCGATCTCGGCTTGCTGCAACCTCTGCCTCCCAGGTTCAAGCAATTCTCCTGTCTCAGCCTCCCGAGTAGCTGGGGTTACAGGTGCCCGCCACCACATCTGGCTACTTTTTTTTTTTTTGCATTTTAAGTAGAAATGGAGTTTCGCCATGTTGGCCAGGCTGGTCTCAAACTCCTTATGTCAGGTGATCTTTCCGCCTCAGCCTCCCAAGGTGCTGGGATTATAGCCCCTGCACCCGGCCTGCTCCCTCTTTTTTTTTTTTTTCTTTCCTCCTTTCTCTCCTGCCCACTTTTCGCCTTTAAATATTGAGGCCCTCAAAATCCTGTTCAGAGGAGGAAGTGTGGGCCACAGATCCCACTGGGGCTTGTGTGTCTTTCTCCCGGGTGTGTCCTCAACCTCGGCAAAATCAACCTCTACATCAATGGGGTTCGCCTCAGTCGTTTTCTTTGGTTTCACACTTGACCAGCAGCTCCCCGGAGACCATCTGTGAAACGTAGGTGATGATGACAGTGTCCATCTCCAAGGGCTCCCGGGAGGGCTGGGCAAGCTCATTTGGACTCAGAGCTGGCCAGGGTGTGTGCTCAGCATGGGGGCACGCTCTGTGGCCGGGAGGCAGGACACAGGCAGACAGGCTCTGCCTGGCTCGGCCCTAACAGACTTCCTCCGTGTTCCCTCAGTGCACACTTCTTCCTGGAGATCGAAGGGTTTGAGCCCAACCCCACGGTTGCCAAGACCTCTCCTCCTGTCTTCTCCAAGCCCATGGATTCCAACATCCGGCAGTGGTGAGTACGGGCCCCAGCCCAACCCCCTGCCCTGGGCCCAGCCTTCAGCTCCAGCATGTGGCCGGTGACTTGCCCTGGGTCACGGGGCCAGGCCTGGCTGTGGCGTGCCACTACTGTCTATTATAAAACTTTATTATTATTATTTATCTTTTTGAGACAGAGTGTGACTCTGTTGCCCAGGCTGGAGTGCAGTGGCCCAATAGCTCACTGCAGCCTCCACCTCCCGGGTTTAAGCGATTCTCCTGCCTCAGCCTCCCAAGTAGCTGGGATTACAGGCACATGCCACCACGCCTGGCTAGTTGTTGTATTTTTAGTAGAGACGATTTAGTAGAGACAGTTTAGTTTCACCATGTTGGCCAGGCTAGTCTCAAACTCCTGACCTCAAGTGATCCACCTGCCTCGGCCTCCCAAAGTGCTGGGATTACAGGCATGAGCCACCTCACCTGGCCCATTTTAAAACTTTAAAACCCTCTCTGTTCCCCCCGCCAACACCTCCAGCATCTCTGGTAACTGTGATGACATGGACTCCCCCCAGTCTCCTCAGGATGATGTGACAGAGACCCCATCCAATCCCAACAGCCCCAGGTAAGTCTGTCCCTCCCCCTCCTCCCACTGTGCCCACCCAGGCTGGGGGTGCCAGAGAGACAGGATCTGGGGCCCTGCAGGAAGGAGAAAGAATCCACCATTCCTGGGGGTTGAGACAAGTGGAGTCATGGATCCATGGCATGTAGGATGTTTGCGGGGAAGGAGTGGAGTATTGAATTCTATAAAACCCATTTGTTGTGAAACATTCAAACAGCAGGATGCAGTGGAACAAGAATTGTAGCACGATACCATTTATGTAAACTAAAAATACATAGCTGGGCGCAGGGCTCATACCTGTAATCCCAGCACTTTGGGAGGCCGAGGCAGGAGGATCACGAGGTCAGGAGTTCAAGACCAGCCTGACCAACATGATGAAACCCCATCTCTACTAAAAATACAAAAAAATTAGCCAGGCGTGGTGGTGCACGCCTGTAATCCCAGCTACTGAGGAGGCTGAGGCAGGAAAATTGCTTGCACCCTGGAGGTGGAGGTTGCAGTGAGCTGAGATTGTGTCACCGTACTCCAGCCTGGGTGACAGAGCAAGACTCTGTCTCAAAAAAAAAAAAAAAAAAAGAAAAAGAAGGAAACAAAATACGTGTGCCCAACATCCATATGCATTTTGCAAGAACACACAGAAACAAAAGGAGACCAGCCTGACCAACATGGTGAAACCCCATCTCTACTAAAAATACAAAAAAATTAGCCGGGCGTGGTGGCGGGCGCCTGTAGTCCCAGCTACTCAGGAGGCTGAGGCAAGAGAATGGTGTGAACCTAGCAGGCAGAGCTTGTGGTGAGCCGAGATTGCGCCACTGCACTCCAGCCTGGGTGACAGAGCAAGACTCTGTCTCAAAAGAAAAAAAAAAGAGAAGAAACAAAAGGAGACATCAACGCATTACCGTGGTTGTTTATCCGGAGTGGGAGGACAGGGAGGGATAGATTTAAAAAGTTCAAACAACTTTAAAAAGTTCATAAAATATGAAATCTTATATTTTCAAGGTCATGTCTATTAATAGGCCTAGATCCTTCCTGATCATTACTTCATGCATCCAAATATAGGTATTTTGACAAAATGTGATTGCATATGGATTACAAGGGGAGCCTGATGGGTCCACACAGAGCCCAGGGGTTTGCAGGTATTATGACAGGCATGGGGGACGTTGGTGGCAGGTGCAGCGCCCTGTAGGCAGCTCTTGGGGGGAAAAGGAGAGATTGAGCTTGAGAGGACGTGTGTGGTGAGTTGGAAACGTTTTCTGGCTTCAGTGCACACCTGGCCAAGGAAGAGCAGAGGAGGAAAAAGAGGCGGCTGAAGAAGCGCATCTTTGCAGCCGTGTCTGAGGGCTGCGTGGAGGAGCTGGTGGAGCTGCTGGTGGAGCTGCAGGAGCTTTGCAGGCGGCGCCAGGACGAGGATGTGCCTGGTGAGTGTCTGAGCCTGGCAGAGGGTGCAGGGCTGGGGGCCCTGCTTGGCTTCTGGTGCCCATCTTCCCCTCCCCTTACCAATCCGTGAGGCTGGAGTGTGAGGGGCCTTGAATTCTGGCTAGGGACTTTGAACTTGACTCTGAGGGGAATGCGGAACCACAGAAGGGTTTGGGCAGGTGAGAGTCGGGTCTGACTACTGTGCGGAAGATGCGGGGTGAAGCTGGAGAAGGCTGCTGTTCAGGCAGGGCTGGGACCCTGAAGCAGGGCTTGAGAAGGGGAATGGTTCTGAGCAGCTCTCAGCCAGGAGCATTGGCAGGATTTGAGGACCTGGGGAGTGAGGGATGGGGAGGGTCCAGCATGGTGCCATTTAGACTTGGGTAGCTTGGTGGCTGGTGGAGCTCTGGGTGTCTCGGGGACCAGTGCAGTATCAGGTTGATGGGGAGGCCATGAGCTTTATTTGCAGGCCACGAGGAGGGGGCAGGCTGGAGACAGAGATTCCAGGGTGGCAGCAGGGGGGTGGACAGCAGGAAGCCATACAGTGGGCAAAGAGCAAAAGGCCTCAGATAAGGCTCCTACAGGCCACAGAAAGCAAGGAGCCAGCACAGGAGATGGAGGAGGACAGCGGCCAAGTGTGAGACCTGGGAGCAGGGGTCTGGAGCAGGGGCTTGAGGTCTGTGGCTGCAGCTCCCACACCCTCTGGGCTGGGAGGGCCGAGGGCAGCCGGGGCCCTCCTCTAACTCCATCCATGGCCCTGCCTGCAGACTTCCTCATGCACAAGCTGACGGCCTCCGACACGGGGAAGACCTGCCTGATGAAGGCCTTGTTAAACATCAACCCCAACACCAAGGAGGTCGTGCGGACCCTGCTTGCCTTTGCCGAAGAGAATGACATCCTGGGCAGGTTCATCAACGCTGAGTACACAGAGGAGGCCTATGAAGGTATCCTGCCCGCAGAGGGGCTGTGCAGACGGAGTCTCTGAGGGTGGGGTGTGGGGCCGCAGGGCCACTGCTGGCCAGGCCACGTGGAGGCACTGCTGCCACCGAGGAGCCCCAAGCATGTGGCATGGTACTCAGGGATGCTGCAGGCAACCCTCTCTTTCTTCCTTCATTCTGCAAATAATTTTGAGCACTGGTTCCATGCCAGGCATTGTTTTTGGCACAGGCACGCATTGGTGAACAAGACAGGTTAAAGCCTGCTCTGAGGCTGGGCGCAGTGGCTCACGCCTGGAATCCCAGCACTTTGGGAGGCTGAGGCGGGTGGATCACCTGAGGCCAGGAGTTCAGCCTGACCAACATGGTGAAACCCCGTCTCTACTAAAAATACAAAAATTAGCCGGGCATGGTGGCAGGTGCCTGTAATGTCAGTTACTTGGGAGGCTGAGGCAGGAGAATCACCTGAACCCAGGAGGAGGAGGTTGCAGTGAGCCAAGATCGCGCCATTGCACTCCAGCCTGGGCGACAGAGCCCGACTCCATCTCATAAATAAATAAATAAAGTCACTGCTCTAAATAAGGTAATTTTAGATAAAATATCCTGTGAAAGTAAATGAAGATAGTGTGACAGAAAGTGACTGGGGGAGGGCAACTTTAGGGTGGACAATCAGAGTGGTCATCTTTGGTGTGAGGCCGACATGATAAGAAGGATCAGGGCAAAAGGCCCAAGATGGGATTGAGCTTGGCGTGGTTGAGCAACGCAAAGAAGGCTGGAAGCGAGGCACGAGAGCCGGGCAGGGGCCACCATCATCACCGTCATCATCATCATCACCTGTCCCCATTCGGGTCTCAGTTTTGTGGATTTCTTTGTAAGTGGGCCAGAGAGGGTGCTGGGAGAGCAAATTTGGGAGAGTGACTCCCTGCCAGGAAATCCACTGGGGAAAATCAGTAAGGTGTGTCCTCATTTGAGTTTTGGAGTCAGTCAACAGCCCTTTAGGGTCTTATGAGGTGCTTGTGGCAAAAATGATTGGCTCAAGTATAAATGGATGCCGTCTTGCTGATATGCCAGGGGGCACTAAACGTTTGAGGTTTTTTTTTTGGTTTTTTTTTTCTATTTTTGGAGATAGAGTTTGGCTCTGTTGCCCAGGCTGGAGTGCAATGGCTCAGTCTCTGCTCACTGCAACCTCCTGGGTTCCAGCGATTCTCCTGCCTCAGCCTCCTGAGTAACTGGGATTACCGACGTGCGTCACCACACCCAGCTAATTTTTGTATTTATTAGAGACGGGGTTTCACTATGTTGGCCAGGCTGGTCTCAAACTCCTGACCTCAGGTGATCCTCGGTCTCCCTAAGTGCTGGGATTACAGGCGTGAGCCGCCACGCCCTGCCACATTTTAGCTTTTTCCAGGTGGGAGTTTAGCTTTGGCCCTTAACCCTTCTCATGGGAGAAAGTAATTGCGATTTATTATTTGAACTCTGCAGACTTTCAAAAGCATTTTTGTTATATATAAGAAGAAGCCAAGGATTGTGACAAACTAGAAGGTATGGAGCAGAGGAGAGGAAACCTAGGGAAGACTGCTGCAACTGAGTGCTAAACTGCTCACTGAGCTCCCTGGTAGCCAATGCAAAGAGAGAAACCGGATGAACCATATCACATTCTCAGCCTGTCTCTAAGGATTTGACAGTAGTCCTGCAGACAGGGAGGTTCAGGCCAGTGCCTCAAGCTTGCTTGTCCTAATTCTCCCTTTTCAGTCCCCTTTGTATCCTCCTTTCTTCTTGTCAGTATTGTGGGACTTACGAACTACCTTTGCTAGCAACATGTTTCCCTTAAGGGCAGGGATGAAGTCTGTTGCTTACAGTTCATTTCCCAGTACCCTTAGGGTCTCACATAAGAGATGCTTAGTACATATTTTTTGCATGAGTGAATGAAAGAAGGTTGTTAGTGTTTCTATGAAGGCTTTGCCGTCCTGGTCACAGATCCTTACCTCTCCCTGTTCTTAGCCTCCCCTTTCCCTCTCCTTTCATGAATCTGCCTCTTGCTGGGGTGAGGAGGTCTTGGGGGCTGTGGGCACCTCCTTTCTCTCTGAATGGTGGGAGGAGCTATTTATTATTGTCTTCCTGGAAACCAGCCCCACCACCGTTCTGACCCATTAGCTGGTGCCTTCCTTCCTCTCAGCATTTCCTCCGCCCGGAGCAGAGGGGCCCAAGGACCAGCAGGGTAGCATTCTTCCACACTCTGGGCAGGACCCAAGGTGACCACTCTGATTGTCCACCCTAAAGCTGCTCTTCCCCAGTCACTTTCTGTCACACTATCTTCATTTATTTTCATAGCATTTTTTAAAATATAAAATTACCTTATTCAGAGCAATGACTTTATTTATTTATTTATTTATTTATTTTGGGGGATGGAGTTCCGCTCTGCCACCCAGGCTGGAGTGCAGTGGCATGATCTCGGCTCACTGCAACCTCTGCCTACTGGGTTCAGGTGATTCTCCTGCCTCAGCCTCCCAAGTAGCTGGGACTACAGGCAACTGCCTTGCCTCTCTAAGCCTCAGTTTCCCCACTGGGCAAGGGTGAATATTTCCTCCCTATGCTGCTAAGAGGAACCAATCACAACTTTATTAATATCATTTTAAAGCATTTTATCAGAGGCCTTCAGAGTTTTACTTTTTTAAGCAATTCTTCAATTAAGACATTTTTATTATAAAAAATTTAAACATAAAGCTATTAGAATAACAAACCTCTAAACATCCATCATCAGATTCAATATAACAGTTTATTTTTATTATTTTACCTTATTTTATTTTATTATTATTTTTGAGACAGGGTCTCACTCTGTTGGGCAGGCTGGAGTGCAGTGGCGTGATCACGGCTCACTGCAGCCTCGACCTCCCTGGGCTCAGGTAATTTTCCCACCTCAGCCTCCAGAGTAGCTGGGACTATCGATGCGTTCCACCACGCCCAGCTAATTTTTCTATTTGTTGCAGAGATAGGGTTTCACCCTGTTGCCCAGGCTGGTCTGTAACTCCTGCGCTCAAGCGATCCTCCCGCCTCTGCCTCTCAGTGATGGGATTATAGGCGTGAGCCACCGCACCCAGCCTGACAACATCCACATCACATGAATAGAGTTTCATTGTAAAGCAGCCCAGCATTTTTCATAAGTTTTTTTTTTTTAAAGTCCTTTACCTATATACTTTGAGGAGTTTTCTAGGCCTTTGACATATGTGTGTGTATATGTGCACACAGAAAAAGTTTTATTTATTTAACATAAAATAGTATCATACTGTCTGTATTCTACAAGTTGGTTTTTTTGATTAACTATTAACTATATGTCTGGGAGCACTTCTTATGCCAAAATATGAAAGTCTCGCTTCTTTTCACCAGATTAGTCTGCAATTGCGGCTGCATGCTGGCTAACTTACCACTCCCCCATTGACAGCCAGGTGTTTCCAATTGTGTCGTTGTGGCAGTGTCACAGTGCATGATCTTGTCTATGACCCTGTGCACAGGTGCACATATGTTTCAGAAAATATTTTGAATTGGAATATTTGGGTTCAAGCGCATGCACATTTAAAGTTATAATAGTGGCCAGGCGCGGTGGCTCACGCCTGTAATCCCAGCACTTTGGGAGGCCGAGGCGGGTGGATCACTTGAGGTCAGGAGTTCCAGATCAGCCTAGCCAACAAGGTGAAAACCCATCTCTACTAAAAATACAAAAACTAGTAGGGCGTGGTGGGGCACGCTTGTAATCCCAGCTACTCGGGAGGCTGGGGCAGGAGGATCACTCGAGCCCGGGAGGCGGAGGTTGCCGTGAGCCAAGATCGCGCCACTGCACTCCAGCCTGGGCAACAGAGGGAGACTCCATCTCAAAAAAAAAAAAAATTTTTTTTAAATAAATAAAATAAAGTTATAATAGTTATTGCCAAATTTGTCTCTAAAAGATACTAATTTACTCTCTCCCCACAACAGTGTACAGAAATACTCATTCTCCTACTCATCACTAACATTGCAAACTATCCTTTTTTTTTTGTTCTTTTGCAGTCTGGTGGGTGAAAAGGGTTAACTCTTTAGGTTCTAATTTTCATTTTCCTGACCACCAGTGATTCCAAACATCTTTCACTTTGTTTATTCACTGCGTGTATTTTCTCCTCCGTGAGGTGCTTGTTTGTAATCTTTTCTCAGTTTTCTTTTAGGTTATTTGTCTTTCTATTGATTCATAGGCGCTTTTAATATATTATAGACTTTTAAAAACACAATGCGTTTCTTTTTTTTTTGAGATGGGGTCTTGCTCTGTTGCCCAGGCTGGAGTGCAGTGGCATGATCTCGGCTCACTGGAAGCTCCACCTCCCGGGTTCATGCCATTCTCCTGCCTCAGCCTCCCAAGTAGCTGGGACTACAGGCGCCCACCATCATGCCCAGCTAATTTTTTGTATTTTTAGTAGAGACGGGGTTTCACCAGGTTAGCCAGGATGGTCTCGATCTCCTGACCTTGTGATCTGCCTGCCTTGGCCTCCCAAAGTGCTAGGATTACAGGCGTGAGCCACCGTGCCCGGCATGCCTTTTTTTTTTTTTTTTTTTAAAGACAGAGTCTTGCTCTCTAGCCCAGGCTGGAGTGCAGTGGCGCAATGTCTGCCTCCTGAGTTCAAGTGATTCTCCTGCTTCAACCTCCTGAGTAGCTGGGCCTACAGGCGCCCGCCACCACACTTGGCTAATTTTTTTTTTTGTATTTTCAGTAGAGATGGGGTTTCTCCATGTGGGACAGGCTGGTCTCGAACTCCTGACCTCAAGTGATCCACCCGCCTCGGCTTCCCAAAGTGCTGGGATTACAGGTGTGAGCCACCACGCCCGGCCCTTAAACACATTGCCTTTTTATATACCTCAAATATTTTCCCCAGCCTATCACTTGTCTTTCATTTGGAAATACAGAAATCTCCAAGGTAGGGAGATTGCTTGAGTCCAGGAATTCAAGACCAGCCTGGGCAACACAGCAAGATCCTGTCTCTACAAAAAATTTTAAAAATAAGCCAGGAGTGGTGGTGCAGGCCTGTAGTCCACACATGTGTGTGTATATATGTACACAGAAATAGCTTTATTGACTTACTTAACATAAAATAGTACCATCATGTCTGTATTCTACAAGTTGCTTTTTTTGATTAACTGTATGTCTTAGAGCATTTCTTATGCCAAATATGAAAGTCTAGCTTTTTGGGGGCTGAGGCAGGAGGATTACTTGAGCCCAGGAGTTCAAGGTTGCAGGGAGCTATGCTCACGCCACTGTACTCCAGCCTGGGTGACTCAGCAAGATCCTATGTCAAACATACAAACAAACAAACAAACAAAAAACCAAAAGCCCCCCAAACCAAAAACCTTTATGTAGGCAAATATGTCAGCCTTTTCTTTATGGTTTCTGCCTTTTGGATCTTGCTTAAGAAGGTCTTCCCTACCAAAAGGTTAGCTATAAACAAACTTTCTAATTTGTTTTAAAGCTTAGTTCTTTAATCCACCAAGACTATTTTTGTTTATGGCACGGTGGCAGCTCTTTGCAAAATGCTGTTTCTGTTGGTGCATTTTGAGACCCTTCCCCCACTGCAGCGTTCTGGTCCCTTCCATCTGGAAGTTCTCTGGTCTCCAGCAGGCTTAGTGTCTCTCCCTCTGCCCTTCTTTCCTCTTGCTGTGTCACCAGCATATCATTCACCCACCCGCCAGGGCTGGATACCTAGATCTTACCTGAGACACCCTTCTCCCCAGCCGGTCATCCTGAAGGCTCTTTCTCTGGAGGGTCTTTGGGCTTCCTCCTTTCTCCACCCTTCATGTGCCTTCCACCTCCCCTTAGTCCAGGCCTCGTCATTTGTCTTTTTTGTTTGTTTGTTTTTTGAGATGGAGTTTCACTCTTCTTGCCCTGCCTGGAGTGCAATGGCCTGATCTCAGCTCACTGCAACCTCTGCCTTCTGGGTTCAAGTGATTCTCCTGTCTCAGCCTCCTGAGTAGCTGGGGTTACAGGTGCTCACCACCACGCCCAGCTAATTTTGTATATTTAGTAGAGATGGGGTTTCACCATGTTGGTCAGGCTGGTTTCGAACTCCTGAACTCAGGTGATCCACCTGCTTTGGCCTCCCAATGTGCTAGGATTACAGGCCTCATCATTTCTTTCACTGCTCTGGGCTGCTTCTAACGCATCCTCCGCTTTTGCAACCAGAGAGGTCCGAAAACACCCACGCACCAAGCCCTACATTCTCGTCATGCCAGTCTCCTAATTCAAGGCCTTCTGTGACTCTGGCCCTTAGCACAAGCTCTGCCCTGGCTGATGAGCTGGCCCCACCCCGCCTCGCTAAACTTTGAGGTCCCAGGTTAGAGAGCTCCGGGAAGCCCCCTGACGCTCTCTGGCTGTGAAGGGCCCTTGCTCTGGGTACCGCAGCTCCTGCACCCCTCTGAATCGTGGCACCTAGTTCTCAGTGACACTGTGGGCTTCTCGAGGAAAATAATCGAAATTGCATCTCGTGCACCACTGACCCCCAGCGCCTGGGGCCGGAGCCCGGAGCAGGCGCTCCGCAAACATTCCTTGGGTCCGCGCAGGCATGAAGGAAGCAAAGAATAAAGCTGGGATTCCCGGTAGCTGGCGACACAGACCAGGGCTCTGATTTCCCCGTGGGTTCGGGGAGGGTATGGAGGCCAGAGAGGGTGGGCAAGAGGCCCCGGTTCCCGGCGCTGAGGCTCCGTCGCGTCCCCGCCCGGTCCGCAGGGCAGACGGCGCTGAACATCGCCATCGAGCGGCGGCAGGGGGACATCGCGGCCGTGCTCATCGCCGCCGGCGCCGACGTCAACGCCCACGCCAAGGGGGCCTTCTTCAACCCCAAGTACCAACACGAAGGCTTCTACTTCGGTGGGTGCCGCCCCCGCCCGGTGCGGAGTCTGGGAGGAGGGAGGAGGGAGAGGGAGGAGGGAGGAGGGAGAGGAAGGGAGGGAGGGGGAAGGAGGGAAGAAGGGAGGAGGGAGGAAGGAAGAGGGAAGGAGGAAGGAAGGAAGAGGGAAGGAGGAAGGAGGAAGGAAGGGAGGAGTGAGAGGGAGGAAGGGAGGAGGGAGAGGGAGGAAGGAAGAGGGAAGCAGGAAGGAGGGAGGAGGGAGGAGGGAGGAAGGAAGAGGGAAGGATGAAGGAGGAAGGAAGGGAGGAGGGAGAGGAAGGGAGGAGGGAGAGGAAGGGAGGAGGGAGAGGAAGGGAGGAGGGAGAGGGAGGAAGGAAGAGGGAAGAGGGAGGAAGGAAGGAGGGAAGGAGGAAGGAGGGAGGAGGGAGAGGGAGGAGGGAGAAGGAAGAGGGAAGAGGAAGGAGGGAGGAAGGGAGGAGGGGGGAGGGAGAGGGAGGAGGAAGAGGGAAGAGGAAGGAGGGAGGAAGGGAGGAAGGGGGAGGGAGAGGGAGGAGGAAGAGGGAGGAGGGAGGAGGAGAAGAAGGGAAAGGAGGAGGGAGAGGGAGGAAGGAGAAGGAGGAGGGAGGGAAGGGAAGGGAGAAGGGAGGAGGAAGGAGGGAGGAGGGAGAGAAAGGAAGGAAGGAGGGAGGAAGAGAGAAGGAGGAGGGAGAGGAAGGAGAGGGAGAAAGGGAGGAGGAAGGAGGGAAGAGGGAGAGGAAGGAAGGAGGGAGGAAGAGAGAAGGAGGAGGGAGGGAAGGGAGAGGGAGAAAGGGAGGAGGAAGGAGGGAGGAGGGAGAGAAAGGAAGGAAGGAGGGAAGAAGGGAGGGGCCACCCGCTTTGAGCTCCACCCGCACTGTCCCTGCCTTAAGAGGCTCTGGTGCCCCAGAGGGGCAGGAGGGGAGGAGGCTGGGCATGTCCATCTGAGCAGGACACCAGGGTGGACCAGAGAAGGAGGGGCTGGGAAGAGGTGTTGGGGGAGGAGTCCATGTTCCGGTGGTGTCACCTGGTGGTCTTAGAAGCATTGTCCTGGGCAGCCCTCTGAGGGAACAGAGACCTGGGAGGGAGGCCAAGGAGGCAGCCCCATTTTACAGGTGAGGAGATGGCTCTGCGAAGGGAAAGGACTTTCCCCAGGGTAGCAGGGTGTTGACTTAGGTGTCCTGGCCTCCAGCTCTGACCTCTGTGCTGGGGCCCAGTGCATCTCAGGACTGCAGACAGGGAGTCAAGAGTGAGAGGGCAGAACTCCCCTGCCTGACAAGTCACAGAGTCCAGAAGCAACTGGGGTTAGGATGCTCTAGGAAAAAAAAAAATGAAATGCATAATTTAGATATAGTGAAAGTCACCCGTTTTAGAGGACAGTTCTGTTCATTTTCACAATGCGTCGAGTTGGTTAACCACCACTGCAATCAGGACAGGGAACAAATGGCTCCGTCACACCCAAAAATTTCTCTGTGCAACTCTGTTGCAGAGGAGACCCCTCCTGCCACCCAGGCTTGCCTGACTGATGATCACCCATCTGTTTGTTTTCTCTTCTGGGTGGTTTTTTTTTTTTTTGGACTCTCACTCTGTTGCCCAGGCTGCTGGAGTGCAGTGGCGCCATCTCGGCTCACTGCAGCCTCTGCCTCCTGGGTTCAAGCGATTCTCATGCCTCAGCCTCGTGAGTAGCTGGGACTATCTTCTGCGTGGTTTTTAAATCACCAGCTAGTCTGCACTCTGGGCAGCCCTGGGTGTCCAGGTGTGGGTGTCCTGGAAAACGGGGTCTTGTCCAGTTCATAGTGTGTCTGCATTGCCCTGCATAGGACCTGGTTGGAGCCGGTGTTGGGAAGCATTTGTTGGGTGGGGCGAGGAGAGAGGAGGCAGCGGAAGACCTGGTGTCCAGGGCTGGTCGTGTCCCAGGCTTGCTGTGTGACTTCATGTGAGTCACTTGCCTTATTTTTCCTTAACAAGCATTTATTGAGCACTTACTGTTTACATCAGGTACTGTTCTAGGTACTTGAAATATATCAGTGAACAAAACAGAGATCCTTGCCCTCATGGAACTTACGTTCTAGACAGGGAGAGACCATCGGTAAAAAGCATTATAAATAAGCGTTTTATACACTATGATACAAAATGATAAGTGCTCTTAAAAAATACAAAGTAGTCCGAGTGCAGTGACTCACATCTGTAATCCCAGCACTTTGGGAGGCTGAGGCAGGTGGATCACGAGGTCAGGAGTTCAAGACCATCCTGGCCAACATGGTGAAATCCCGTCACCACTAAAAATACAAAAATTAGTCAGACATAGTGGCGCGCACCTGTAGTCCCAGCTACTCGGGAGGCCGAGGCAGGAGAATTGCTTGAACCCAGGAGGCAGAGGTTGCAGTGAGCCAAGATCACACCACTGCACTCCAGTCTGGCGACAGAGCAAGACTCCATCTCAAAAAAAAGAGTAAAGCAGAGGACAAGGAATCTGGGGCAAGAGGAGGGTGGATTTTAATTTTAAATAGAGTGGTTAAGGTGGCTCACTGAAAGGTGACGTTTGAGCAGGGACTTGAAGGAGGTGAGGGAGCAAGTGACTCGGCTATCTACAGGCAGAGGGGACAACCGAGCGAAGGCCCCCGGGTCGCGTGTTGGAGGAGATGGAAAAAGGCCGTTGTGGCAGGAGGGAGAGAGGAGGTCAGAGTATGCAGGGCTTTGTGGGCTGTCGTTGGAATCTGAGTTTTCATTCTGGGGGAGGCTCTAACAGGTTGGTCTGGCTGCTGTGCTGAGCAGAGTATTAAAGGGCCAGGGTGGAGGCAGGGAGGCCAGTTAGGAGGCTACCGCAGTGATCTAGCTTCACTCTTCCCCATAGAAGCGGGAGATGGGGAGAGGGCCAGGGAACCTGAGTTGCCCATCCTGCTGAGATAGGATACGGGCCCCAGTCCTGGGTCTTGGGGGACGCTGCTTCCGGCCCATGAGGGAACCAAGCTTCGGTGCGCCCATCCCCCAGGTGAGACGCCCCTGGCCCTGGCAGCGTGCACCAACCAGCCCGAGATTGTGCAGCTGCTGATGGAGCACGAGCAGACGGACATCACCTCGCAGGACTCACGAGGCAACAACATCCTTCACGCCCTGGTGACCGTGGCCGAGGACTTCAAGACGCAGAACGACTTCGTGAAGCGCATGTACGACATGATCCTCCTGCGGAGTGGCAACTGGGAGCTGGAGACCACTCGCAACAACGACGGCCTCACGCCGCTGCAGCTGGCAGCCAAGATGGGCAAGGCTGAGGTGGGGCCATGGGGCACGGGGAGGTGGGAGGTCGGGAGGTCGGGAGGTCGGGGGGCACAGCTGCCACTCTCTCAGCCCCGGGGGCCCTGCCGGGGATTCACAGACCACAGCCTCAGCCTTGAGAAGGTCCCAGCCTTGGGTCCAGAACTGCAGTGGCGTGGCGGCCCGAGGCGGGTTTGTTCTGAGGGGCCACGCGGAGCTGGTGCGATGCAGCCCGCTCTCTAGACTTCAGTCCCTAATACGCCGTGTTTCCATGTCTTGTCCTGGAAGGGCCAGGCTGGGGGAGCCTGAGGCTAAGATGACACAGTAGCCCTGGCAGTGGGTGGCCCTTGGGGCCTTCTGCCTCTCACGAGGACGGGAGTTCCAGAATGGCTGCTCCGGGCCCAGAGCTAATGTGCTGCCATTTCCCAATTATGGAGAGACCCCAGCCTGTTTGTCCGGTTGGAACTCTGTCCCCAGCAGAGAGTGTGGCTGCTTTGGGCCCCTTTTGCCTTGTGTGATGTGGCTGAGAAATGGAGGCTTAGCTGGGAGCCTTGGTGAAGACTTGAGCAGGGCTGGGCTCAGATCTCTTTCGGGGGCCGGCGTCATGGCTTGGTCTGAGATGTTCTTCTCAGGGGACTGATTCCGGGGTCCAAGCGTGTTCCTCAGCCTCACTGTCTCTGCGCTCTGCGAGGAGGCTGTGGCTCCTGGGATGCCATCAGAGGACACTGCGGGGTGGTGGCTGTTGAGTAATCGCAGCTGTGCCAGCCTCAGGGTACCCGCCTCCCTGGTCAGCTGCCCCGAGGGCCTTGGTCCTGTCCCAAGTGGTCAGGGCTAGGACCCACAAGGGGCCTTTTGATTCTCCTGTGGGGGAGGAGGAGATGGAGAACGGCCTCAACAGAGGAGGAATTGTGCGTCTGCCTCCCCGCAGCTCCTGCCTACCCTCATGGTCACAGCTTGCTGGGGCTTTGAAGAGTCAGCTTGTGGTTGCAGAAGGAGCCTTCTCCAAGGCCATCTTCCCTGTGTGCCACTGTGGCGGGTGCTGTCCCTGCCACCCCAGCCCAGGGAGGAGGCTTCCTGCATGGAGCATGGTCCCAGGACCCCCTTGTTTTCTCGGGGACAGTGTGCCCACCATGGCTGGCCTGGGGGAGGCACCTGTCCCCTGCTTCCCTCCTCTGTTCCGTGTCCTCCAGAAAACTTTTCTGGATGCTGCCCAGGTTGGCCACCGTCCTGGGGCTTTTATAGGCTGGGGTGTGGGATGGGGAGACCTGGCCTTATCCCTAGAAGCTCTCTGCCTGGGCTCTCATGACAGATGGGATGGGAACCCAGGGGGTCCTGTGAGGCCAGGTCTCTGACACTGTCCTTCCCAACAGTCCCTTCCTCTTGGGTCTTGAGTTGGTGCCCTAGGAAGCCCATGTGTCATCCTGGGATAACCCAGGGCTCAGCTTTTTGGAAGTAGGAAGCCAGAGACAGTGGCTCTGTGTCCAGCCTGCACTTTGGAGCCAGCCAGGAAGCTTCACAAATACAGACTCCTGGGTCCCGCCCTGGAGATTTCGATTTCATTAGTTGATGCTGTGGGAATTTTTTTTTTGTTTTTTTGTTTTTTTGTTTCTGAGACTAGAGTCTCACTTCATCGCCCAGGCTGGAGTGCAGCAGCGCAATCATGGCTCACGGCAACCTCCGCCTCCCGGGTTCAAGTGACTCTCCTGTCTCAGCCTCCTGAGTAGCTGGGGTTACAGGCACGCGCCACCACACCCGGCTAATTTTTGTATTCTTGGTAGAGACAGGGTTCCACCATGTTGGCCAGGCTGCTCTGGAATTCCTTACCTCAAATGATCCACCCGCCTTGGCCTCCCAAAGTGCTGGGATTATAGGCGTGAGCTACCGCACCTGGCCATGCTGTGGGAATTTCTAAGTTTCCCAGTGACCCTAACATGCAGCAGATTTTGAGCATCACTGACCTACTGAAGTCCCACGGGCCTCCCTGTAGGGCGTGGTGTGTCTCTCATCACTACCTCTCTGGCCAGAGTGGCGAGCCACAGCTGGAAGGGTCTTGGCTTAGGGTGGGCTGGGGACGCTGAGAACACTTCTGGCTTCTTCTCAAGTCCGGAGCAAATGGAAACTGTTTCTAAAAAATCATCAGTGCCTGGAATTTTCACTGAACTGTGGCCCCAGCTGGCGTGAGGCATTTCAAGCTGATCGTGCAGCTTGCTGCAGCCTGCGAAGAACCTTCACCCCTTTTGTCCCTGGTATTCACAACCCCCAGTGAGATGGGCAGAACAGCAAGCTTTGTGCACATTCCACAGATAAAGACGGGGCCCAGGGGCCGTGGCGCCAGGCGCCGAGGCAGGTCTCCACCCATCCTGGGCCGGTGCGTCCCCTGGGCCCAGCCAGCCTCTGGCTGGTCCGGCCCTGTTGGCCTCAA